>NC_073693.1:329895301-330250301 GCF_029784155.1 Uranotaenia lowii
ATTCCCATAACTGTTCCGGCATTCGCACGGAACCCGGGCAATGTTTCTGTCTTGTGCCAAGAGCCACAGCCCACCCAAAGGCTAGAAGAAAAAGCGTCTCGCACACGCCCTTGTTGAAGTTTCGTTCCAAGGCAGCTTGTAAATAAACGCCCTCACCTCGCCGAAAATTCACTCAGCGATAAGGCTTATTTTCTCTCTGTTTAGGAAAATTGATCATAGAAGGATCCCCCTTTTTCCCCGTAAAAGATTTGCAGACTCCTACATTTCCTCCAAACCTTTTAATTACACACATATACAGACACAGACATACATAAATCCTCCCTCAGCTACAAAACCAACAAACTTCCCAATCCCACCACTCCTAGCCATCAATGTGTCTCAAACGAGAAAGTAAAATCGGAAAAGTCCTTAGGATGTGATATAGACAAACCACCATTCCCCATCCCTTAAAAAACGGAACCCCCCTTTCCCCTTCCCAGAAAGAATAACTTAGGTTAGGATTAGGAATTTTGTCCCCGCCCAAAAACCCCCCTTAAACGTAGCCCGTAAGACCGAGATCGAAAAATCAATCAAATTTTAGCTAATATCGAATTTTATCTCCCCCCACCGTGAACGTGAAAAACCATCATCAACCGTCAACCTTCTTCTCGATGACATCGGCTGACATCGACCACCCTCCTGATGGCAACTGGAAAATGTCAAATTTGGTCGCTTTCCTCGTATCGAAAATAGGAATACAGCGTACAGCTGACGTTCCGGGAGCAGTGGCTGGATGAGCGGCTCAAGTTCGACGACATCGGAGGTGAGTAGACTTTCACGTTTTCAAAATTTATATTTCGACTTTTCGATCAAAGAGTATGACAATATTTTTTGAATTCAAATCAAATTTAAAAATACAAATACACAGTTATCATTCTGCATTTCAAAACAAAATTTAACAATAAAAAAATATTTCGACTATTCCTGACAATGCTGAAAACCCATTGATAAATTAGGGAAAATTCATAAATTTTGATAAATTTAGAAATTTCTGAAAAAATTTGAACCAAGATGAAAAACATGACTTTGGACGACTTTCAACAATTTTGGTAAATTTTTACACCAAAAAAGTTAGAGAGTTTTATTTCATTTCCACAAAATTGAAAAGTTTTGAATACTTCTTGAAAATTTTGCACAGTTCTTGAAATTTATTGAAAGATTTAAAAAATTCCTAAAATTTCTTACATGAGATTATTAGACTTTTTTTTAAATTCCTCGAAAATATCATTTTGAAAATGTATTTTATCAATTTTGTACATTTTTAACAATTTTTATATGATTTTTAAGCAGAAAGTATTTTATTGTTATTTACTTTCCCTTATTTGATGATAGTTTTTAATTATTTTGGACAGCTAGAAAATTTACATTTTTGTATTGGAATTTTGGGGACCTTCGAAAATTTCTTATAATTTCCTTACAATTTTGAAAGGTTTTAGTCAATTAAAGACTTGGAATTGTTTTAAAAAAGTTGTCTAGTTTCATACCATTTTATTGACGGTATCTTATCTTAGTTTCATACAGTATTTTGACCAATTTCTCAATTCCACTAAGCATATTAGGATGTTTAGAGATATGATGAAGGATGTGTAGAGATAAAATAAAATTCAATTAAAAATAAAATATTATAAAAGCTGTATTCGGCAACACTGATGATAAATAAAATTAAATAAATTTCTATGGTAACGTTTATTATTTTGGGGACTCTAGGCAAAACAATCAAAACGAAGTGAGGCATTGATCTTTTCTTGAGAACGACAGTCTCTGAGTTGAGATTCATAAGAATCGTAAAATCACGACCATGGCGTAGTTGGAAAGATGAGCACAGGTTTGCAAGGCTGATTTTCAGATTGTTTAGAAATAGTCCTGGCTCTGGAAAATAAGACGGACATGCTGGAAAAGACGCAGATTGTTAAGGCTGCTGCTCAGATTGAATGTTCCTCCGGTAAATAAGACAGAATTGGTTCAGGAAGTGCCAATTGTTAAGGCTTCTACTGCTGATTGTTTGTTAAGATTTTCGATGTGAAAAGACGGATTGACTTAAGAAGCGCAGGTTTTTGAGGCTGCTGCTGTTGATTGTTTGTTTAGATTTGGCCTTTCTGCGGAAAAAGAGGCTGGAAAAGTGCACATAGTTAAGGCTGCTGCTTTGATTGTTTGTTTTTCCGGCTAATAAGACGGAGATTAGAAAGGGCAGATTGTTAAGGCTGCTGCTGCTAATTGTTTGTTCCTCCGGTAAACAAGACGGAGAGGCTGGAAAAGCGCAGATTATTAAGGCCTTTGCTCTTATTGTTTGTTCCTCCGGTAAATAAGACGGAATTGGCTTAGCAAATGCAGATTTTCAAGGCTGCTACTACTGATTGTTTGTTAAGATTTGGCCTTCCGATGTTAAATGACGGATTGGTTTGGGAAGCACAGATTTTTAAGGCTGCTGCTGCTGATAGTTTATTTAGAATTGGCCTTCCAGTGGAAAAGGACGGATTGGCTTGAGAAGCGCAAGTTTTTAAGACTACTGCTGTTGATTGTTTATTTTGATTTTGCTTTCTGGTGGATAAAGGCGGATTGGCATGTGAAGCGCAGATTTATAAGGCTACTGCTGTTGATTGTTTGTTTAGCACAGATTTTTAAGCCTGCTGATTGTTTGTTTTGGTTTGGGCTTCCGGTAGAAAAAAAAAGGCTGGAAAAGCGCAGATTTTTAAGGCCTCTGCTGTTGATTGTTTGTTCAGATTTAGCCTTCCAGTGTGACAAGACGGCTTAGGAAGCGCAGATTTTTAAGCCTTCCGGTTGTTTGTTTCGGTTTGGGCTTCCGATGGAAAAAGGGGCTGGAAAAGCGCAGATTATTAAGGCTGCTGCTCTGATTGTTTGTTTCTCTGGTTACTTAGACTGACATGCTGGAAAAGCAAAGTTTGTTAAGGCTGCTGCTCTGATTGTTTGTCTTCCGGAAAATTAGACGGAATTGACTTAAGAAGCGCAGATTTTTAAGCCTGCCGGTTGTTTGTTTCGGTGTGGAAAAAGAGGCTGGAAAAGCGCAGGCTGCTGCTCTGATTGTTTGTCTTCTGGAAAATAAGACGGAATTGACTTAAGAAGCGCCGATTTTTAAAGCTGCTGCTGTTGATTGTTTGTTAAGATTTGGCCTGCCGGTGGAAAAAGACGAAATTGGCTTACGAAACGCAGGAATCTAAGCCTGCCGATTGTTTGTTTAGATTTGGCCTTCCTGTGGAAAAAGAGGCTGGAAAAGTGCAGATAGTTAAGGCTGCTGCTTTGACTGTTTCTTCGGCTAATAAGACGGAGAGCTTAGGAAGCGCAGATTGATAAGGTTGCGGCTTTAACTGTTTGTTCCTGCGGTAAATAAGACGGAGGTGCTGGAAAAGCACAGATTGTTAAGGCTGCTACTGCTAATTGTTTGTTCCTCCGGTAAATAAGACACATATGCTAGAAAAGCGCAGTTTGTTAAGGCCTTTGCTCTTATTTTTTATTCCTCCGGTAAATAAGACAGAAATGGCATATGAAACGCAGTTTTTTAAGGCTGCTACTGCTGATTGTTTGTTAAGATTTGGCCTTCCGATGTAAAATGACGGATTGGTTTGGGAAGATTTCGAAGGCTGCTGCAGCTGATTGTATATTTTGAATTGGCCATCCAGTGGAAAAAGACGGATTGGCTTAAGAAGCGCAGATTTTTAAGCCTGCTGGTTGTTTGTTTTGGTTTGAGCTTCCGGTGGAAATAGAGGCTGGAAAAGCGCAGATTATTAAGGCTGCTGCTCTGATTGTTTGTCTTCCGAAAAATAAGACGGATTTGACTTAAGAAGCGCAGATTTTTATGGCTGCTGCTGATGATTGTTTATGTAGATTTGGCCTGCTGGTGGAAAAAGACAGAATTGGCTTACGGAGCGCTGATTTTAAAGCCTGCCGATTGTTTGTTTAAATTGGGTCATCCGTAGAAAAAGAGGCAGAAAAAGCGCAGATAGCTAAGGCTGCTGCTTTGATTGTTCGTTCGTTCGGTAAATAAGACGAAGAGACTAAAAACTGCAGATTGTTAAGGCCGCTGCTATGATTGTTTGTTCCTCCGGTAAATAAGACGGAGATGCTGGAAAAACACAGATTGTTAAGTTTGCTGCTGCTGATTGCTTGTTCCTCCGATAAATAAGACGGACATGCTGGAAAAGTGCAGATTTTTGAGGCTGCTGCTCTGATTGTTTGTTCCTGCTGCAAATAAGACGGAATTGGCTTAGGAAGCGCAGATTTTAAAAGCTCTTACTGTTGGTTGCTTGTTAAGATTTGGCCTTCCAATGTTAAAAGACGGATTGGCTTGTGAAGCGTAGATGATTGAGGCTGCTGCTGATGACTGCTTGTTTAGATTTGGCCTTCCGGTGGAAAAAGACGGAATTAGTCTTCTGGAAAATAAGACGGAATTGACTTAAGAAGCGCCGATTTTTAAAGCTGCTGCTGTTGATTGTTTGTTAAGATTTGGCCTGCCGGTGGAAAAAGACGAAATTGGCTTACGAAACGCAGGAATCTAAGCCTGCCGATTGTTTGTTTAGATTTGGCCTTCCTGTGGAAAAAGAGGCTGGAAAAGTGCAGATAGTTAAGGCTGCTGCTTTGACTGTTTCTTCGGCTAATAAGACGGAGAGCTTAGGAAGCGCAGATTGATAAGGTTGCGGCTTTAACTGTTTGTTCCTGCGGTAAATAAGACGGAGGTGCTGGAAAAGCACAGATTGTTAAGGCTGCTACTGCTAATTGTTTGTTCCTCCGGTAAATAAGACACATATGCTAGAAAAGCGCAGTTTGTTAAGGCCTTTGCTCTTATTTTTTATTCCTCCGGTAAATAAGACAGAAATGGCATATGAAACGCAGTTTTTTAAGGCTGCTACTGCTGATTGTTTGTTAAGATTTGGCCTTCCGATGTAAAATGACGGATTGGTTTGGGAAGATTTCGAAGGCTGCTGCAGCTGATTGTATATTTTGAATTGGCCATCCAGTGGAAAAAGACGGATTGGCTTAAGAAGCGCAGATTTTTAAGCCTGCTGGTTGTTTGTTTTGGTTTGAGCTTCCGGTGGAAATAGAGGCTGGAAAAGCGCAGATTATTAAGGCTGCTGCTCTGATTGTTTGTCTTCCGAAAAATAAGACGGATTTGACTTAAGAAGCGCAGATTTTTATGGCTGCTGCTGATGATTGTTTATGTAGATTTGGCCTGCTGGTGGAAAAAGACAGAATTGGCTTACGGAGCGCTGATTTTAAAGCCTGCCGATTGTTTGTTTAAATTGGGTCATCCGTAGAAAAAGAGGCAGAAAAAGCGCAGATAGCTAAGGCTGCTGCTTTGATTGTTCGTTCGTTCGGTAAATAAGACGAAGAGACTAAAAACTGCAGATTGTTAAGGCCGCTGCTATGATTGTTTGTTCCTCCGGTAAATAAGACGGAGATGCTGGAAAAACACAGATTGTTAAGTTTGCTGCTGCTGATTGCTTGTTCCTCCGATAAATAAAACGGACATGCTGGAAAAGTGCAGATTTTTGAGGCTGCTGCTCTGATTGTTTGTTCCTGCTGCAAATAAGACGGAATTGGCTTAGGAAGCGCAGATTTTAAAAGCTCTTACTGTTGGTTGCTTGTTAAGATTTGGCCTTCCAATGTTAAAAGACGGATTGGCTTGTGAAGCGTAGATGATTGAGGCTGCTGCTGATGACTGCTTGTTTAGATTTGGCCTTCCGGTGGAAAAAGACGGAATTAGCTTAAGAAGCACAGAGCACAGATTTCTCATCCTGCCGATTGTTTTTTCCCGTGAAAAAAAGGCTGGAAAAGCGCAGATTGTTAAGGCTGCTGCTTTGATTGTTTGTTGCTCCGGTAAATAAGACGGAATTAGCTAAGCATGCGCATTTTTTTAGGCTGCTACTGCTGATTGTTTGTTAAGATTTGGCCTTCCGTTGTGAAGAGACGGATTGGCTTGTGAAGCATAGATAATTAGAGCTGCTGCTGTTGATTGTTTGTTTAGATTTGGCCTGCCGGTGGAAAAAGACAGAATTGGCTTACGAAGCGCAGATTTTTAAGTCTGTCGATTGTTTGTTTAGATTTGGCCATCCCATGGAAAAAGAGGCAGAAAAAGCGCAGATAGCTAAAGCTGCTGCTTTGATTGTTCATTCCTGCGGTAAATAAGACGGAGAGACTAGAAATCGCAGATTGTTAAGGCTGCTGCTATGATTGTTTGTTCCTCCGGTAAATAAGACGGAGATGCTGGAAAAGCACAGATTGTTAAGGTTGCTGCTGCTGATTGTTTGTTCCTCCGATAAATAAGTCGGAAATGCTGGAAAAGCGCAGATTTTTAGGTTGCTGCTCTGATTGTTTGTTCCTCCTGTAAAGAAGACGGAATTGGCTTAGGAAGTTCAGATTTTTGAAGCTGCTACTGCTGATTGCTTGTTAAAGTTTGGCCTTCCAATGTTAAAAGACGGATTGGCTTGGGAAGCGCAGATTTTTTTAAAGCTGCTGCTTTGATTGTTTGTTCCTATGTAAAATGTCAGATTGGCTTAGGAAGCGCATATTTTTAAGGCTGCTGCTGTTGATTGTTTGTTAAGATTCGGCCTACCGGTGAAAAAAGACGGAATTGCCTTACGAAGAGCAGTTTTTGAAGCCTGTCGGTTGTTTGTTTAGAGTTGGTCTTTCCGTGGGAAGAGAGGCTGGAAAAGCGCAGATATTTAAGTCTGCTGCTTTGATTGATCGTTCCTCCGGTAAATAAGACCAAGGTCTTTAGAAAGCGCAGATTGTTAAGACTGCTGGTTTGATTGTTTGTTCCTTCGGGAAATAGGATGGACATGCTGGAAAAGTGCAGATTGTTAAGCCTGCTGCTCTGATTGTTTTTTCTTCCGGTAAGTTAGACGGAATTGGCTTAGAAAGCGCATATTTTTAAAGCTGCTGCTGCTGATTTTTTATTTTGATTTGGCCTTCCGGTGGAAAAGGACGTTTTGGCTTAAAAAGGGCAGATTTTTAAAGCGACTTCTGCTGATTGTTTGTATTGATTTAGCCTTCCGATGAAAAAAGACGGAATTGGCATAAGAAGTGCAGATTTCTAAGGATGCTGCAGTTTGTTTGCTTAGATTTGGCCTGCCGATGGAAAAAGACTGAATTGACTTACGAAGCGCATATTTTAAAGTCTGTCGATTGTTTGTTTAGATTTGGGCTTCCCGTTGAAAAGAGGGTGGAAAAGCGCAGATAATTTAGGCTGTTGTTTTCATTGTTCATTCCTCCGGTGAATAAGACGGTAAACTAAAAAGCGCAGATTGTTAAGGCTGCTTCGATTGTTTGCCCTTCCGGTAAATAATACGGTGAGACTAGAAGCGCAGATTGTTTGTTGAAATTCGGCCTTCCTGTGAATAAAGACGGAATTGACTTAGGCGGAGGGTTTTTTTTGACAATTTTGACAATTTTGACAATTTTGAAAATTTTGAAAATTTTGAAAATTTTGAAAATTTTGAAAATTTTGACAATTTTGACAATTTTGACAATTTTGACAATTCTGATTTGAAAATTTTGACAATTTTGATAATTTTGACAATTTTGACAATTTTGACAATTTTGGCAATTTTGACAATTTTGACAATTTTGACAATTTTGACAATTTTGACAATTTTGACAATTTTGACAATTTTGACAATTTTGACAATTTTGACAATTTTGACAATTTTGACAATTTTGACAATTTTGACAATTTTGACAATTTTGACAATTTTGACAATTTTGACAATTTTGACAATTTTGACAATTTTGACAATTTTGACAATTTTGACAATTTTGACAATTTTGACAATTTTAACAATTTTGACAATTTTGACAATTTTGACAATTTTGACAATTTTGACAATTTTGACAATTTTGACAATTTTGACAATTTTGACAATTTTGACAATTTTGACAATTTTGACAATTTTGACAATTTTGACAATTTTGACAATTTTGACAATTTTGACAATTTTGACAATTTTGACAATTTTGACAATTTTGACAATTTTGACAATTTTGACAATTTTGACACTTTTGACAATTTTGACAATTTTGACAATTTTGACAATTTTGACAATTTTGACAATTTTGACAATTTTTACAATTTTGACAATTTTGACAATTTTGACAGTTTTGACAATTTTGACAATTTTTACAATTTTGATAATTTTGACAATTTTGACAATTTTGACAATTTTGACAATTTTGACAATTTTGATAATTTTGACAATTTTGACAATGTTTGCATTATGGAGTTGAAAATTTTATGAATTGATGGATTTTTCCACTCAAAATAAAGAATTAAAGAGCCCTAAGGAGAGAGAAAACTGTTAAGGGTGGGAAAAACGATAAATAAAGGATCATATTTTCGACCGCGATTTGCACAAGCGAGCAGCGTGCCCTAATAAATGCCGGCGAGCGGTTTTATCTACACACATGTCGGATACGATTATAGTTCGGAAGCGGCACTTGAAGGCACACAAATCTATCCCGATTGTAGCACGGTGGGATTTTTTTTTAATTTGTTAAATCTACCTATAGTTTTATCAGAAAATCGTCTACTACTACAAGTTTTGAAAGCTTAAATTCATTTCTTAAGAAAATTTTTATTCCTGATTTTCGCAAATATTTTTGCTGTGAGGTAACGGTGTGCCAAAAATCCAGGCCTTCGATAAAGGCTCACACTTGTGTGCGCCAACAACCGGAAGCTCTCCGTCACCGGATGCCAGTCTTCGTTGAAGGCTCACTGCGAATGGGTTTTTTGCCAAAGCGATAGGGGAAGGCAAAAGGATGGCAGGAAAATCGGTTAAGCTAAGATGGGTATAGTAGAGCTTACAATCCCAGGAGAGGGCCTCGCTGCCAAAGTTTGGTTTTTCATAAATGTTAATAGCAAATCAAGTGCAGGTTTGGGGCCGCATGATTGACTGTGAATATTTTATAATCTCTTTCCGTATTTTTTTTTTCGCTCGCCTTTTCGGCTGCCTTGATACTTGTGACAGTATTTTGGAACCATGTGCTATCAAAAAGCAATCAAAAAATTTAATCGTGGAAACCAAATATTCATTCGTCACATTAGTCTCAATTTTGTAAATTTTGCCTCAAAAAATTTGTATTTCATGTAAAGGAAACCAACATTCAAAAAATTTTATTTTAAATATTGCCGTTCTCTTTTTTTTTCGAATAAGTGAAAACTGACAAACATCAGAAAAGATCCACCTCCTGTTTTGCCCCAAATCGATTCCATTTGGCGAAACCTGCCAGGGGCAAATTTTTCTGCGAATCGAGTAATTGACATCATTTTTCGTTATCGATCATTACATATACCTCCTATATGGAATCGTTAGCAATCATTGACTGGCATTCGGCTGGCTGGCTGGCCCATGTGAGGGACATTTCTGTTTCGATTTCCCGGTACAGAGACACGTGTGGTGGCCATACAGTAACGTGAATGTGGGAGGGTGCCGGAGGAAGATAAAATCTTCGACAGAAATTGAAAATTACGACGAAATTTGGGGCACATGTGAGCGCTAGTTCGATTTGATTTGCTCCTCGCATTTCGGTTTTTTTCTCGATTGCTTCGGGTGCAAGATTGATTGACATATTATGAGTTAATCCGTGTGGGATGAGCCGAAATTCGATTTAGATCAATCGAGTTGGGACGGTGTGATGTGGTTCAGCCGATGGGCAGGAGGCGAATTCCTAATGGAAGCTCATCTGCTATTTTTTAAATATTATTGAAAAATCTGCTGATGTATGACCCCAAAAATTTGTTGATCTGTTTCGCTACGTTATTAATAATAAAACAACGCTTCAAGATTGAGGCTTCAAGTTTAGCTGAGTTAAAGATTTTTCAATTTAAAGGAAATTCTATTTTACAAAATCGAACATATCTGTTGGTATGCTAACCTTAACGCTGAAATTATGCTAAGAAATTGCAATTAAAAACAGGTAACACCATTTAAAAACATTATCCTCAACTTTTGAGTGTCATTCAATTTCATGGTGTGATTAAGTCTACCATTTGCAAAACAACACAGGAAATTACTCCCAAAGAAAATCGTTTCATTTCCCAGGCGCGTTGAACTGACAACTGCGCTACCTATCGGGTGTTTTTCGCACCGGTGCCACCATTTATGACAGATGGTGCCGCAAAGATAAAAATGCTTTTACGCTTAAGTTTCGCTGAATTCGGAACAACAAAAAAACATAAAGTGAAGGTAGCGGAATGGTTGATTTGGCAGGAAAATCCAGTCCATATACCTACTACAATATTTTCCTTCCTCTTCTCGGTTGTCGTTTCGTTTAGCTCCGGATCTGGACGGAAAGTCGCTTTTAAAACGTTGACGTTCATTAAAAGCATTCGCAACACACGCGACGACAACTGGTGAATATGTTTTGTGAGCGCGATAGTTAATTGCCAAATTAATCGAGCTAAGTTTGTTTGGAGATTGTCTTCACATGAAAAAGCAAAGTTTTGTCAAGGCAATTTTAACTTCGAAGTAAGTTTCAATCAAATGAAGCCGGATTTAATTCCCTAAAGTGAAAGTAAATTGTCAATGTTGTTAAAATTGTCAAAATTGTCAAAATTGTCAAAATTGTCAAAATTGTCAAAATTGTCAAAATTGTCAAAATTGTCAAAATTGTCAAAATTGTCAAAATTGTCAAAATTGTCAAAATTGTCAAAATTGTCAAAATTGTCAAAATTGTCAAAATTGTCAAAATTGTCAAAATTGTCAAAATTGTCAAAATTGTCAAAATTGTCAAAATTGTCAAAATTGTCAAAATTGTCAAAATTGTCAAAATTGTCAAAATTGTCAAAATTGTCAAAATTGTCAAAATTGTCAAAATTGTCAAAATTGTCAAAATTGTCAAAATTGTCAAAATTGTCAAAATTGTCAAAATTGTCAAAATTGTCAAAATTGTCAAAATTGTCAAAATTGTCAAAATTGTCAAAATTGTCAAAATTGTCAAAATTGTCAAAATTGTCAAAATTGTCAAAATTGTCAAAATTGTCAAAATTGTCAAAATTGTCAAAATTGTCAAAATTGTCAAAATTGTCAAAATTGTCAAAATTGTCAAAATTGTCAAAATTGTCAAAATTGTCAAAATTGTCAAAATTGTCAAAATTGTCAAAATTGTCAAAATTGTCAAAATTGTCAAAATTGTCAAAATTGTCAAAATTGTCAAAATTGTCAAAATTGTCAAAATTGTCAAAATTGTCAAAATTGTCAAAATTGTCAAAATTGTCAAAATTGTCAAAATTGTCAAAATTGTCAAAATTGTCAAAATTGTCAAAATTGTCAAAATTGTCAAAATTGTCAAAATTGTCAAAATTGTCAAAATTGTCAAAATTGTCAAAATTGTCAAAATTGTCAAAATTGTCAAAATTGTCAAAATTGTCAAAATTGTCAAAATTGTCAAAATTGTCAAAATTGTCAAAATTGTCAAAATTGTCAAAATTGTCAAAATTGTCAAAATTGTCAAATTTGTCAAAATTGTCAAAATTGTCAAAATTGTCAAAATTGTCAAAATTGTCAAAATTGTCAAAATTGTCAAAATTGTCAAAATTGTCAAAATTGTCAAAATTGTCAAAATTGTCAAAATTGTCAAAATTGTCAAAATTGTCAAAATTGTCAAAATTGTCAAAATTGTCAAAATTGTCAAAATTGTCAAAATTGTCAAAATTGTCAAAATTGTCAAAATTGTCAAAATTGTCAAAATTGTCAAAATTGTCAAAATTGTCAAAATTGTCAAAATTGTCAAAATTGTCAAAATTGTCAAAATTGTCAAAATTGTCAAAATTGTCAAAATTGTCAAAATTGTCAAAATTGTCAAAATTGTCAAAATTGTCAAAATTGTCAAAATTGTCAAAATTGTCAAAATTGTCAAAATTGTCAAAATTGTCAAAATTGTCAAAATTGTCAAAATTGTCAAAATTGTCAAAATTGTCAAAATTGTCAAAATTGTCAAAATTGTCAAAATTGTCAAAATTGTCAAAATTGTCAAAATTGTCAAAATTGTCAAAATTGTCAAAATTGTCAAAATTGTCAAAATTGTCAAAATTGTCAAAATTGTCAAAATTGTCAAAATTGTCAAAATTGTCAAAATTGTCAAAATTGTCAAAATTGTCAAAATTGTCAAAATTGTCAAAATTGTCAAAATTGTCAAAATTGTCAAAATTGTCAAAATTGTCAAAATTGTCAAAATTGTCAAAATTGTCAAAATTGTCAAAATTGTCAAAATTGTCAAAATTGTCAAAATTGTCAAAATTGTCAAAATTGTCAAAATTGTCAAAATTGTCAAAATTGTCAAAATTGTCAAAATTGTCAAAATTGTCAAAATTGTCAAAATTGTCAAAATTGTCAAAATTGTCAAAATTGTCAAAATTGTCAAAATTGTCAAAATTGTCAAAATTGTCAAAATTGTCAAAATTGTCAAAATTGTCAAAATTGTCAAAATTGTCAAAATTGTCAAAATTGTCAAAATTGTCAAAATTGTCAAAATTGTCAAAATTGTCAAAATTGTCAAAATTGTCAAAATTGTCAAAATTGTCAAAATTGTCAAAATTGTCAAAATTGTCAAAATTGTCAAAATTGTCAAAATTGTCAAAATTATCAAAATTATCAAAATTGTCAAAATTGTCAAAATTGTCAAAATTGTCAAAATTGTCAAAATTGTCAAAATTGTCAAAATTGTCAAAATGATCAAATCTGTCAAAATTGTCAAAATTGTCAAAATTGTCAAAATTGTCAAAATTGTCAAAATTGTCAAAATTGTCAAAATTGTCAAAATTGTCAAAATTGTCAAAATTGTCAAAATTGTCAAAATTGTCAAAATTGTCAAAATTGTCAAAATTGTCAAAATTGTCAAAATTGTCAAAATTGTCAAAATTGTCAAAATTGTCAAAATTGTCAAAATTGTCAAAATTGTCAAAATTGTCAAAATTGTCAAAATTGTCAAAATTGTCAAAATTGTCAAAATTGTCAAAATTGTCAAAATGGTCAAAATTGTCAAAATTGTCAAAATTGTCAAAATTGTCAAAATTGTCAAAATTGTCAAAATTGTCAAAATTGTCAAAATTGTCAAAATTGTCAAAATTGTCAAAATTGTCAAAATTGTCAAAATTGTCAAAATTGTCAAAATTGTCAAAATTGTCAAAATTGTCAAAATTGTCAAAATTGTCAAAATTGTCAAAATTGTCAAAATTGTCAAAATTGTCAAAATTGTCAAAATTGTCAAAATTGTCAAAATTGTCAAAATGGTCAAAATTGTCAAAATTGTCAAAATTGTCAAAATTGTCAAAATTGTCAAAATTGTCAAAATTGTCAAAATTGTCAAAATTGTCAAAATTGTCAAAATTGTCAAAATTGTCAAAATTGTCAAAATGGTCAAAATTGTCAAAATTGTCAAAATTGTCAAAATTGTCAAAATTGTCAAAATTATCAAAATTATCAAAATTGTCAAAATTGTCAAAATTGTCAAAATTGTCAAAATTGTCAAAATTGTCAAAATTGTCAAAATTGTCAAAATTGTCAAAATTGTCAAAATTGTCAAAATTGTCAAAATTGTCAAAATTGTCAAAATTGTCAAAATTGTCAAAATTGTCAAAATTGTCAAAATTGTCAAAATTGTCAAAATTGTCAAAATTTTCGAAATCGTCGAAATTGTCGAAATTGTCATAATTGTCAAAATGGTCAAAATTGTCAAAATCGTCAAAATTGTCAAAATTGTCAAAATTGTCAAAATTGTCAAAATTGTCAAAATTGTCAAAATTGTCAAAATTGTCAAAATTGTCAAAATTGTCAAAATTGTCAAAATTGTCAAAATTGTCAAAATTGTCAAAATTGTCAAAATTGTCAAAATTGTCAAAATTGTCAAAATTGTCAAAATTGTCAAAATTGTCAAAATTGTCAAAATTGTCAAAATTGTCAAAATTGTCAAAATTGTCAAAATTGTCAAAATTGTCAAAATTGTCAAAATTGTCAAAATTGTCAAAATTGTCAAAATTGTCAAAATTGTCAAAATTGTCAAAATTGTCAAAATTGTCAGTATTTTCAAAATTGTCAAAATTGTCAAAATTTTCGAAATTGTCAAAATTGTCGAAATTGTCAAAATTGTCAAAATTGTCAAAATTGTCAAAATTGTCAAAATTGTCAAAATTGTCAAAATTGTCAAAATTGTCAAAATTGTCAAAATTGTCAAAATTGTCAAATTGTCAAAATTGTCAAAATTGTCAAAATTGTCAAAATTGTCAAAATTGTCAAAATTGTCAAAACTGTCAAAATTGTCAAAATTGTCAAAATTGTCAAAATTGTCAAAATTATCTAAAACTGAACAATACAGTTTTAAATTGTTTGAAAATAGTCAAAAGTTGTCACGCAATAGTCTCAAAATTCTATTCACATTGAGACAAATTAACAAAAATGGTCCCAGCATCGGCCAAATTCTTTGAAACATTTCTCAGGATTACCCAAAAGTTGTTTCAAAATTGTTTCAAAATTGTGCTTAAGTTGCCCCTAAATTGTCTTGCATTTGTTTCCTTATTGTTCTCTTTTTGTCACAAAATATAAATATTGTTCAATAATTTCTTTAGGATTGTCTGAAAATTGCTTCGAAATTATCTTACAATTTTTATTCCTAATACTGTTTTTAATTGTAACAAAACGGTATCAAAATTGTTTCAAAATATCTTGGAATAGAGTCAAAATTTACCAAAAATTATCATTCTAACACATCGGAATAGTTAAAAAAATATCACAAATTTGTCTACATTTTTTTCTACATTTGGCTCAAGTTTTTTTTCAAAAATATTTTCAAAATGGTTTCAAAACCAAATCAAAGTTTTTTTAAAAGCGTTTTAAACAGCCTGAATTATGGATTCAATTTTCAGAACAATTAGCGTTAAAATTATAAAAAATAGGTTTTTAAAATTGCTTTTAAAATTAAAATTTAAAATTATCTCTTATTTTGTAACCATAAATGTCGAAAAACTACTTTAGAAATCGGAAAATCCTCAATACCGATGCTAGTTTCCATTTTCCATCTAGATTGCTATTGGCATCGTCTTTGTCAAGATTATCAAGATATAAGTTGAGATTGGCTTCCGCATTCTCGTCAAATTGTACAAAAATTGTCCTGAGTTTGTCTTAAAAATTGTCATCAGACTTAGCTGTTAAATTTATCGTTAATATTTGTACTTTTTTGTCTAAATTTTTGCCAAAACAGACATAAGCTTGTGGTCAAATATACATAAAAATTTAAATTTTTATCAATGTTGTAAAAATTATCGCCTGAATTGTCGAAAGAATTGATGTCAAACTAGTTGTCAAAATTGTAGTCAAAATTTTCATCAAAAGTGTCGTCAAAGATATAATCAAATTTAAAGTCAAGATTGTCACCAAAACTTATATCCATCAGGTTCAAAAAAAAAAAAAAAGATATAGATCTTGAAAGATTCAAGTTGAAACTAGATGTTCTGTCGAATAATTTTTATAGCAATCGGAAAACATTCCGCTGGGAGCCAAAAAATACGATAGGAAATTTTAAGTACACCATTTTGAACTCAGTATTCCCTAAATGAATTATTCTTACCCATCGCTCTCCATACGCAAACCAACAACCTCAACGCAACAGCTTTTAGTGACAGGAAATTTCCCACCGGATACGGGCCTACAACTTATGGGCCACCTCCTTTTAGTAGCACGTGTTCCCTTGTATGGTTCGTTATAAACTTGTTCAACGTCTTGCAGCCATGTGAAAGCCGTGTGATGCGCGGTCTTGCCTCGTCTATCTTTTGCCAGCCGGCCTGTTGTATCAGACAGGTGAATTCCCCAGTTCCGGACCAGGGCAAGAAGAGCTAGGGAAGGTGCCAAACAGCAAAACCGAAGCAATTTCCGGTTGACTGTGTATGTTGTGGTTGTTTTTGCGGTCGCACACAATTTTGACGTTGCCTTTTGAGTGATGTTTCAATTGAGCTTTCGGGTTTAAATGTAAACATGTAAAACTGAGATTTCTACGAAAAATCTTTAATTCGAACCAAAAAACAGGAAATGTAAAAGGATTTGTTTTGATTGATTACACCACCATATAAGCGGTGTCAAATTTGACAGCCCTAAATCACCCTCAAAATGGCTTATTTATTCATTTTGTTTTCTCGTATTTCATTTCTCCCGCAGGACGTCTCAAGTATCTGACGCTGACCGAGGCCAACCGAGTCTGGATGCCGGATCTGTTCTTCTCGAACGAAAAGGAGGGTCACTTCCACAACATCATCATGCCGAATGTGTACATTCGAATTTTCCCATACGGTTCGGTGCTGTACAGTATACGAATCTCGCTGACGTTGGCCTGCCCCATGAACCTGAAGCTCTATCCACTGGATCGGCAAGTTTGCTCTCTGAGGATGGCTAGTTGTGAGTATAATTTTTTATATCTTAATGGTTTTATCTAGAAAAGGATACCTACACTGCCTGTAATGAGTTTGGGATCACCCCTCAAAAACATGAAAATTTGGTGTGCTGTTGTCATTAGACTGAGTCCTTTTGGGGTCATTTTTTAAGGGGGGAGTAGGGTCTAACGGGTAAAAAAAACACCATTTTCACGAATTTTTTCTATAGCTATCGTTCAAACAAATGTATTCATATTTTTACATTATACAAAGCATTGTTAAAAGAACACTTAGTAATTTTTTCGTAGAAAAATATTTAAAAATGAGCCGGTGACGGAGCACTTTCGAGGATGCCTTTTAGAAAACAGGATTTGCGGTGGACACTGTATCTCAGCACAAAATCATCTGAAGTCAAAAAATCAGAGCAAAATATTTTTAATACATGTTTTTCTGGACCCCAACGATTTTATTTAACTTAAAAAAAATTTATGAAATTTTTTTAGCTGTTTGAAGAAAAAACTACGATTTTTCACGAAAAAATCCGCCATTTTTTATCTGTAAAATCTCCCCAAAGTAAAAAAAAAATTGTTGGGGCTTGGTATTTTACATATATGTAGAAAATATGTTCCAAATTTGAAAAGAATCGGTGAAGTAGTTTTCAAATGACGATGTCCACTGACTTTAAAAATGTGCTTTCGAGAAAAACGCGTTTGAAGTTTCTGCTTGCGAATTCTTGCAGTATTAGATAAGAGGAAATAAATGCCTATAATTTCTACAGTTTTGCTCCGATTGACTTGAAAAATTTGACACAACATTCTTAAAATGTTTTACAAAAAGAAAATAAAAACAAATCAATTTTTTGAAATTGTTAGACCCTACTCCCCTCTTAATTAATCAAACCCTGGGGTCTAAATGGTGGATAATGTGCAACACGAGACCCCACAGTCGTCATATCACCTCTTATTCACAACTCCTATCTCTACCTCCCCGTGGTACCGGCTGGGATGCGAGTAACCTAAGTGGAGATCGGGTACCCAACCCCGGTGGATGCTTTGGTCGCATGCAGACTGAGAAGGTGGCCGCACGCGTCTGTTCCCCAGGTCAGGGGCGGCGTGCAACAACAACCGAGCGTCTGTTCTCCAGGTCAGGGGCGGCTCAAGCAGCGTCTGTCTCGCAGCGAGCGGCTGAATTTATGAAATGCGGCTCCCGCCAGCTGAGTCCAAGATGGCAGCCCCATCGCGGGATAGGGACTTTAGGCTAACAACCTACTGTTCCCGACTTGAAATTGTTACGGAATCCGAAAGAAACTTTGGCGACGACTTTTAGCATGAGAACACGGACACGAATTGGAACTTGGAACGTTTTAACCCTTGCCCAACAAGGCAAACTGGCACAACTTGCTAGAGAGGCTAGCCGCCTCAAGCTTTAAATTCTGGGACTGCGCGAAGTCCGTTGGCCTAACACTGGAGAACACAAGACACAATCCGGGCAAGTCCTGCTTTACTCTGGCATACGAGGAGAACATGCTACTCGGGAACGAGGAGTTGGTTTCTTGTTAAGCCCGCAGGCCTACGCGGCCCTCATTAGATGGGAACCGATAAACGAAAGAATAATCGTAGCCAGATTTAGAACACGGGTTAGAAGCCTTACAATGGTCCAGTGTTATGCGCCAACTGACGTTGCCGACTTGCAGGAGAAAGAGCAGTTTTACAGTCAACTGGACAGCGTGGTAGATAAAATTCCGAAGGGTGACATTCAAATCCATTTGGGCGACTCCAACGCAAAGATTGGCTCCGACAATCAAGACCTTGAGCGCATCATGGGGCGCCATGGCCTAGGACAGATGAGCGAAAACGGAAAGCTGTTTGTAGAATTTTGTGACAACAACAACGTGGTGATCGGTGGATCGCTCTTCCCCCATCGACCAGCACATAAGGTCACTTGGGTATCCCGAGATGGCCGAACAGAAAATCAAATTGACCACAACTGCATCAGCCGAAAATGGAGAAGGAGCCTTCTTGATGTCCGCAACAAACGAAGCGCAGACATTGCATCTGACCATCACCTCGTCCTTGGTGAAATACGACTGAGAGTTGCGCGTGTCCTGCGGCGCGAAAAGAAAGTCGGGTGTCGATACGTCGCACGTTGAAATAAAGCTGGAGCATTTTTCCATCCAAACGGCATGTGAGTAAATTTAAGGTAACTTTTCGAAAGTTTCGAAGGCATTATCCATGAAAAATGAAGACAATTGAGCAGAAATTCAGCTGGGGCCTATGTAACGTTTCCTCTTATTTCTGAATCAAAACGCAATGTATTTTGAATCAATCGACCAACTAATGAAAATTCAAGCAATGATGATGTTCTCGTGTGTATTGCACTTCTCAAAGATTGCAAGCCCAAGAAAATGGTGCAATCAAAACTGAAATAAGTTCAAAAATATTCAAAACCATGCTCCTTATATTATTACACAAAAGCGAAAGAAAGTTATAAAGATTTCAACAAAATTTCGGCTTTAAATCTAAGTTCTCTTAAAGCTAAGACATGCCTTTAAACTGCTCCTAATTACACCACTCGACGGGGCCCCGGGATTCCTCCAAAATCAGCTGATGCGAACTGTATTTCGCATGCATGCACTGCTGCCTTCTGGTACCTCCTTCATACAAGGCCTTGTTTGTGTTCTCCTGCGTAAGCTGGCTTGGCGAGCTTTCCAATCAGCTGTTACACCACCACACTAGTACTCATGCTACACCCTGTACTAGTACTACCCGCATGCAAGTCTTGTCAAGTCAAACCATGAATGGATCCGATAACACTTGCTCATTCGAGTACGCACACCATGCTGTTGATATGTGATTCCTTCACAAAAGCACCAGAGCGGAGAGAGATTTGGGGTGACACACTTATCTCGTTTAGCGTATCCAAATACGCACACTACCCGTCATGCAACTTGTTATCGGGGAAAATCGGCTGCTATAGAGTTGTCTTTGGCATTTCTCACGCACATTAACTCCAAAAATTCCAGTGCAAAAATCGAGCAGCCGGCCGACGAACGCGCTCGTTTTTTAAGGTTAATGTTCCCAAAATGAAGAAGTGTTAGTGAAACTCCATGAATTATGACACGAATACTACTAGCGGCAAATAGAACTATAATGGTGGTGTTGGATTCGGTTCCACTGTAGAGTCGGCACATATACAACAGCCCGGTAGGCATGGCAATTGTCAGTGATCATTCACAGCATAAAATCGATCATTTCATACCTCTCAGGAGGGCTTTGTCGTTGTAGTGGTGCTCCTAATTGGAATCTCTGCGATGTCACACCCCACAGTGGAGATGTACTGCTATATTCGAGAATTGCACTTTTAGAATCTGATTCAACCAAAACGATGCGTTATGTTACCTGCCGGATTTTCTTTTTCGATCTACTTCTTCTTGTATGCTCTGGATATGTGTGCCTGGCTGCAATTGCGATCGTTCTGTTGCAGGATCTTTACTCCCTGAAGATGTGGATTGTCCCGTGAGTCAAACCTTGGATAGAGTAAAACGGTTTTGGTTTTAACGAACTTAGCGTTGGGAATTGATTTTCGATTATTACCTTCTTTTTCTTGATCATCCTGATCGACGAGGTGCTGGATTTTTACTCCCTGAGTATTTAGGATGCCGGTTGAGTTGGACCTTGGATGAGAGATAGTGATCTTAGTTTTCGGGTTCAATATTAGGAGATGAATCTTCGTTTTACCTTCTTTGCTCTCTCGATGATCGTGATCGTCTTGTCGCCAGATTTTCACAAGGTGTAAGGTGCCGCGCGAATCGGTTTTTTTTTTGCCCCTGTAGTGATGGACCAGTGATGAACCAGTCGAGCCTTAGCTGGAGGTAAAATAAATTTAGTTTTTGACGAATTCAACCTGGGGAACTTTACCTTTACCTTCCGCGTTTCCTTGGTGGAAGAGCTTGTCAGTCACACCTCATGCAACTCCGTTGAACTATAACGGCTACTACGTTCAAATACCTTCTTAACCCTCCTAAGCCGTTCGCTAAAAATCCGTTTCAGGGAAATTGGAACTGTAGCTTGATTTCGTTCTCCTGGCTGCAAATGTTAACCGATTTTGATGATATTATATTCATTGTCTAGGTAATTAATTCTTATTACTCAACATGTCAAAATAAAGTTGATAAGTATTACCAGATTATCAGAAACTGGCCCAGAAAGTAAAAAGTCCGAAAAATCAATTTTATTTCTAAAATACTCATAACTTCTGACAGCTTTTCTGTATTTAACTGTTTTATTAATGTTTGAAATTGTCAAGAATCCATCTATCCGACAATGTATAGATATGTTGGGGTCCAATGAAAGTGTTGACTGCTATGACTAATCTTCCGGTAGAAAAAAATCTTACTTTAAAAAAACGACATCCAATTTTGGCTTTGCTTAGCTGTATTTCATTTCCCAATGAACCGATTTTCAAAACTCAAATTTTAATTTTTTAGCGTTGATTTGATCATTATTTTCATAGAACATACTTGGTCTGACAAAATTACCATTTCATCAGTATATTGGAATGATGATAAAGATGTTTGAAATGTGCGCTTCGGGTCATATTGACCCGAACGGCTTTGGAGGGTTAAGGGAGGAAATCAACTTAGTGCTGGTGGCTGTTGGTTTTATATTAGAGTACCTACGTACGGCGGACAGTCTTAATGTCACTGGCACTTTAAGGTAGCAAGTTAAACTTTCCGACTATAAGCACAGCATGCAAACATCCACACTCGTTTGACTCTCGATCTTGTTTGAGCGGAAGTTCTTTTGACAGTTTTCGATGACGGTGGATGGCTCTACGTTAAAGTTGGCTTAAAGTTGGAATTGCACAATGCCATAATTTAGATATGCAGTCTCTTGATGATTTTCCAGTGGTGCCTAATTTTCGTTCATCCTCAAATTAGTCTATGGTAATACCTAATGGCAGGCCAAAAAAACGCATTCAAGCTCCAAGGTATTGATTTCGGGACACACACCTTTTTTGGACCACCCCTATGGGTAGTGTGCATTTTCACTTTTTTCAACGTTGCGTAACAAAAGTAATTAATGATGTTCAATTTAAACGGAAAGTACAAAGATAAAACTTTGTAAAAATTTTATGCTTTTCAATATATAAAAATATATCAAATTTATTGAACCATTATGACAATATGGTTCCTGAGTTCCTGAATTAAAGTTTTTCCATCTCAATTTTACAGACGGTTGGACGACGGCCGATTTGGTGTTCCTCTGGAAGGAAGGCGACCCGGTACAGGTGGTGAAGAACTTACACCTACCACGCTTCACGCTCGAGAAGTTCTTAACCGATTACTGTAACAGTAAAACTAACACTGGTAAGATTGGCCTGGTTTCAGATTGAAGCCTTTCAATAATTAAACCTTTTTTAATTGATTTTAGGTGAATACAGTTGCCTCAAGGTGGACCTGCTGTTCAAGCGAGAGTTCTCGTACTATCTGATTCAGATCTACATTCCCTGCTGCATGTTGGTCATCGTGTCCTGGGTTTCGTTCTGGTTGGACCAGGGCGCAGTTCCGGCTCGAGTATCGCTGGGTGTTACCACGCTACTGACAATGGCTACCCAAACTTCCGGTATCAACGCTTCGCTTCCGCCCGTCTCGTACACCAAAGCCATTGACGTCTGGACCGGCGTCTGTCTAACGTTCGTATTCGGGGCCCTGCTCGAATTTGCCCTGGTCAACTATGCGTCCCGTTCAGGTTGGTAGTGCCCGTTGTTTGGCTTTTGTGCCAGCATTGTAGTAATTGTCAGATCAGTAGATCTTTAATATACTTGTAGTCTTTAGGAAAACTCTAAAAACTTTTTTAATACTGATTTCACCTGCAATTTTTGGTTTCTGTTTGATTCTTTTATTCCTCATTTCATATCATCATACGCTCTGTTCGCTTAACTATTGAACCAATTCCGTATCTACTCCTGTAATACCGTTATTTGGAAAACCGCGTAATCACAACAATTCAAAAATCCCTCGCTCGTTCCCGCTCTTTGACAAAAACAACAACAACAACACATTTACCAACGCATAATCAATTATTTCAACGTTGCGTTTACTATAATTAACGTTTGTACACGCCAATTGTAATTTGACCTGTTTGGCACGTTACCGTCGCTGTTTGTTACACTGTAAACCCAAAACCACTAAACACTGACCAACATTTAACTCCAAAATGTAAAACACTTCGCCCGCCACGAACTATTACAAACAAATAACACCACAAAACACCAACATAACCGAAAAACAACATTAACAACAACAAACAAACAAAACAACAAAACATAATCGTATGTCCCGCTCGCGTTCGCGTTTTTTTTTCGTGTCCGTGTTGTTCGGATTGCCAAAATCAAACCAACAAAATTAAACCCAACGTCCCAACAAAAACAACAACAAAAAACCCCATCTCGTTGGGAACACATAAATTCTTGTGCGCTTCTTGTCTCTTCGTTCTCCGAAACTCTCATGCATTCATGCACTCCAAGCGGATAGGGCGGCTGACATTCACCGGGAGAACATGAAGAAGAAGCGCCGGGAGCTGGAACAGGCCAGCCTGGACGCGGCCTCGGACCTGCTGGACACCGACAGTAACGCCACCTTTGCGATGGTAAGTGGATTTTTGTGTTAATAGTCGTATCAGTATGATTTTTTTAAATAACGGCAAGCGTTTTCTGCGCTACCTTTAGGCTGCTCATTAGACTCATTATACCGATTTGAACATTTAAAACTTCTACTTCTACTCACTCCTGTTCCTCACTCGTTCCTGTTAAGGATGTCTGTTCGAATTATTACATCGTATGTTAGGACTCAGATTCAAACTTTTCGGAAAAGCATTGTGTCCTACACCGGGAACTCCATCAATGTATTGTAAACACATTGTGAAAAAATGCCCCTAAATGTTTCATTTACATTCTGCAGACCTTTATCCTCTTGTAGACCGATGAATCAAGAGCTCAATTAATTCATATTCAACGTAGATTTCCTCCCTACGCTCTACAGTCTACCTGGGGCCTGTGACCTTAAGCCCTTCTCTGAACTGTTGTTACACTATCCTTCATACGGTGGGAAATCAACTCGCGCTAAATCCCGAAAAATCGGGTCATGTCTCCCGTGAAC
Organism: Uranotaenia lowii; assembly: GCF_029784155.1. Taxonomy (NCBI): domain Eukaryota; kingdom Metazoa; phylum Arthropoda; class Insecta; order Diptera; family Culicidae; genus Uranotaenia; species Uranotaenia lowii. The sequence continues at coordinate 329,918,863 of NC_073693.1, forward strand.
GCGTGCTAACCCTTACACATTTTGTGTAACCTCTGCCGACTGGTTCAGTTGTTCTCTTTGCCGTACACCTGCAATAGTCGTGTGGTGATACGTTTCCACTCATGGCAAGGAAAACATCTGTATTCACCTGGAATATCTTAAACGCTTAAAAGAAGACTTCCCTGATCCGTTGGAATTCTGTCCTTCTCAGCGCTGTTTTACTCATGCGATGAGTTCGTGCGCGTTTTCTGGATTGCAACTTTGCAATCATCAAGCTGTAGCTTGTAGCCGCAAACCAGTTCTTAAGTACAACTTTTCTTGGAACTCTTCAATGTATCTCAGCCTTCCATCGATGGAGAATGAGACATGCAGTCTTTTAATAAGACATATATCACTATGTAGGGGAAAAGTTTCCTAAATGGGCCTATCGTATTAAATGCGCCTACGGCCGTTTGACGAAATGGCTGACAAGACAACATATCTAATCAATGCATTTTGAGGGTGATACGCTTTGAACATAAGGCAATAAAGAATTTTATGAATTAACCAACTCAATAAAGAAAATGAAAAATTCATACAAGTTTTTGATTCCTTTTAATGTAATATTTTGACTTTTAAAATTATACGTAAAGAAGCTCAAAACAAAAAGGGTGGTTCTTGTTTCTGATTCAAATGAACCTTACAAGTAAAACAAATGCAAGCTTTTATGATGGTTTCATAATGAATGTAAAGTGGAATAAGTGAGTGTTTTTGTATACCCCCATCATTTTTGTAAAATGCCACTATCATAAAATAACAGGTTTGAAAGGAAAAATATATGATTTTTATCATTAAAACTTCGAATTTAAGCTCTAATTAACATCTTTTGAGAAAATTGAAGATCTCAAAACTGATTTGATAAGGTTTTTCTTATGAATGAACTTCCTCCATAATATGGCAACCCTAACTTTTGTTTTATTCTATAAAATAATAAAAGAAAAAGATTTTAATAAAACTTCAGATTTATCGAAAGAAAGTTATCAGTTTCTGGCATTTCCAATGAAATTATATGGAAATATTACCAACAAATAAACAGAAATTTCGCCTAAAACATAAATAGGCGCATTTAGCCTGCACGGTTTGAGGTTCGGCAATTTTGACAACAGTTTTAATAAAGTCGATTTTTCAAAAACTGAAGGAGATTTCAACATAAAAATTATTCCATGGGTATATAGTTTTTGTACACGTATTCGATGTAATATTTGATTTAAAAGAATCTGCTTAACACGTTCGTCGCCCCGTCACATCAAAACACGAGTTTAGCCACACGTTTTAAATCCTACACTCAGAAATGAAAAAAATATGAAAATTATTATATTTCAATAACTTCGAAATTTCTCTGACATTAATATCCAGAAATATTAAAAAATAACTATTTCAGATATTAAAATTTATGCATCCGAACAATTTCTTGGCGTGTAATGATCCAATGCATAAAATTTAATAACCGAGATATTATATATTATTTTGTTCAAACAAACGCTTTGTGCGTTTGAGTCCCAACTAAATGGGTATGAGCACATGCTAGATTCTTCAGTTGCTAAATGCCTTTCAACTTGACTGCATGCAGATTCCATTCTCTTTAAATATTTAACTGAATCATATTTAAAAAGGATGGACTCAATTGCAGCAAGTAATATTACCAGCGAAATGTACATGTTTTTATGCTATGGTCAATTATGCACATTGACCATAGAACATGAACGAAAATCAAACGATTTTCGTTTGCTTTTTCAGATTATTTCTGCTTTAAGCGTTTGCCTTTACGTTACGGCTCAAACTTTTTTTTCTGACCACCAGATGTCGCTCCATAACATTTCTCAATGCATAAATTTTAATCGCAGAAATATTTCCCAGTGAGAAATATCCCAGTAATTACACCATGAGAAATATCCGTGTGCGTAAAGAGGGAGATATGTGAAAATACCTAAAAAATAACTGTTTGATATTTTATTTATTTCTGATTGTAGAGTTCTCCCTCTCAACTTTCTTGCTCTGAGATTTTTTTTGGGCCCGGCTAGTAAACCTACCAAAATGAGTGTGGCGACGAATGCGTTTATTGGCGCATATAGCCCGCTTCTCCGCTACTTAGGATCCCACTGTGTTATGCTAGAAATTAATCGGCAGCTCTACTCTTCCACGCAGCTCAAATAACCTGTGGTCTCATATTAGACCTGAAACACCCCCCAACAATCGCTAACTAGCGCGGTCTGCACTCAGTACTGTGGAATCCCGGACGGCCCATTTGCATCGTTCATTCTCTAGATAATTGAGACCCAGCAAACAGTTTTTTATGCTGTGTTGATAAACGTTTCATATCCATTATAGAATGATCGTATGAAAGTTGAAAAATGTTGAATGTTGAATGTTAGTAAAGGCAACATACATAAATATAATTTATTTCTAAAGCGACGAAAAATACACCAATCGGGCGTTATCCGACACCTTATTCGTACCTATCGGAAGAATGCAAGATAGCGCAAGATTATGCTCTCATAGCCTTCAAATCGTTGACAGCGAATATATTTTCTAGTTCTCTCATTGGTCAATATTACTCAATTCCCATCTGATTTTTAGCCATCTGGATGAACTGCTGGTTGCAGAGAGAACATGACGATGAATTTCTCACTTGAAGCCCGAGTGGGAGTCAAATCACTTCAAAATTTACAAGCATGGCGGACATTCTATCATATCCGATTTAAACTGACTTTAGACAACATTTTATACGATCTTTTAACTATGCAGTAGGAATTGCGATTCGCATCACCATTGAAAATGACTTAAGTTATCATCTCTGATACGATTTCATGTTTGCTGGGGAGCTCAGTTATTCTAGCGATTGCTTGTGCTGATGTTTCGAGCTTGTCTTTAATAATCTGTGCTTCGCCAGAGGCATATCTAGGATGCCACATTCTCTCCTATTTCAATGTTTCATTTATATTTATTTGTTATCTTATCAATTCCTATGCAATGGGCTGAACCCGGCTCACGGTGTCTCTGATGGAACGATTTTATTTATCGAAAATTAGCATCGCTAATTTTTGCACCATTCGAAAGCTGGGACTTTCCCCTTTCATTTGAGCCCAAATTTGAAATAATCCACCGGGGGATCTAGAACATTTTATTTTCTTGAAGATTTTTTAACCTTTTCAATGGTACTTTTCAAAGACAAAGTCATGCTTTTAACTGTGAAAACGCTCGTCTTCCCTTAAGCATAAATCCAACATCACATGTCAATAATATGATTTAATAGGAAATTTTCCTGGCTACAATTTTGTAGAAGACACCAAAGTGATACGAATTGAGAGAAAGGAGTTGGAATGTCAGAAACAGAGTTATTATTATTATTTCATTTGAAAAATCTAATAAAACTTCTCACCACTGATTGTACTAAGACCAAAAAAAGTATTCTACGAGCTTTGTTATTGATTGTAGATTGTATGAATGTTCAAACTATTTATTTAAATTAAAAAATCAATCTTTTACATATAATTGATCAAGATTATCTGAAGTTATGAGCATTTTTGGGGTTTTATTATTCCGGAACAAATATCAAATTCTTTTTTTTTGTCACTCCGATTTTTCTAAAAATCCCAAAGTGGGGAATAAATAAAGTTTAAGATATTTTAGATAATGATTTGATACATTTTTCAAAAATTCAAACAGTTGAAAGAGCGAAAGCCAAACTGTAGAAGATGGGAGTAGTATTACCTGTCATTTAGATTTTTTTTTTCAAATGTTTGATCTTAATTTTCTCGATTGTTTGATTTCGTGCAATGTAGATTGTATACAAGTTTGTTGCAAGCCAGCTTTGGTTCAATTTTTTTTCCAATGTATTGAGATTTGAATTAATTTTTATTTTAAAACCCATTTTTTGTTATGTTTAGGAAATTTGAAAAAAAAATCATCAATATGAACAAATGGAAAATTTCAGAAAACAAAATAAAAAAAGATTATTTCAGATCTGACAACTCAAAGTGAATTGAGAAAATATTTTCGGATAATAGTATTACATCAAATCAACCTCTTAAAATTGTTGAAAACAAAGTTGATGTTGAGATATTGTAATCTCCTTTTTTTCTTTTTATAAATAAATCAATGAAAGAAATTAGGTTCAGTTCGTGTACTTTTGAGAAAAATGAACAATCTAGAATTTTTTTTACAAATCTAGACCACATTTTTACATACACGAGTGCCTCCAAAAACACTAATTTATGGAATCAAACATAAACAAAAGGTTAATTTTTTTTTTAAATTTTATTTATAACACTTTATCATGCTTGTGATACCCGTGTCTAAGGTTTTACAATCAATCTAAAGTGAAAAGTATGAAAACCTTCAGAAATCATCAAAAAGGATGAAAGATTTTCAACAAAGATGTTGGATTATGAAATCCAGGTGAATTATTTAGAATTTTGGCTTAAATGTAAGAAGCAAATCTTATTTTTTCCTAGCCCTAGATGTTTGTTCATAAAGTATTCAAACTAAATTAGCTCAAAATATAAATAACTAAATTTTCCAGAAAGGCGGCAGACAATTGTTCTAGAATAAAACCCTTCAAATGCTCATAACTTCAGGTAATACGGCTCAATTTCATGTAAAAGAGATATTTTTTAATGTAAATAAACCGGTTTGAACATTTATACACTCTACAATCAATAACAAAGCTCGTAGAATACTTTTTCTGGTCTTAGTACAATCAGTGGTGAGAAGTTTTATTAGATTTTACAAATGAAATTATAATAACTCTGTTCGTGACATTCCAACTCTTTTCTCTCAATTTGTATCACTTTGATGCCTTCCACAAAATTCTAGCCAGGGAAATTTCCTATTAAATCATATTATTGACATATGACGTTGGATTTGTGCTAAAGGAAAAATGAGCGTTTTTACAGCGATAAGTATGATTTTGTCTTTGAAAAAACCATTAAAAAGTTTAAAAAATCTTCAAAAAAATAAAATGTTCTAGACCCCCCGGTGGATTTTTTATTTCTGATGGCCATGGGCTGAAACCCGGCTACATATTTATTTTATTCTATTTTTACCTACGACAGCCATGAGCTGATACCCGGCTTACTGTCGATTTTAATTTGTTTAATTTTAATCTCAAAAACACTAACTGTCAGATCTTCTAGTTTCCCAGTTTATAAAAAAACACAAACTTATTGCCTTGCTGGGCTGCCGATATCCTCTAATTTCTCAAATAATAAAAACACACTTATGTCGGAAGGCTGTCGATACCTCTTTATCCATTTGGGCGATCGAATTCCTCTGCCCATATTGGGACTTTCTATAATACACTGAGGTTTTTTTTTACGCGGTATTTCGTCCCGCGTAAAAAAAACCGCGTTAATTCGAAAATCCGCGTAAAAAAACCGCGTTAATTCGAAAATCCGCGTAAAAAAAACCGCGTTAATTCGAAAATCCGCGTAAAAAAAACCTCGTTAATTCGAAAATCCACGTAAAAAATCCATTTTAATGAAAAAATTCGCGCAAAAAAGCACATTACTAAAAAAACGTGTAAGAATCATGATTATTTAAAAATTTGCGTACAATGATAGTTTATTTTTAAGATAAAAAACAAAATCAATTAGATTAATAGAATAGTAGAATATAGTGAGGCTTATTTGACAGTGTGGAATTCAGATCGTCTTATGTCTCATGTCTCAGGTCTCATATTCCATGTCTCAGGTCTCATGTCTCAGGTTTCATGTTCCATGTCTCAAATCTCAGGTCTCATGTTTCATGTCTCATGTCTCATGTCTCAGGTCTCATGTCTCAGGTCTCATGTCTCAGGTATCATGTCTCATGTCTCAGGTTTCAGGTCTCAGGTCTCATGTCTCATGTCTCAGGTCTCATGTCTCATGTCTCATGTCTCAGGTCTCATGTCTCATGTCTCATGGCTCATGTCTTAGGTCTTATGTCTCATGTCTCATGTCTCATGTCTCAGGTCTCATGTCTCAGGTCTCAGGTCTCATGTCTCAGGTCTCATGTCTCATGTCTCGTGTCTCAGATCTCGAGTCTCAGGTCTCAAATCTCAGGTCTCATGTCTCAGGTCTCAGGTCTCAGGTCTCAAGTCTCAGGTCTCAGGTCACAGATCTCATGTATCACGTTCTTAGTCTCAGAGCTAAGATTTTCCCAACTACAAAAAGATTCTAAGTGTTTTCCTTTGAAAAAGTCTTAGAATATTTTCTCTGAAAAACCGCGTTAATTCGAAAATCCGCGTAAAAAAAGCCGCGTAAAAAAAATCGTGTAAAAAAAAACCGCGTAAAAAAAACCTCAGTGTACTTGGGTTCTCAAGTAACAATTTTAGTTTTATTATGTTCAACCAAAATTTGTTAGGACTTCAGCACTAATCTTCATAACAAGCTAAGGTTGGTTTCAAAATTCAAATTTCGCTGGAAATAATAACAATACCAAAAATACACAAAAAAGAAAATTTATTCCTTGAGTCATTTTCTTACTCCTGCAGAATTGATAAACAAAGTCAAAGTATTTCAAAAAATTTCATTAGTGCAACTTTAAAATTCGGTAAATTTATTTGAAAATTTACACATAATGAAAATTCAATTTAAAATTTATGTTGTTTTAGTAAGAACATTTTGAGATTGTAAAAATGAAAATTTGATTCATGAGTAACGAATTGATGACATGTGATGAACATGCTTTTAATCAAATTTTACTCACACACACATTTTCAATATCTATTCATTTCGCCTAACTTTCAAGTCGACTGTAATTTTCATTATCTTGGAGTTTTTCTACTAGAAGAATAAACCTTTCATCGATAAGATCGCGAAATTAAATTAACAAGCAGAACTAACGGTGATTAAACTATTCATAAAGCAAAATGAAGATGGAAAAAATAAATCTTTGATGCCTATGTTTTCATGATTGATTTGATAGATTTTGGCGTATTGAACCCGAAACTATTGTCAGATTTAGTCAATTACCCCTCGTTTGGGTAATATGAAGTTTATAATATAAAAAATGTAACAGTTTTGGGTTAAATCAATCATTGATAACTAATCAACTAACAAATCTTCATGATAGAAAAAAACTGATTCTGAATTTTTATTATACTTTATTGAATTTATTTAGCAATAACATTTTGACAATGATGATGATAATGATGATCTAAAAAACTATAATTCGACAGTATTTTGAAAATTTGGGAAGAAAAGTATTTCTGACATAACTGAAGAAAATTAAAAAAAAGATTTTATTCCATATAAAAAAATTGTTGAAGTCTGCAAAACGATTTGGTTTTTGCTTTTAAACGTATCTGAAATTCAATTTAGTTAATATGTACTTCTTTAAAAATTCGTTAAAAATCTTTTCTACTTCAAGATTGGGAAAAGTAAACAAATTGAAAACTTTTTAAACTTTTTTCGCAGATGTCAAAATTACTTGGGATCTTAAAAAAGTTGATATAAACCTTTATTTTCATGTTTTTTGTAACGTTTTAAAGTTTTGGCAGAAAAGTGAAGAATTTTTATTGAATAACTTTTACCTATGAATATTCAAAAGTCTCAGTGCACAAAAATTGATCAAAATGAGCTCTTTAATTTATTGTACCTCAGGAAAATATGAATTATGTGGCCTTGTGCAATTTACCAAAATTCTTTTAAATGTGGAGTTGAAGAACAAAAAATACAAAATAAAATTGTGGCTCAATTATGCTTCTTGAATAAAACTTTGTATCGGCATAAAACCTGTATTGATATAAATGATTTTTTATTATAACAGTGGATGTAATGGAAGTAATGGATAAACTTGTTTTGACACGCTTCTTAATAAAAACCAATATTAAAAGCCGAGGTAGGGTTTTCGTGTGGCAAGATTTGAGTTTCAAAACAAAAATTGCAAATCGAAATGAAAATTAGTTTTAAATTCGTGAACGTCATTTAATGTCGAAGAATGTAATGTCTTAGGCCTAGAATGATGATACCCACGGAGGCAATCCAATTTCCTGACATGTTCGTTAACACTTATATACATGTAAAATTTCTTTATCTTACGCCACCCAAGACTGATGACTTCCGCTGATCTTTAAAATACTGTAAATGGTAGAAAATCTCATCAAAATGTCATGCGATTATCATTGATTTACAGAACTTTCAAGTTTAGCGGAAGCTGCCATCATGGATTTCAAGATGGCGTCAGAAATAATTTTTAAACTTCTTCAAGTTTAGCCTATAAGTTGAGACCCAAGGGTTTTCAAGCGATTATTAATAAAATACAGATTTGAAAAGAAAAGATTTCAAGACGGTGTCACATAGCGAAATTCAACTTTTACTCGTTGATCCCTTTCACCCAATACCCAAAATGTGAAGTTATCATGCGATTTTCAGTGATTCATAGCATTTTTAAAGTTAATAGGCAGCCACCATCTTGGGTTTCATGAAGGCGTCAGATTGAGAAATATGCTTCTATTCGTTGAACCCTTTCAACTTATATCCATATTTCGGGGGATTCATACGATTTCCAGTTATTTACAGTATTTTCAAGACGAGCGGATGCCGCGATATAGGATTTCAAGATGGCGTTCGGATAGCTAAATTCGACTTCTGCTTGTTAAGCCTTTTCAAACGGAAACCCGCATTGTGGATGTTTCATGAGATTGTCAGTCACTTGAAGCTTTGAAAAGAAAAGGCGAAGCCGCCATCTTGGATGAATGATGACGTCAAGCAACAAATTTTTCTCCTACTAGTTGGGCCTTTTGACTCAATACTCATATCATAAAGATTTTAACACCACTTCCGGTGAATTAAAGTGTTTCCAAGATTTTTGTATTTTTTTTTTATTTAACTCAAAAACAACACACATGATTTAACAAAAATATGAAAAAAATGGGAATTTCAATTTCAATTTTTAATATGTGCAATCTAGCTTGAGCGTGTCCTGTTTTTATATCTTGATCGAGAATTGTTACCTTATTTTATTGCAGTTTTTTAAAGCACTGTGGGCTTTAAAAAACATGCAAAAAAAGCTTGGACAAACTTCTCAGGTTTTGTTTTATTGGAGTTTTAAGAGCATTCAGAACTCTTTCTAAACAACTTAAACAGTAAATTTAGCAAAAGCTTTATTAGCGTTTTAAGAACTATCTCAAAACAAATGGTTGAATCAAGATCCAAGAATTTCTCATGACCATAATAAAACAGTTATAAAACTAGCTGCATGTTAAATGCCATAATAAAATCATAATTAAACTTTCTAATGTTAGTTGGTTAAATCTGTGTTACTTGGGGCTCCTATTAAAACCTTATCTGGCTCCGGCTTGAACAAAACTTTCTAGTTCGGATTCGATTACCTTTCAAAGCTCAGATCTAAAGATCTTTCTTGGTAACGACTAGAAGACCTCCCAGTGACTACGACTTTCTGTATTCTAGTCCAACAACTTTCCTTCGATTTGACGCCGTTTCATAGAAAAAGTCCGACGATCCTGTCTGGCTCCAGTTTGACGAGATTCCAAAGGCTCCAGGCTCATCGATTTTCCTATGACCATCCATGGAACCGGTTTCATGTCTTTGGTTCCTGGTTTGGTTAACTTTCATCGTATTTGGCATGAGGATCTTTCTACATTGATTCCCCCTTTCTCCTTTTTCACTAGTTCTAACTAGACCCATAATCTAGTTTAGCACTTCTTTCTCGAATTTTTTTTATTAAACTACCTTAGGTACTGTGATAAAAAAAACTTCATGTGTATGGTACTGTTATTCTTAAACATCGATTGCTACGACACGACAAATATCCTCATAAAAGTTCGAGAATAAATCATTTCGATTTCGAAATTCGAACTTATAGTGGCTTCTGCCATTAACATTAGTGAATTTTAAACTTGAGGTCTCACATATAAAAAATATATCGCTGCCAATTTTAGCTAATCATAAAAGCTGCTTCCAGGACAGGTAAATCAATGTCTGGTTGATCACACAGTTAAATTGAAAAGGAAGTTATTTATCTCCAATTTACCACAAACTTATTTTTTTTTTTTTATTTTAGAAACCATTGGTGCGTCATCCTGGCGATCCGCTAGCTTTGGAAAAGCTACGACAGTGCGAGGTCCACATGCAGGCCCCCAAACGGCAAAACTGCTGCAGGAGTTGGATGTCGAAGTTCCCCACCAGGTAAGGCCTCAAACGCATGACTCGTATAATTGCGGTAACCTGTCAACCTTTCAACCAAATCCATTTAAAACCAAGGTTGCCATAAGAAAAACGATGTTTTATATTCGTTTTCTTCTCTCTAATTTCCAACTAGATGTGAACAAAAATAGGCTCAACACACTTATCTATATCTACACTTTTTTTCGTTACAAAAATATTAATCAGTGTCAAATCTATTAATTAAGTTTTTTCCGTATCGAACTCCAGAGTGTTGTCCCGATTGAGACGCACCACAGACAATGACATCAACTTCAGGTTTAACATACGTACACTTGAACAGTTTTTCATAATTTTCACACACTCTTATTTACGATCTTCCTACAAACACATACACAAAAATGGCAACACTACTTTTGTCTCAACTTGGGTTCATTTATAATCACAGCTTTATTTCTAGCAAACCTATTTCCTCTTGAACCTACATACATTAAATTGATTTTTGCTTACTCTGTGCCGCCCAATCCTACCACAAAATAGCCCATTGAAGAAGATTCCATGCTTCGGACGAGGGTAATTATTCAGACCTTTACCCTACATTATGCCCGTTTGTACATCTCGTTGTCGAGCGATTTCCCATTACATTTTGAATTGAACCAAAAATAAAAAAAAAAACTAAGCAAGCCTAGAGTAGTTTTTCGAATTCTAGTTGCGCGGCTATTTAGAGCTCGCTAAGCAACGTTTCCTACGTTTAAGCAAAAAAAAAAGTTCTTTCCAAATAAAATTTGCCTATCCACCTATCAGCATAACAAGCTTCTAGAGTTGTTCGAAGTTATTATTTTCGATCATCTATAAGAGTCAAAACTATATCCAATACCATCCCAATTGGCACACACAAAACACCCTCATAGACAACTTCCTACTAATTAGAGTGACAAACGTAGGCAATTAGCCACTTTCTACTAACATTTAGCTCTTCCTCTCTATCTATCTATCGAAAAATCATCTGTACAAAAACAATTCATTTCATCCTTTCTTAAAACCGCTCGTGATAATTAATCGATCGATGAAGCATAGAAAGTGTGATGTTCTATTAGAGAAAACTCTAACCGGAGGCGAGAGAGAAATTAAAAAAAAAAGAAAGTGCAAACGTTCCCGAACTTACCTAAATAGTTGCACAAAAATCAATTTAATAATAATCTCACAACCATTTCCCAGTTTACTTGAAACTAACACATTCATAACACTAGAAACATTTTTGACCCATTTTAAAATTAAGCGAAATTGGCCTACAGTAAAAAGTAGAAACACAATCACCACCTACCAATTCGAAACACAAAATTACAAAATTTATCTTTAAAAAAAATAAAAACACAATGTCGCTTTCTGGCTGAAACACTTTTATTCCCTATTTTTTATCTTATCAAGCACAACTGTTGGTAATGTTTTGGTTTTGGTTTTGTTTCTCTCCCCGATTATCACTGTTCTTATCTGCGATTGAAATTTTCTCCTAAATAAATTTAAAAAAAATCCACATACATTTTTTAAAAATTCTACTAGTTATGTTTACCCGCTAGCTGCTAGGATAAATGATTGCTCCAAACCCGGTTTCGAAAACTGAAATGATGATTCTGGTTACGATTTGTTTTCTTTCGTCAGAGTTTGTTTATATTTGTTACTTTATACGACCTTTAATGCATGCTAGGCTTTTGTTTGATTTTATCGCGAAATTTTGTTTCAGAATTTACATAAACCACTATTCTGCTCTGTAACACTAAATATTATGCTCTCGTGCATTGATTTGGGATACAAGTTAAGCACACTTATTGGAAAACTATGGAGCCACCTTTAAAAACTTATATAAAAAAAGTGTTAGAAAAACTACTATTTCAACTCTGAAAAAACGCATAGCTGGTTTTGGTCTAATTTGGCACTAAATCCAAACATTCAATTTGAAATTTTTATAAAATTCAATAGAAGAAAATGTAACTTTTTCTGACATCACTACTAAGCTTTCAACATTTGCTTTACAAAATAGCTAAGATTCTTTTTGGTTGAAAGTTTCCTGAATGTTTCCTGAAAATTCCTATATTTTTCTGAACAGTGAAAACCAAACCAAAGGAAATCTTTTGCAATTTCTTTGAAATTTCTTTGAAAACGTTCATTTGAGTACCTTAATAGTATTCTACAGCTTTGCCAAAAAAGTTTTAAAAAAATCGATGATTTAATTTTTAAGTTTTTCAAAACTAAACTTTTTAATTTCAAAAACTAGAGGTGATATAAAATTACTCATTGAATAACTGAAAACCAGTTTTTAACTCGTATTACCTTATTAAAACGTGAATTTTGTTGTGTGCCTTGTGTAATCAACTTATCTCAACTATCTTAAATTTTTAGGTGACAATTTTTTCATTTTAATTTAACCTGAAATCAGATAATTAGACAATTTTCGTTCGGTCTTGATATTTTAACGATTCCTTATCTTGCGACCAACTTTGAATTACTGTTCATACGCAATTATGAAAAATATTGTGAAATTATTGTAAAAATGATGGCTTCAGAAAAACTTTGGAATTATTAATCGAATGTTTTGGAAAAATTAACTTAAAAATGTCAACATTTATCAAAGCACGCCAACACTTTTCAAACAAACCACAGATAATTACTTTAGTGTAGGGAAAAAAAAGAATTCGATTGATTTGTCTAAATGAAAAATGACAAGCGATACCGACAAGTTTTCTAAAAAAAATCTGGACAATTTCTTTTGATTACTTATGATAGTTCAATTAAGTAGAGACAAATGTGTACCTATCTGTACAACTGTTGATTTCAATAATTTAGAGATGCTCACTTTGTAACTGCTAACTCTGTTTGAAAAGAAATGTTAATTAGGTTCTGTTTTGAAAAAAAAAACTCTCTGGAGCCACTGTTAAATACATACATACTTACAGACATGAGTCTGTATAACATTTAACAACCTATGGTTGGGCTTGAATCATGATCTACATGTTTAATTTCACAAGTGTTTAAAATTTGTATATTGAGAAATTTTATAAAAATATCAAAATACTCTAAGACTATTGTAAAACAGGAGAATTTTACTTATCTACTTAATTTTGATAAGGTAACGAAAATCATGATCATCAAGAAATGTATCCTGAAAATGTTTTCTACGTTTTAATGCAAGTACATCAAGCTTCAAATAAGTGAAATTATAAACACTTGCTGATCAACTTGAAGTTCATGAAAATTTGACTTTCCAGTTTTGTGTGACTATAGTCTATGTTAAGGTTGACAGAATTTTTTCAGTACGTATCCGGGCTGCACAAATGCGGACAATTTTATATAAAAACCTGGTAAAATACGGGCATTTGATTTAAAAACTGACGACCAAAAATCCGGGTAATATCCGGGCAAATTTTTTCATAACCTAGAAATTACTCAATAAAAATCATGAAAAAAATTGAAATTTTTTTAATCTAAAATAATCGACAAATTTTAGGTCACATTTTAAGCTTACAACCAACCTTCCATAATTATTGTTATAAAACTTGTTCAAACAATTTTTTTTGGAGGCATAAATAAAAATTATGGCATTTTATATGCGGCCAGTTTTTTAACTGTTTTATTGTGGTCATGAAAAATGCTTTGATTCACCCATTTGTTTTAAGGTAGTTCTGAAAACGCTAATAAAGCTTGTACTAAATATACTGTTTAAATTGTCTAGAAAGAGTTCTGAATGCTCTTTAAAAACTCCAATAAAACATAAACTTAGAAGTTTGTTTCAAGCTTTTTTTGCATGTTATACAAAGGCACGAAGTGCTTGATCTTAAACCCGTAATAAATTAGGTGACAGTGCTCGATCAAGATGTCAAAACAGGACCCGCTAAGGCTAAATTGCACATATTTGAGTTGGAGTTCCCATTTTCACACATTTTTGATAAGCCATGTGTGTTGTTTCTAAGTTAGGCAAAAAAGAAACATATAAAAATCTTTGAAATACTTCAAATTACCGAAAGTGGTATGAATATCTCTACAATATGAGTATTGAGTGAAAGGGAACTAGTAGAAGAAAAAACTGGAGAATTGCTTGACGCCTTCATTAATCCAACATGGTGGCTTCCGCTTTTCTTTTCAAAGCTTTAAATTCCTGAAAATCTCATGAAACATCATCAATACGGGTACTGAGTGGAAGGGCTATACAAGAGGAAGTCGAATTTGGTATTATCGAGTAGAAGTCGATTTTCGCTTTCTGATGCCATCTTGAAATCCAATATGGCGGCTTTCGCTTTACTTGAAAATGCTGTAAATCACTGAAAAACGCATGAAATTTTAGTGAGATTTTCGACCATTTACATCATTTTAAAGATCAGCTAAAGTCACCATTTTAGGTGGCGCAGATAGCAAAATTTGATTTCTATTCGTTTAGCACTTTTACCCAATAGCCATATTGTGGGGGTTTCATACGATTTTTAATCGTTTACGGCCATTTAATGTTCAGCAAGGTCGCCATTTTGGATTTCAAAGATGGCGTTAGATAGCAAAATTCGAATTCTCTAGTTTAGCCCTTTCATCAACTACCAATATTGTAGGGGTTTCAAAGGGTTTATAGTTTTTTATAGCATTTTAAACTTAGCCATAAGAGCTTAAGAGTTCGGGTGATGTATAGGATGGAGATTATTTTTTATGAAGATTAATGCTATAGCTCTAACGAAGATGTGCTTAGCATAAAAAAGCTAAAATTGATACTTGGTTTGCGATAGTATTTGAATGTTTTAAGAAAGCGCAAATTCGCTTAGAGCTATCAAAAACTCATCTCAGAGGTGAATTTCGAAGGAAAAAAAAGAAAACAGATATATTGGATAAATCTAGAACAGGGAAGAGCTAAGCTTTTATTGAAATTTCTTTTTTTTCTGACTTTTTCCTTGATATATTTTAATAAAACACTAGTCGATACTAAACAAAAAAGAATTACATCTCAGTAACTTGCCTCACAGTCATTCAGACGGTTAACTTTTTTCTGTCATTTCTTGTGTTTTTTTTAAAGGCAAAAGTGCAATGTGATTGATAGGCAAAACGCGATATTTTAGTTTTTTTTTATTCAGATGGCATTTTTTCCCTGTTATTAAACTATCACTTCAAAATTAAAAAAAAAAATAAAGTGGACCTCTAGAACAAACAAAAAATGGGAAGAATACAGATTATCACAGACTTTATAAGTCCGTTGCTCAAATTCTGGCAAAAAAATAATACATTAACAAGAGTACACTTTTTGTTCTTGAATATTAAGAGCTCTTATTGACATGGTCGACGTAGGATTCTTATCAACATGACTCATAATCAAAAGCAAAATGTGGTTTGACTGAAGAAGTTTGGAACGACTACTTTCAGAAATTTCACAGTGACATCTTTCAAAAAAGCAATCAACATTATCTTAGTTAGATTAGCTTTGAAAATCCGATCCCAGTGGTATCTGAATTTGTTAAAAAAAATTATGAAATCTGATAAATTCATCTAGAATCAATAATGTCAACTGTAATTTTTGGCGAAATTTGTTTAAAAATTTCTAAAGTTTGAATTTTTCTAAAAAAAAACCTTATTAAAAATGTCAATTCAATTATCTTACATGGAGTTTCGAATGAAAAAACAGTTTTACACCATTTGTTAGAAAAAAATCGGCACTTTGTGGAAAAATTTCTAGAAGATACGCCCTGAAATTGAATTTAATTTTTTTTTTCAACAACTTCCGTTTAGGAGACAGTGATTTCTCTTAAAACTAAAAATACATTTTCACGCTTTTTGTCATCGCTGTGGTATAGCTTCTAACTTTTGAAAATAAATTATGAAGAAAAGAACCATCTTTTGGATCAAAAAAAAACTAGTCGCCAATTTTCGCAAATAAGGGCTATCCAGAGAGGGAATATATGGTAATGCTTCTGGTACAATGGAAAATCCTTCAAAAGGCGATAAAGAAACACTAAGGTTACTGATGAAGGTTTTTCAAATTAAAAAAATTGCAAGGAAGTTGACTTTGGATTCAAGAATTCAAGTTTGAGAACTGGAACTTGGACGAAATTCCCTTAACAATTTGTGAATTTACTCAACTTTGATCAATTCCTAAATTTAAACGGAATTTTGAATTTAAAAAAATTGTTTTCCACCGTTTATAGCGAAAAATTTGGTCTTCGGGAAAATTTATACTATAAAAAAAGTAAAATTCCTTTTTTTTCAATAAATTTCGATAAAGATTCAACGTCCAACGCTTAAAAGAGAGTGATTCCAAAATATAAATATCTTTCCAGAGGACTTTGAAGTGAGGAGAAGTAGTATACTCGGAATGATTGTTTTTAGAAAACGGTTCAAATTTGTTACAAACATTAGTTTTCGTTTTTCGATTAAAAAAAAGCGAATAAAAAGATGTCTCTGTATGGAAGAACAAATGTTTGCAAAAAAGTTAAAATCAATTAACAAATTTTCATAGAAACTACCTAAGATTTAGTGATGTACCTTATCAACTCCGGTCAATATTGTCTGCTTTGCATTTGAAAAATAGTGTTAAATTTTCTTTCAAACTACACGAATTTTTTTTATTCTTTCCGTTTTCAGTTTTTATTCGTGAAAAAAATTGTTATCATAAAAGAATAACGTTCGATTTTAATACTATAACTATACTTGAAGCATTATAAATTGTTGGTAAGTGATATTTAGAGAGTAGCCCGTCGAAAGAATTTTAAATTCGAATTGACCCGTGGTGGTTCAAAAGGTTGCTCAACCCTGATTTAGAATGTTCCATATATTTTTTTTTGTTTTTTTTTGTTGTTCAAATTTTCTTGAAAAATTTTCATATTTTTTACCCCTTAATATATGCAGCACCACAATGCTTTTTCGAATATGTGCGTTTGTGGCTCAAAATATGAATTATTTTATTTCAGGCTTTTAAAGTTGAATGCAATCATGAATTTGTCTCAATCAATTTTATTCTTAAAACCAGTTGGGTGATCAAAGTTACCCTGAAACATGAAAACGTGTTTTTTTTTAAAACGGTCAATTGAAGCTAGACAGAATGTTCTAAAATTTTGCCTCTAACGATCAGGTTTCATACCCCTTATCACAGAAAGCATTTTTCAGGTGTTGCAAAAAAGGGACATTTAGAAATGGATTCTTCGAAGTTCAAAATATTTTTTTTCTATTTGCTGTTCAATATATTTCAGTTTCATACAAAAGAAATGCCAAGCATAAGTTTTGTAAAAAAAAATAGTATGAAAAATGTATATCTTAAAAGCAGAAAATTTACTTTTAAGCTTCCAAGAATTTTCCAAATATTTCCAAAACAGTCAAGAAACGGGTTGTCTATGAATTTTATATCTTGTTATTCAATGCGGCAAGTATTTAAAAAAAGTAAATCAAATAAACATTTAATAACATTAACATTAAATGTTTTGAAATTTTTGCAATCCAAACATCATGCTGGTCTTAGAAATTAAAATTTTTTAAACTCATCGAGAAATCGAAAATATATTGTTTTGTTATATTATGAGGTAATTTTTTTATGTGGTAATTCCATGATCAGAGGAAGAGACCTTCCCCATTTTTTTATATTATGCACATTGAAAGTTTTTTCAAAAGAATATGCAACGATTAGAAATAAAAGCAGATAGACCGTTGAAAAGAATAATTTTTCAGCTCTTACGCTATATTTTCAAGCTTTTTGGGGGAAATCCAGATAAGCTGGACAATACGGTGGTCCAAAAATAGAGTTTATTCCGGAATTAAAATCTTGGGGCGAAAATCGTTCCTTGGCTTGTCAGAAAGCCTCATGTCAAATTTCAGCTCATTCGGTTAACTCTAAAGGGATTGCTTGATACCATTTGTTCTAGAAAACTGCAAAATCCATTTTTAAAGGTTTAACATTTATGTACAGGTACCGATTGTTCTAAAAATTTGGCAAAACTAAACGTAATTTCACAAATATTACGATAAGATATCCAATACCTGATATTTATACAATAATTTTCTGGCAAAAAGGGCTTAGAAAGTTGATTTTCTCTTAAATACAGAAAATAGCGCCTTAAAGTATGCAATGACACAAGGGTTGAGACCTAGTTTTGAAATTTTCTCTTTTTTCTTTTTTTCTGGAAATCCTGTTTTGAAATTTTGTTTGATTTTTTCCAAGGACTAGGGCCCCCGGAATGAAGGATCAAGTCACCTTCAAAAAAGGATCAAGTCTCCCTTAAGTTAAAAGTTATTTCAATTTGTTTACTTCCACAAAAATGCTTTAGTTCATTTACGGGTTCATGTATCGTTCCAACTTTTGGAGCATATAAAGTTGAAATTACACGCTGTCAGAAAATGCAAAAGACGACGAGTTGCAAAATTTTTCCTAAAAGCTATGATTAAAAATTAAAAAAGGGGATCAAGTATCCCCATTCTCCCCTACATATTAAACAATCAAATAAGAATGTATGGGAGGACCACGTAAAAATTTGCAGTGGTTCTCCAATCCCTGCTCTATATAACAACTCTCTGGAGCCACCATCAAAGACAAAATCTTGTCTAAAAGTAAGACAAATGCTGGTTTGATTGATTTGGGAAAGTCATGTAAAATTAACAAGTTCAGGTAATTTCTCAATTGATATTCAGACATTGCTTTCTTAATCGCTTTGCAAAAACAATCAGTACACACAATTTGAAATCAGGAATCAACCAAATAATCACGTTATTATTTTTCATACTTGGTAAAGTTAGCAAAAAAAAACAAAAGTACGTTGAAATGTTCTAAATGTATGAATGTTGTTTTCCATGATTTTTTTCTCGAGTTTGGTATTACTCGACTTATGCTGAAATGACCGATTATGTTCTTTTAAAAAAAACTGGGAAAAACTTTTCCGAGGAAAAAGTATAGTTTTTCCAGCAATATTCCACCTATATTCTTCTATTTTTCTGCTTGATTCTCGATAAATCTAAAGATTTAAACTGTGTATGTGATAGATTATCTTCTTGATTTTTTGTGTTCAACAATACAAATGAAGATTCAAATAGTGGTATGACAATCGTATGATTGATGTTGTGCATTCAACAATAAGTAGAGTAAATTCATCAAAACAGGTATATTTGTTTTTACTTTAAATATGATAGATTTAACTATTTCAATCATAAGAATAAACCTGAATTGATTATATTTATAGTTCAATGCCTAGAATCAACCATACATTTGTAAATTAATCAGCAATTTTTACAGTTGAATGAATTATACCATTACAGCTAAAGTTAAATGTGAGAGGTCAACCAGGAATGTATTGTTGAATCTACCATATTTATAGTTGAATGACTTAAATTAATCAGACAGTTGTAGGTGAATCAATTATACAACAATTATAGTTGAATCTATCACTTGTTTAAAGTTGAATCAATCATACCATTACAGTTGATTCCATTATATTTATAGTCAATTGAGTAACGTCAATCTACAGATTGTAGTTGAGTCTATTATATTTATATTTGGAGGCGAAAAAAACATCAACTCACTTTGATGGTTGGTATAACTAGCTGAAAAACTGAAACAACTGTCGTCTTTTTCCTCGTGTTATCTTGCTCATCTTTCTATAAGTACATGAGAATAGGACTTCTACATAATTTGGAATTGCTTGGAAGCCATTGCCATGCCAGATTTCCAAACTTTCATTGGGCGGAATGTATAAAATTATCTAAACTCTTGTGTTAAACGTTTGGTAGAATTCTTTATTTACAACTACTTTCTGCTGCATGCCTTCAGTTCCGTAGAGTTCAAAATTTTCTTTTATAAATTTCCAAATCCTTATATCCAGAATCAACATTTCAGTATAAATTTGATATTTTTTTCTTTTTCGTAGTATACATGCATGCTTGATATTGTTACTACCTTGAAATTAACCGACTTTTCTCATTTCTTTTTCTTCTCGTCCGAAAAACATTTACCACGCATCGCAGACAATGCTCCCGGTCCAAGCGCATCGACGTCATCTCCCGGATAACGTTCCCGCTGGTCTTTGCCCTGTTCAATCTGGTCTACTGGAGCACCTATCTCTTCCGGGAAGAGGAAGAAGACTAGATCATTCACGTCGCGGGGTTTCCTCCGAGCTTCCTCGAATCAGCACCAGCATCTTCTTCAGTCAGCATCGTTATTTTTTCCCACTACATACTACTATCCTACTGGCCTTTCGAGAAACCTGTTGGAATGTCATCCCGAATGTCATCAGCGATCACCCCCTCTTGAAGATTTAGGGGAGGCTGTACCGTTTATTATCGTTATTTTGAACATTATAAGGTTACGAAGGTACTACATTTTAGGAATGTAATGTTAGTAATGCTAGGACAGATTTACGAGAATTATTAAGACATAAGAGATACACAGAAGAAGAAAAAATATGAATTTGGAGAGTAGTTTATACGAAAACGTTTCAAAAATGATAACAAAAAAAAATCTAGTCATATAATATTAGCAACACACAAATATAATTAACGGAAAGCTGAATCCACACAAGAAAAGAACTGCTCAAAACCCTTTAACGCAACAACACTCGAATATCAAAATTTCTGCAACATTTTCCCTTCTCTCAGATTCGAGCCTGCAAAAACTCACTTCTCTCAGCGTGTATCTATATTCTTGACTGTTGAATGTTTTCTCTCTCCAAAGCGAGAGAGAAAGTGATTTTCGTTGCACGATCCTCTTAGCTGTCCGCAACAGAAATGTTGTCCTTTCCCTACTCTCTTTCTCTCACCAAGTGAGAGATCCACTATAGATGTTTTTTATATCAACTGTAAGGTTCAACCTCCAAGCGCTTAACCAGAAAGAAGCGTGAAAATAAGGCATCAAATATCTCACAGAACAACCCCACATCCAGACAGTTAATCAAAAAAACAACAATATGCAAAAACAACCAAACAGAAAACCAAACAAAACAATGGATGTCTACAGCAAAGTATCTTAACTGTAAACAAAAACATAAGTAACCAACTTAGAAAATCATTTTATGTGGTTCCGATTGAATTAAAAACATTCTTCCAAACAGCAAATTTGCATTAAAAAAAATGCGCAGTGTGCCCTTGCCTAAAACAAGAACCTTACGCGGTAGAATACTACTGAATGTTTTAAAAGACATCCTACGTAAGAAACGTAAAAAAACAAACTCGTTGTTATAAAAAAAGTAACCTTAAATTGAAAAACAATCAAAAAAACAAATTGGTGACAAAGATCGTCACCTAACATAAAAGAAACTGAATTTTAAACAGAACAACCAAACGTTAAGAACTAGAAGAAGAAAAACATTGCTGCTACAACTACTACCAACAATGAAACATGAAAAGATTTAACTCGTAACCACTACTACTGATGTGATTCGAAACGTCCGATGAAAAATTCTCCCACACTGAGAAAAATTTGATCCACAAATATGAACAAAAGATGCGAAGATTAAAAAAAACAAAACCTTCTCGATAGAAACCATTCGATTTGACAAAAAATGAAAACACTGTTCATATTTTCTAATCTGCCGAAAAATTTCAAAATTGTAAGAAAAATTAAAATTGTCGAAATTGTCAAAATTGCCAAAATTGTCAAAATTGCCAAAATTGTCAAAATTGTCAAAATTGTCAAAATTGTCAAAATTGTCAAAATTGTCAAAATTGTCAAAATTGTCAAAATTGTCAAAATTGTCGAAATTGTCAAAATTGTCAAAATTGTCAAAATTGTCAAAATTGTCAAAATTGTCAAAATTGTCAAAAATGTCAAAATTGTCAAAATTGTCAAAATTGTCAAAAATGTCAAAATTGTCAAAATTGTCAAAATTGTCAAAATTGTCAAAATTGTCAAAATTGTCAAAATTGTCAAAATTGTCAAAATTGTCAAAATTGTCAAAATTGTCAAAATTGTCAAAATTGTCAAAATTGTCAAAATTGTCAAAATTGTCAAAATTGTTAAAATTGTCAAAATTGTCAAAATTGTCAAAATTGTTAAAATTGTCAAAATTGTCAAAATTGTCAAAATTGTCAAAATTGTCAAAATTGTCAAAATTGTCAAAATTGTCAAAATTGTCAAAATTGTCAAAATTGTCAAAATTGTCAAAATTGTCAAAATTGTCCAAATTGTCAAAATTGTCAAAATTGTCAAAATTGTCAAAATTGTCAAAATTGTCAAAATTGTCAAAATTGTCAAAATTGTCAAAATTGTCAAAATTGTCAAAATTGTCAAAATTGTCAAAATTGTCAAAATTGTCAAAATTGTCAAAATTGTCAAAATTGTAAAAATTGTCAAAATTGTCAAAATTGTCAAAATTGTCGAAATTGTCAAAATTGTCAAAATTGTCAAAATTGTCAAAATTGTCAAAATTGTCAAAATTGTCAAAATTGTCAAAATTGTCAAAATTGTCAAAATTGTCAAAATTGTCAAAATTGTCAAAATTGTCAAAATTGTCAAAATTGTCAAAATTGTCAAAATTGTCAAAATTGTCAAAATTGTCAAAATTGTCAAAATTGTCAAAATTGTCAAAATTGTCAAAATTGTCAAAATTGTCAAAATTGTCAAAATTGTCAAAATTGTCAAAATTGTCAAAATTGTCAA
The DNA here is from genome assembly GCF_029784155.1 of Uranotaenia lowii. Lineage (NCBI taxonomy): Eukaryota > Metazoa > Arthropoda > Insecta > Diptera > Culicidae > Uranotaenia > Uranotaenia lowii. Next base: position 329,941,582 of record NC_073693.1, read on the forward strand.
AATTGTCAAAATTGTCAAAATTGTCAAAATTGTCAAAATTGTCAAAATTGTCAAAATTGTCAAAATTGTCAAAATTGTCAAAATTGTCAAAATTGTCAAAATTGTCAAAATTGTCAAAATTGTCAAAATTGTCAAAATTGTCAAAATTGTCAAAATTGTCAAAATTGTCAAAATTGTCAAAATTGTCAAAATTGTCAAAATTGTCAAAATTGTCAAAATTGTCAAAATTGTCAAAATTGTCAAAATTGTCAAAATTGTCAAAATTGTCAAAATTGTCAAAATTGTCAAAATTGTCAAAATTGTCAAAATTGTCAAAATTGTCAAAATTGTCAAAATTGTCAAAATTGTCAAAATTGTCAAAATTGTCAAAATTGTCAAAATTGTCAAAATTGTCAAAATTGTCAAAATTGTCAAAATTATCAAAATTTTCAACATTGTCAAAATTGTCAAAATTGTCAAAATTGTCAAAATTGTCAAAATTGTCAAAATTGTCAAAATTGTCAAAATTGTCAAAATTGTCAAAATTGTCAAAATTGTCAAAATTGTCAAAATTGTCAAAAATGTCCAAATTTTCATATTGGCAAGAATTTCAATATTCAATCAAATAAAATTCATCTGAATTTCATCTCAGATTCAGACTTCAATTTCAGGCATCAAAAGATAGTACACGGAGGAAAATTTATCATCGGATGATTCAGAATTAAAACTGCATTTAAAAAAAAACTCTGTCCTAAGATCTGTGAGTAGCAAACTATCATATTTTTCTAAAGATTGATTTCGACATTTTGTAACCAGATTGAAAAAAGAAAAAAAAACACCACTGAACGGAATGAAAATTCAAAATTACTTAGAATTTTTTTTTGTCAGGGAATATCGAATTGTGACAATTCATCTTACTGTGGGTGCACTCGAAGATACTGTAAACAAAAAAATACAGGGGTAATAGATGAGATGGAATAAAAAGAAAAATTTAAACGTATCGGAATCTCTCGAAGTACTACTACGGATTAGTTATTTGTAAAACAATCGGAAAACATTTTGAACAATACCGAAAAACGTTGAAACGTATCGACTGTAGAATTACGTTACACTTTATAGTTACTTTATTGTATTTCTTATAAAAATTTTGTTATGCCTTTTTTTTAAATATGCTTTAATCGCATAAAAGGTTGGAATTCAGAAAGTTTGAAAAAAAAAAAAGATGGGATCACCAAAATGTCCGGCAAATAGGCGTGAAAGTTGAGAATCGACTAGATGGTATATGAACTCGTTACGTATATTTTTGTTACCTCTTTCTGTTGTACTGTAAATTTCCTATCAGCTACTATCGATTTAAACGAATAAATTAAAAAAATAAAAGATAACCACAAGTGGAATTTTTATACACGTTTAAACCCGAATGGAGGAAGAAAATATCAAAAGTTTAATCCTTGAAAATGAAGAGTTAGAGCAGAACAAAAATTAAAATCGTTGACAAACGCAATGCCAAAACCATAAAGTCAGTCCTTAGGGCGCACATTTCGTTCAATCACACTTTTGTCACGAAGCAGTTAAAAATTTAAGTCAAACAGACAAAATTATAGTAATCCTAACATTTCACGTGATAACGCGCGTAGTTTGTAAGTAGTGAAGAATGAATTGTTTTTTTAGTGTGTACATAATTCAAATGGAAAGAAAATGTCTTCATGTTTCGTTAGATTTTGCAGTTTTTAAAATGTCATCAGTTTTAAAGCGATTAAATCTTCTTGGTCACTTTGACAGAGATTGATCTTATATGGATCCAAACTAAGTAGGCTGTGAAATGGTTAAAAAAACACTTCACCAAAACAAAAAGTGCGTCTCCCTAGAGACAGAAAGCTCAATTTTTAAGTTCGTTTTTTCGAAAAAAAAACGTGCCTACTTTGTTGTTGTTTTCCTAAATTTTTATGTCTTTGAATAAATGTAACTATTTTTATGCTTTCAAAACTTTTCGAAGATATTTTTCTATTGATTCTTATTACTTTCAGTCGAATTCAAAAAATAAAAATTTTGATATACAGAAAAAAGACGTTAAATACCAAATAGTAGCACAACACCCACAACAACAACCACAAAGAAAAACATAGCCTACTGGAATATGTAACTGTCTATAAAGTTCACCAGAGAGAAAAAAAGAAACAAGATATGAATACAACAAACAATCAGTGGTACATGTACGTAAATAAAAATCCGTTGTTTTTCTGTACAATATTTTATTAGATACCAACTAAAGGAAGAAGGAAAAACACTAGCGCGCATACACAGAAACAGCAGATGAACAGAAGGAAAATACATTTTATTACACGTGTTATACATATAAAACTAGAAGATCGGGGAACAAAATTCACGAATGAAACGATAAACGAGGAAAGGAAGAAAAAAAATTAAAACACAGATAGAACACAGTAGTAGAAACAAAATTTGCAGTTGTAAATTTTTTACTCGCTAAGACTTTCCTTTCGAACACTTCCTGTATCATGTAAAAGAAGATGTAAGGCAAAAGAAGCAAACCGTTGTCTATAAGTTACATAAATTAGGTAAGCGCTGATATTATTGTTTCAACCGAACGATATGTAAGAAGGAAGAGAAAAATAAATTATATACAAAATACTCGTTTAAATAATAATGTTTCGGCTTGTTGTTGTTTTTTTTCTAATTTCTATCACATCTGTTTGTATCTTATTAACGGTTAACTCCTGCTATGGCGATATCCTGGTAGGGCGGATGTTTTGGTAACCCTCTCGTTTTACAATTGTTATCTCAGTTTTTCACGGTAATATTCTCATTGTTATATATGGTACTTTTTTGAGTAAAAAGCTACTTAATTCTAAGCGTAGAGCTAGTGTGTTGGGGTTTTGTTTGAAAGTTTTCGGGAACAAGCAGTTTTCGATCGGTTTCTTATGCATGCATTAAGTAAAAACAAACTTTAAATCTAAAAATGTGGAATGTTCATTATGGTGAAGACTTAAAAAAGCAAGAAGAGTTCTTTAGTCACTTTGAAATGGTTTATAAACATTCGAAACGCTCTGGTATGAAGAGAACTATTGATGTATTAAGCCTTCAAGCTCAGTGGTCATAACAGAGGGCACTTATGAATGTCCTTCGACAAATATGTTTGCTTACTAGCCTGGAATACAGTAAAATTATTTTTTGGATTTAAAACTGTGGAGTATTTGAGAAAAATCCTTTCAAACTATTGATTGAAATGCTCCATATTGTGGCCTTCGCTCCAAAATGTGGCATTTTCAGAGTTCCTTAGATTGGCCGTGTCTAAAAACACGCGTTGAGCTAACACAACATCGGGCCAAATAAACTCGTTGATATTGTAAAACACAGACTCCGTTAATAATATGGTGTAGGGAAGCACAACATGGTATTGCATTGTTTTCAAGGAGTCAAAAGTCCGAAATGTCAAAAAAAAAATTTTGAATACATCACTGTTTCGAGAGAAACGCGTTCGAAGTTTGTCAGCTCCATAAGCTTCCAGCAAAAATGTTGTTTTGTTTTCTCATTTTCTAGAAAACCAAATATCCTTCAGATAACTTTGTACTATCAAAATGTAGATCTCCAAACGTACGTTTTGACCCAGCTAATAACTCAATTTTTTTACATTTGGCGCATTCGTCCTTTTCCAAATTCACAACCGGATTGATATGCTTTCACTTGTTTACTTCGGTTTTTGTTTGTTTCAAATTTTATTTTTTTATGAATGAATCTTACTCGCTCATTTGGAAACCATAGTCAATGGAAGCGAAAAACAAAATCAAAAGTTTTGAAATTTTGAAAATTTATTCTGCATTTCTCTCGAATTCGGCAGCAGTTGTTTCGAATATTTTTACGGAACAAAAACAACATCCCCTCCCGTTGATGCACAGTGATCGCTTAATCCAAAACAAACTTGGTCAAAATTTATTTAGAAATTCACAGAAAATTGAAAATAATAGCAATTCAATGTCTAATATCATAGTTTTTCAACATTGTCACGAAATTTTTTTTTCAATCAAAAATTAACCTGAAATTTATTCGAGCTAAGAGGGTATTATAATTTGATTTTTGTAACAATTTTCTTCAAAGCGACTCATATGCAGCAAACTGTTCAACAAAGCGATCCAAGATATCAAATTCGAATCCGGATCTGGTTGATTTTTTGAAGTTGAAATTAAATGAGACAAACAGTTCTCGAAGGTAACCAATAAAGGCAGATCAAATGTGCCAGTGTTTTTTTTTAAACGAACAAAAACACATACCTTTAGGATCTTAATAGAACTTGACGTTTCCTCGAAGAGATTCCTTTTACTTTACACTAAGCCCACATCTTTCGAAGATTTGATGGCTAGCATCTTACAAATGCTAAAACCACCAACCCACAGAATGTGTTCTACAGTGAACGAAATAAGAACAGTCACTACTATGCGTTTAGCTGGTTAAAATATGAATGATTGAAATTCGTCAAAATTTTCTTGTACAATTCGTTTCAAATTGAAGCAAAAAAATGAAGCATAAGATTACTTTTTTTATGAAGCAATTGGCGTTGAGGACCAAAAATATGAAAAAATAAAAAGTGCAAAACAAGAAAAGTAGAACTTATGATTTTTTACAAAAAATCAATATTATTTCCCCAAATTTTCTATGGAAAAGTTCAAAATAATGCTTCTGAGACCTTTTTGAATAGATAACGGCATTTTAGGCTTTTCTAGTATTTCAAAGGTTTTGGAGGGGTTTTTCGAAAGATTTTCCTCTAGCACAAAGGAATTTAACAATTGAGCTATATTTAGTACTTTATCAATCAGATAATTTCATCATGACTATAACTTGAAATGAAGTTACAAACGTTCTCGGTTAATTTCAAATCAGTTAATACAAACTGAAATTCAAAAACTTTGATTGTTTCATTTTCAAGTCGTAGGCAGCACCAATGTACAGGATGATGGCACTTTACAACGCATATGTAGAAGAAATCAACTTTAATATGTCTAGAAACCAAATTAAAGCTAGTGTTAAGAAATTTTTACTACAAATTAAAATGTGGTAGATGTTTTTTAAGATCAGACTCAGATGAAAGGCTTAGCCTAGGATCATTAGTAATAAAAAAATCACCATCTCGTAATTCAAACCAAATATGTCTCAATATTGATTTTCCGGGTAGATGTAGGCACATTTAAAAAAAAAAATTTACATTTCCCATAACATTTTTTGGTTGTTTTTGATGCCAGAAATAGGAAAAAAAAAGTGAAAGCGATCCATCCAGTCTTGAATCAGCGCAACAAGTTTTAATTTTGAATGGAAAGTTGTATGAGAAAACAAAGTTTTTCATTCAGAAATCGCCAGAGTTGAACTGGAAGTTAAAAAATATATATCACTTAAAAAAAAAATTCCTCGATTCTTGCAGTACAATTCAAGTGTACGAAGCATGAACCTAACTTGTACCCCAGAAAAGATATTCGATGCTATACAAAAGTTTTGTTTTCAAAATTGATTTTTTTTTTTAATTTTAGCGTTTATGACTGTATTTTCGAAAGCTGTGTAACTGTAGGATGAGAATAAAAATCTCAAAAAACCACTTTTCACAGCCAGATAAATTATTGATTTATATATCCTTTGCAAAAACCTTTCACGAATTTACTTAGTGTTCTAGTGAGCGAAGTCTGCCATTTTTAAATACTTTTCAATGGATTCAGATGTTTTATTTTAAAATGGTTAACCATTTTCATGAAATGCTTAGCGTAGCAAAATTGAAGCCTAAGAACAGTCAAAACCAAAAATCAAAGACCAACTTCATTTCAGGCTTATTTGAATTTTCTGGATGATTTAAAGTGTAAAAATTTCATCTACCATACAAATTACCATGCAAAATTCAAACGCGTTGCGCTAACTCAGGAATCAACCAAACCTTCTAAAATTTTACACTGATGCTTGATGACCCAAAAGGCATCGGAAAAACATATGGGAACAATGTCATTTTTTGCGGCAGTCCCTTTTCATCATTTCAAGGTAATTTCCAACCAGAAGGAAGCTTTTCTGGATTTTCAAAAACTCACCAGCTCAAGAATTTACCATCACCGAAGTTTCTGCTCACCTCCACTTTTTTTTGGTATTGCAAAAATAATCATGAAATGTTTTTTTTTTCAATTTAAGTATGTTCATTGACAAATGTTTTTTTTGGAAGCCCTATATAGGATTTAAAATCTGTCAATGGATTTGGATGAAAAATTATTTTTTTCATCTTGATTTTTCTTGAGTAATTTCTAGGTTTTGACCAAAATTTCCCTGGATTTTAGGTCGTCAATTTAGAAATGAAGTGCCCGGATTTTATAAAAAAAAATTGTCCGGTTTTTCCGGCCCGGATACGTGCTGAAAAAATTCTGGCAACCCTATAAATAAGCAGATTAATAACATATCTAAGCTCAAGTGTTGAATTCCTTAGTGCTATAGAAAAATCTCTTAAAATCCCCTTCGAAACTGTTGGAATACTTTAAAACGCCTGAAACGCAGTTTTTTTAAAAAAGGTCGTAGAAGCATTAACCCTTTAATGCATTTCTTTTTCAAAATGAGAATAGCAGTTATGATTCGTTGAAATAACAACATATTAACACAACTGAACAGGTTTGAAGTCGTTATTTTGAGTATTATAAAAGTTATGGCTAATCAAAGTTGAAAAATAATTTTAAAAATTCTTTAGGTATTCATTTTAATTCTATTTTGCAAATTTCATCCAAACCCTGCTGGATGCAGTAAGGTGTTTGTGGTTGATTGAAATAGAAAATTTGTTAGAGTTCTTAAGAAAAAACAGCAATTTTGTATAAACTGCTTTTTTCAAAAATTAAATAAACTTGATTTTTGCAATTTTGCGGAATAGTTTGTTGGATATCTCACACATGCATTAAAATATCGTGATAAAAATACCATGACCTGATGTCATTAAATTTCTAGAATACTGTTTGTCAGTACATCACTTAAAAATATCCTGGGTTTTCCGAGATATTTGGATTTTGATGAGTGTTGTTTTAAAACAACACTATGCATTAAAGGGTTGATATTAACATTTCCACAGAAAACTTTAATAAATGACAAGCAGACCCGGTGTGATTTGCTACCCCTTTCATGGAAAAATTAAGATCGGTAAAATTATTATAATTAAAATAAACTTTTTTGTTAAATTTAATTTAAACATTATTCAAAAGCGAACTATTTTTCATGTCATACGAGCTTCTAGATTGTTTTGAGTATCAAAGTAACTTCAACGTAAATTAAGAAAATAAATAAGAGGGATCTTCAATACAATGAATAAACCCTTGAAATAAAAAAAACGTCGCATTTGACGTAGGAGGAGTATCTAAATATAGGGAAATTTGTACAAAATCAAAAGTATGCCAAATTTTATGAAAACACTAAAACATTGGTTTTTCTGATGATATATATGTTACATTTATTTAAAATAAGAGCTTTCATTAATGAAAATAGGAAACGTCTATCTTTTCAAAATATCACCAAATTTTGTTAAAACTTATTTGTCAATTCGTTAGATCATATCATTACGTCAAAAAGCTTACGTTTATCAATTTTTAACAAAAATCCTTCGAAGTTTGTTTAATTTTGTCAAAATTTGTTGATTTTATATGGGAGCCCCCCTCTTTCTTGAACTTTTAAAGAGTTTGAAAGTATTTTCTAAACCTTGCACTTGAAAACGGCTACACACCAAATTAAACATTAATCGGTTCAGTAGTTTCCAAAAAATGTTTGAAATTTGTCATATTTCTGTTAATTTTGTATGAGAGCCGCCTCTTTTCGGATTTGGAGAGGTTTGAAAATTGTATAAAAAAAACATTCTCGGTCTTGAAAACGGCTACACACCAAATTTCACTTTGATCAGTTCAGTAGTTTTCAAAAATTGACCAAATTTTGTCTAATTTCTGTTAATTTTGTATGGGAGCCCTCTCTTTTTGGTTTCTAAGGAGTCAAAAAGTAGTATAAAAACCATTCCCGGCTTTGGTTTAGTAGTTTCTGAAAATTGTTCAAATTGTATAATATTAAAGTATATATATTAAAGTCGGAGACCTCTGAAAGTATTTTAGAAACCAACTCCGACCCCAAAAACTTTTGCATACCAAATTTCACATTGATTGGTTCAGTGGTTTTCGAGTCTATAGTCTATAGGGAACAGACAGACAGATAAACATTCATTTTTATATGTATAGATATTGATTTTTGTAGAAATTTATAATGATTACTCTTAGTTTGCACATTTTTTTCATATTTTAAATCCCCTGCCAATTGCTTCATTCAATTTAAAGTAAACTTATGCCTTAATGTATCCGTTGAACAAATAAGAATGAATTGTCGAAGAAAATTTTGACGAATTTCAATCATTCATATTTTTACAAGCAAAACACTTAGTGGTTCCATTCTTGTTTCGCTCACTGTGTGGATGCCGTAACCGGGAATCGATCTCGTGGCCGTTGGCTTAGAAGACTTAAACGCTAAGTTGAAATAGTTGAAAGATTGGCCTTATTTCAATGCTTTGATATTGATTTAAAAGCATTATTCCAAGTAAGATGCCAAATACAATTTGCACCGGGTGTCTTCATGTTTTTTCGTGAGAAAACAACAAAGCCATAATTCAAATGCACATAACGTTCCTAATTTTTCAACGCAAATTCATAGATCAGATTTTTACTTACAGATTTGAATCATTTCTTTCCAACAGAGAATTGGGTGCGAGCTGAGAAACACTCGATTCTTGAGTAGAGTGTCTACCTGGTAATTCCCGGGAATAAAAAAATCGGGAATTCCTGAGTCCCGGGAAACGCAAAATATCCCGAGAATTTCCGAAGCCAATTAAAAGTGCTAATTTACTATAAATTTACACGATCTAAATTGGAAAAATGGATCAGATTGTGCAAGGCAAATTCTACTTTGATATATGGATTAGACTTAATTTTTTTTTCTAAAAACGGGTTAATAGTGTAAAACTGAAAAACGACAAAGATTTAAAAAAAATAATAAAGAAACGCTACGAAAAGAATCTTTATGTTCTATTTTTCAACACTTATCATAGCTAAAAAATAGATGGTCCGTTTAGAAAAATTGTCCAATGAGAGAAGCAGCAAATATTGTTGCTGGCAATGCATTGAGAGCAAAACTTGCGCTCTCTCGCATACTTTCAGGGTGTACGAATAAGGTTTTGAATTTCGTCCAATTTGAATAGTTCTTATCGTTTAAGCCAGAAGTTAATAAATCTGTATGTATATCGCCTCCACTTTGGTAGATAAATGCTGTTTTTTCGAATTTTATGTGATGATTCTATAATGTATACGGAACGTATAATAAATTTTGTTGAAAAACATACATACAAAAATGTTTGCTGGGGATGATTTTGCTCGATAAAAAAAAACAACTTGAAAAGTAAAGTAAAATTGTAAAACAAATGGTTCTGCAAAAACTTCGCCCTTGGATAATAGAGCTATGATTTCAAGTTGCCATCAAAATTCAGGTCGAATTGGAGTTCTTTGAAATATTGAAAAAAGCTAGTTGTTTCTACCTTTCCATAATTTGAAATCAATTGAAAAATAAGTAACATATTTTGCTTTACAATGCAACTAAGAAACTATCAAATAATCCTTCCTGTTACGGAACAAATACAGTTGGTTTTCAAAAACTCACATTATAAAGGTTGTTCAATTTTGCTTTATGCAGCAAAATTGTAAAACGAATGAAAAAACGAAAATTCTCAAACAAAACCCTTTTAAACCTTTACGCTACATTCTACAATTGACGGAGCTCATTCTTCGCTTAAAAAAATCTAAGATTAATTTTAAAGAAGTTTGTAAGTCATGAAGTTATGCCTATTTTTTTTTTTTTAAAGGTATGTCAAACATTGGAGGTGGATGTAGAAAACATTACCTCGAACCTTTTACTCTTACATACTTGCACTGATTTATCAGTACCTGTATTGGATTGGAATTAATACATTCTAAAAAAATTTCACATAACTTTCTTCGGTAACTCAACCAACATTAATTGTCTTTTCTTCAACTGTTAAAGACACTTGAGGTTTCGTTCTTTAACCATTTCTCCTTAAACAGATAGCGCCCACCATGATTCAAAATTCTATGACCTAACGTACGCTACATTCATGCCCATATTTGTTCACCTCTTGTCAACTGAACCCCCCCTCACTTCTTGGTGTTCTCCCGTATCCACTCCATATACTCGCTAACCCGGGTATACACCCCCGGATAACCCGGTTCTCCACACTTATTCCCGAACGAAACCACCCCGACCTGGGTCCAGCGAGCCTCCACCAGCATCATCAACGGCCCACCCGAATCCCCCTGACAGGCATCGACGCCGCCCTCCGAAAATCCAGCACACAGGAAGTTATCCGTAATCGGCTGGAAGTACGCATGGTTACAGTCCTCGTTACGCCACACCGGTAGTGTTGCCTGCTGCTGCTTCGTTGACTCCTTACCCCCGTAATAGGTCGTACCCCAACCAACAACGGTTGCGCGGCGACCTGAAAAATTGAATTGAAGGTTAAAGACCTATTTCAAACCAGTTAAGATGTTTAACTTACCGGCCATTCGTTCCTTGGAAGGTAGATTACTCTTGGGTAGACACACCGGAATCACGTACTTAGACTTCCGAACCGGTCGATCCAACACCAGAATGGCGATGTCGTTGTAGAATCCAACACGGGAGAACTTCGGGTGAGCTCGTACCTCGGTAACCTTGAAGGTGACCGGTGCCGATGGTTCACCATCGGTCGATAGATCAATGTCACCCAGTCGGACGGTGAATTGCCTTGCAGCAAAAGGCCTCTGCCGGGAGTCCCGGGTACAATGGGCAGCCGTCAGAATGTACTTTGTACCCACTAGGGATCCTCCACACCAGAACTCTGTTCTTTTCGGTCCATGAAGGAAGATGGCTGCCATCCAAGGCCACTGCCCGACGGGTGCTTCAATACCCCCGACGATACGTCCTGCAGAGTATTCCTGCTGTCCACAGTCTTCAGGGTCGACAAAGTTCTCGGCCAGAGGTTTCAAGGTGGCTGACAAGATCTGCTCCGTGGTAGTTGTTACAGTGAATACCGGCACAAGTGGTCGCTTTGTGGTTGTGGGCTTCGCTACCGGGCTTAGGACTAAACTTGGAGCAGTCGTGTGAGGGACAGGCCGCTTGGTTGGTTTCTGAGTTGTGAGTACAGTACTAGCTGGAAGAGGACAGCAGACTCCGGGGACGAAAAGACTCTTGAAACATAGCGATTCTCGAAGATGGGTCAAGTCCAACAACAGTCCTGGACAGGTACTGAGATCTTCACAACGTCCTGGTCTGCCATCGGGAGTGACACATCGATTTTCGTCAGCCTTGGTTTCGATGATTTTTGCTGAAAAATTTCAAAAATATTTGTTACTGGGATGGTTAGAAGATTATAAAGACTGATGGAAAAGACACTCACTAACTGGTGCAGGTTTCTTGGTCGTTTCTACATGGGCCGGGTCCTTTCGCTTAACCTTGTTCTTCTTCTTTTTCTTTTTCTTCTGCATCGAACTCGATGGTGCAGCTGCTTCGACGTCTTCCTTCTTCTGAACTTCGAGCAGGGGTGCCTCAACATCCAGAGAAATAAGAGCCGTTGTACTTGCTGGAGTTGTGCTAGTTGTTGTAGTACTAGCAGCTGCAGTAGTCGTAGTTGTTGAAGTCGTTGTTACTTCAGGTGAAGTCACAACTTCTGAACCACCTACTCGCTTGATAAGGGGTTCTATTGTTTTCGTAACATTCGCCCCTAAAACCGTTTTAGTAAGTGTGAGGATCGCATCCGGAATGTTCTCTTTCGGACCATTGTTGAGCGAGTTCACCGATGGACTAGCTTCCTGTCCTTTGGTCATGTTCACGATGTATCTACCCACTGTATTGAGCGCTCCAAGAGTTTGTGATATCTTACTGAAATCCGGTGTCCATAGCCGGCCATTATCCGTACTCGTTTCCTCTTCATCATCTTCCTCCTCTTCATCATCTTCTTCATCTTCCTCATCATCGTCATCATCATCGCTCCCATCATCGTCATCTCCGAAGAAGTCGAGGAAGTCATCATCATCATCGTCGTCGTCTCCAGAAGCCGATTGCTTCTTGATTTTCTTCTTGTTAACTGTCAACCCTGTTGCTGGAGTTTCCTGTAAACGAGAACCTTTCGAGAGATCACTGAATATTTCCAATCCTAACGCCTAGAAAATCAAAACCCCATCAAATTACCGTCGGAACCCACCCCGGTTACCTTTAGTACCCGAACTACTCAAAGCGGAGTTTATCGAGCTGTGCGACGAAATCTTCCGCGCTTGAATGCCTCCTCCACCACCATCGTCTTCGGCATGGCACACTGCGATGATCAGCGTGGCTGCTATCAAAACTGTAAACATAGGGAAGCAAATAAACGTTGGTCAACATTTTGTCATGAATCTTGTTTACAATAAAAAATAATCGGAGCATGCTTTGCGTAGGGCGACACTTATAAAAATATCTTATTTTTGTATTCTTATCGTAGAGAGCTTAAACGCCATTGTAATTCAACGCCAATCAAACTGCTCACAATTCTTCCATCAGAACAGTAAAAGACTCATCGAGTTCGGGTTTTTGATTTACTTACAACCTTCGATGGAAAACGGAAAGATACATAAGTAAATGTAAAGCACATGATCCAAAACATCTTCATAAAGAGCTAACCAACGAGGGTGTATGTCGTCACGCATGTGAACGACGATAATCAAAACAAAAACCGAACAAACATAGCCATACATATGTAGCAAATCGATGTTTTACTATGTAGAGGACAGTAGGAAAAGCGGAAACGAAAATAAAGTGTGTAAAATAGCTATCAAACATTCAACAGAGTAGAAAAAAAAACAAACAAACAACAAAGGCTGAATCAACGAAGCAGAAAAATAGTCTGGGTCTAAAAATAGGTACAACGTTAGGCCTTTCGGTTAGTGCTTAGTTTGGGCACATGCCGAGATTATAATATGATGGTGTTGATTTGGCCGCGTCGAATTTGGCTCGACCGTAGAAAAGTTAATAGGGTCAGTTATTAAACGAGGAAATGATATGACTGTTACGACCTACATAGGATGCATTTTTTCTGAGCTCAGAACTTCTTCATTCTGCAAGTTAAAAAAGCAGAAAAATTGAAATAAAAAACGGGGAATAGTAAGAAGAAATGTACAATTTTCTTGTAATTTCTGTCTGAATCGATAGAAGTAGCAAAAAATCTTTATTAATGACAATGAAAATCTATAGGTTTCTGTTCCATACTTTGACTACTTTTGTCCGATTATGTCGAAAAGCTTATATTCCATGTACTTATGTAGAAGAATTATACCCAAAAAAAAATTCCAAGACAATAAGCTATGCAGTAAATACCCATTTTATTTAAGAAGAATAAAGACCTATTTCTAATGGTGAGTACTAAAGAGACTATAGTAAACAAAGAGGCGCCAGTGATCCCTTTCAAAATAATGAGCTTGCATCCCTACTGTAGAGATGCCTTTAAGACTGCTTGGTTTTGCTCGATTGGAATGACACTGACAGAAAATCAAAGATTCCAATCGTGACATTTCGTCTCTTTGTTTACTATAGGCTCGTTAGTGAGTACCAATGGCAATTCTTAAAACTGATGTTTAGATGTCTCTTGAACGGGTCTAGAAATTGGTCGGTTTTACAATATACTTTTTCAAATAGTGTTCTAAGACTTTGATAAAGTATGAAAGAATCAGCATATCAGAGAAAATATATGAGCTGTGACCATTTCTATATCAGATTTCTCATTTCTCATTTTTTTCTCTGGGAATCAGGCGCGGTCCTAGACCTCGCCCTTGGGGTGGAGGGGTGCTTTACAATTTTTTTTTAAATCAGTCTATTAAAAGAAATGTGAATTCCTGGTGAAAACTCGTCTATTTTGATAGAGCAAATGGAGGGGCCGGGCGGAGAGAGGGCAAAGGTACAATTGAAAATGAGTCTTCAATATTACCGCAGCCCGTGGCGTAGATGATAGCATTCAAGTCTTCTAAACCAACAGTCATGAGATCGAATCTCGGTCACGGCATACATACACTCATGCAAATTCTTATTATAATTTTTATAAGATGCCTCTTTTGAATCGCTTCTTAGAGTGTAAAATTGATTTTCATAAGAGTCTTATGAAATTCTTCCAATTTTCAAAGCCAGTTCTTATGAAAAATAGAAGAAGTGGCATTGTAAAAAAAAATGAACACATTAATTCTATCAGTCATTAATTTTCATCGTCATACGAGGCATCAAAGTAGTTGAGCCAATATAGTTTTCCTAAAAGATAAAAGTGGTTTTCTTATTCTAAATGGTATGTTTATTATTTGTAAACGTTGACATTATTTGTAAACTCAAACACATATTTTGTTTACTTTACAGCATGTTGACCGGAAAAGGTAAAAAGTCAATGGACCCGATGTGGCAGATTAATTTTGTTGGAATTGGGTGTTTGTGTGGTGCTGATAGTGATGATGATGTAACAAATTAGCTAGAAACTAAATAAAATGTTTTTAACATCAATCATCTTGAGTTATTTTCATCAAACATAACATTTTCTGTTTCCATTAGACGCTCTTATGAAAAGCAACAACCTCTCATTGAAGTAGGTGTTCATCTAAAGAAATCATTCACGTCATAAGACAATCTAATAAAATTCAATGATTTTTCTTATAATGCCAGTTTATAAGAGAATCTTATGACATACCTAATGGTATTTTTCTGAATGTAGTACACGTTCTGTGGGTTGGTGATTTTATCATTTGTAAGATGCTAGCCATCATATCCTCGAAAGTTGTACGCTTAGAGATAAGTTAAAAAAAAATCTCTTCGAGAAAATATCGAGTTTCATTGAAATCCTGTGTGTTTTCGTGTTCTTTTTTTAATATTTAATATTTCATCCTCCTCTTGAATTTCATTGAACAATATTAGAAGTACCATCAATTGGGGCAAAATGCAACACTTTTCAACTTCAACGGTTTCTAAAATTTTAATGCCTAAAGAAAATCATACCTGTTGTACATCAAAAGTTTTAAGGTTGATAGGACACCAAATTGACGTATTCAGAAAAATTATTAATTTCACCAGTTATTTTTAAATTTTCAAAAACATGCGATTTTCACCCTACTAAGAAAAAGGGGTTAGTTGCAACAAACTTTGTTATTAATAAAAATCAAGTTTGAAAATTTATAGTTTTTGATACATTTGTGATGTCATAACGCATAAAGCACCAATTGCAGTAATTTTTGGTTTGCTTCGAATTAAATTTTGCATTTTTCTATCAAAAATGTTTTTAAGAAAACAGTGTAAATTTGCTGCATATATTTAGGGGTGAAAAATACTTCACATATTTTATTAGCTTAAATCATCAAAATGAATCTTAGGATGGATGAAATTTGAATGTGAACAAAAGCATAATGCAAAACAATCATATCCCAGCATATGGAAACGAGATTTATGGGTTTAGTTTTGATTTTCAATTTGTTGCATTTTGCCCCAGACAGGTAGGTGAATTATTAAAATCTATATTTAATAAAAAATGGTGATTGTCCGAAAAATATTTTTACACCAACTGTGCTGGTATAGGATAATGAAAGCACTTTTTAAAACTCTTTCACGATGTTAAAAACTATGTCATCATCGATTTGCTATCATTCAATGATAACTTTTTTACAATATATTGAAATAAAAATTAAATGACTGTTGTGGTATGCAAATGTTGTATCTAACCATGCTTTTGCATGATACCCCGTTTGGCGATATTTTGTAAACATATGAAATAAGCGAAGAATAGAGAAAACTTTTAACAATATTACTCAATATAACTATTTAAATGTCCTTTTATTCAACTCATAGATTTATATGAACTCAATTTTCGTAATTTGTATATTTGGTAGTTTAGAAAATAACCCATTATTGACTCATTGAAGAATCTTTCGAATGAAATAACAAACACATTTTTGGAGAAGAAAAAATAGAAAAAAAATCTTCAATATTGTTCAAAACTGTTTCCTAAACTTCTTCATAGGCTAGGCTCATAATAAAATTTTGATGAATCTTATTTTGCAACTATACATTCGAAAAAAAAAACAAACATTTGACAAAAGTGTTTGTTAATAATTGCTATGAATTTAAAACTGATTATGAAACACTGATACTACTTTTCTGAAATATTCGAAAAATTCGTTTTCTCATTATCAATTTCAGTTTCGATTTTTCAATTTCTAAAAAGAAAATCTTAAATATGATCATGAAATCAGATTCTGAGGTATGAAGCTTTTTGAACTTTATTTTTGTGGGTTTTCTTGAAAAATTTTAAGCTCTCATACTAAATTTTTAATTTTAACGAACACACACATATAGGATCTCAGTGAAACTTCATGTTTCTTTGAAGAGATCTAATTTACTTAACTCTAAGGCGTACATCTTTCAAGGATATTATGGCTAGCATCTAACAAATGCTAAAACCACCAGACCACAGAAAGAGTACTATATGTGCCGTGATCGGGATTCGATCTCATGGACTCTAGCTTAGAAGACTGGAACGCTATCCTCTAGGCCACGACCGGCGGCTTAACCAATCATTGATAACTGATTGAGATTGAGTTAATAATATACATGAAAAGCAGAATATAAGATTGAATCTATTTATTATCCTTCATTTGTTCAATAACACAGATGATTAGGAAGAATGCCACAAATCAGTAAATTCCCGCAAAAAAACGATACAGATTTTGGCTCGATAATCTTGTTTCAGATATACAACAACGCTTTGAAATAGCAATTTTACAATCTCTAGAAAATTAAATACATTTCATAACTTACATATTTAATACCGAAAAAGGGCGTTGTCTTCAGTTTAGTAGTTTATACGTACTAAAGATTTCAATCTATCTATCAAACTACTTCGTTGAAGACTGCAAAGCATTTTCACAAAAGCTTCAAAAAAGCATCCAAGATTAATTTTGGTTCGAAATGATTTTAAAGATGAAAACTTCTATAAATTTTTCCCAGAAGTAAAATTCACTCAAAGTCTATGGGAAAATTGATATTTTTTAAATCCTATAAATACTTACATTTTTGTCTAAAATGTTTTAAATTGTTTTTTTTATGATTTTTAAGGTATCATAAACTAGAGCTGATAAAAAATACAAATTATAATTATCTCTATTTGGTTTTGAATATTCTTAATGAAGGCAATAGTTATATCACACAATCCTTACTTCTGATTTATTTTTGATGCAATCTCTTATTCCTCTCTGATTTAAACTAAGAACTCTGTTGACGAATTCTTCAAACTTTATTTCGTAATATTTTAAATTCGATTTCTGGTTTGCAGAACCTGTATTTTATACGGTCATCCATAAATAAATATTTGATATAAATTGAGTCCAACATTTACATAACGATCTTTAGATTTTAATTCATTAAAGAGCGCGTAGAACTCTAAGCCGAGAAACTCCGATATTCGGCACTGCATATCTCAGAAACCACTGGCTCAAATTCTTCAAACTTAAAAATGTTGAGATACTGAAAGTCATGTGTTTATAGTGTTTTTATTATTAATTAAATAATTCATTTAAAATATTTGAGTTATGCTTCTTGAAGCAGTTCGCTTGCGGCAAGCGAAAAACGGGATATCACGTATTTGGTCCACAATGTATTAATAACGTATTTCTATTACAGTTTCATAACTCATTTCCGAATGATGTCAAATGAGGGTGAAATACATTCAGACATAAGAATCTTTACTTTGGTTCAAGTCTCATTTCTTATTTTCAAAAAAAAATCAAGAAAAATCCTTATAGGGAACCTTTTTTTCTTTATAACATCAATGTTACACCAATATTTGTTATGTATAACGATCGAAACTTAGTTGTGAAATATCAAAAAAAATTGAGAAAAAGTTTGGCCCATTTTCTATGTTAAACATATCTGTTGCGAATTTCTTACTTAACGGAACAAAATGAGAAGTCGAATTTCATAAATGCCTACATTGTTGAAAAAGAGAAAAGAATGTGAGATTGCCAGTGGAAATCAAATGCTTCAAGTGCCTACTGGAAAACTGATCCCTAAAGGGTGATACGGTCAAAATTTGGTCAAGGGAAAACGCGTGTAAATCGGTGAAATCGTTTATTAAAAAAACAAATAAAATGTTCACGCAGTCAAACTTCGTCAGCATCGTCATGTACAGCCTCCGGGATCGCGCTTTGGCCGTCGTATTTTGTTAATTATCGCGATTTGGAGTCACTACCTTCTTGAAAGTCGATAGTCCAGCTCGTTTTTTGGCTCGATGCACGGTTGTAGACGACAGGGCCGTAGGAAGAAACGACTCATGGGGGGGGTTTTATGACTGATTTTTACCTATGATTTTTTTCCCAACAATTCACGAATACAAAAAAAATCAAAACAAATTATGTTTGTATCTATATGATTATGAATTTTTAAGTACTCATTAATAGTTTTCATATTAAATCGTAACTTCAGAAAAGTGGTTCTTAGCCTAAGAGGTGAGCTAAATTTTTATAATGAAACTTTTAGCAACAAAATATGGAATTTGTTTTCAACGATGGTTAATATTTTTGAATTTGTTTAAGAGTCTGGTAGATCATAGTTATTTGATTTGAGCATTAAATAAGTTCTTTTTAGGGAAGCTTTCAATTTCTTTTTAAAAAATATTCTATACTCAAAACAAACATGCTCAATCTTCCAAATTCTTTTGCAAGTTCCAAGATTCTAACCTTCGATGAAAATAAATCAAATTTTCCCAACAGACAGTAAGAGATAAAAAATATCGGGATTAAATTTGCTTGATGTAAACTTGAACTAAATTTATGATTTTATTTTGAAAATTGGCTTAAAAAACTGCAATATCAATGATGTTATACAATTCACCGAGAAAAAATAGGATTTGGTGCAGATATTTTAGGTAAAGATTGGGTACATATTTCTTATACAGCGAATATTTTTCATAAAGAATCAATTCCATATTGAAAATCGTAAGGATGATTTTTTTTTAAATATAATTTGGGATATTTTGCATAAAACAAAGCTTAGCAAATTAACTCAAATTCTACTTTATATTTATGATCTTTTCCGATTGATGATTCTCGGCGATCATTCGTAAAAAAAAGGAAAATAAGGATCATTAGTAAGTGCTGTGATCAAGATAAAAAAAAAACGTTATATTTGTGATTTTATGATGAAAAACGCATTTACAAGCTTAATCTTTTTCTGAATTCTAATCCTGAATTCTGAACCTGATTTCAAAAACTGAACTTTGAATCTGTTTCCGAATTTCTATACGATTTCTGAAATGTGCAAAAAGTACTTTTTCCGAATCTTAATTCCAGATAAGAATTTTATGAGCCAAGTTTTAGAGCCCGCAATCATGAATCTATTATTTCAAATCTGAGTTCTGGTTTAATCCTAATTCATCATTTTTATGATTTATTTTTAATCTGTTTTGTAAATCTGAATTAGAATGTGAATTTCAAATTATGAATCTGAATCTAAGTTTTCAATTTTGGATCGCCACTTAAGGAGCTTTAAATGTTTAAATTTGGTGTTAGAATAAAGTTTAAAAACTACGAATTTGAATAAAAAACAAAAATTTTCTTTTCCTCATATTCTTATATCAAAACGTTGAAAATGCATACGATTTTCAAAACACATGATTTAAATTTGATATGAAATGCAAAACCGAATTTGAACCAGGATTTCAAAACAGCTTTTTATTCCTAATTTCTTCTGATTATTCGGTCTAAAAATCAAGAATCCTAAACTTGATACAGAATCAGAAATACGAAATTATATGGAAATTCCATTTTGTTTATGGGAATATGAACCTCCAAAATGGGTTTAGTTAAAAAATTTATATTCAGACCTGAATTTCTATGCTAAGATTGCCAGATTGACCGATTTTAACGGTATTGACCTGGATAATGAATATAAAATTAGGAAAAAAATCGGTTCGACTCGGTTGCCGGATTCCATTGGAAAAGCCAAGGTTTTGCCTGGATTTATTCTCATTCTCATTCTTGAATTGTTTTTTAATTTTTTTTATTTATGCGTCCAAAATTTTTGGAGCAAGGTAAAAAAAAATTATAGAAGGTTTTTTCATGTTTTTTTTTTCTTGATTGTCGATGAATAATTTCTGGGTTTTGACAAAAATTGGATATTGCACGAATTTTGGTCGACAATTTTGAAATCCAATACCCGGATTTTGCAAGGTTTTTATGTAAAACAGCACGGATTTGTCTGGCCCGGATACGTGATGGAAAAATTCTAGCAACCTTATCCTATGAACAATTGAGAAAATTTTGAGAAACTGTAGCTGAATTTTGAACTTGCGATGGGTTTTTGAGGTTTTGGCATTAGGTTTTAGTCTAGATTGTTACTCTTGAATAACTTAGCACTTGATTATAATTTGATTATGAATTTAAAATTTGGAGTGTAGAGTATAATACCTCGCTTGCTTTTTTGGACCCTCATGGGGGGGGTTTAACCCCCAAAACCCCCCCCCGTTCCTACGGCCATGGTAGACGATACACCCAGCTTATTTGCGGCATCTCGGAGAGAGAGGTTAGGGTTTCGCTTGAAACTACCGGCAACTCTCTTTGTCGTCTCAGCGGCTTCCGGTTTTCGATTTCCCCACGATCCTGACTTCCTGGCTGTCGACAAATGTTCCCCAAACACTTTATTTAGATACATTTGTAGCGGTTGATTTGGCAACTATTAGCGATTTTGCCAGCTTTGCGTGCGAGTAGCTGATTTTGACCAAATTTTGACCGTATCACCCTTTACAATCTAAAATTTGACTGCATTTTATTTCAATGTATTTAAGATCATCATATCTCTAGGGCTGACACTAAGTTTTACTGGCTAACAATTCTTCCAATCTATACCGTATAATTTCCATCAAAAACCATCAACATCTCCTCAAACTGCATACGACTCGTCGTTAAACGTCTACTGTCACAAACATAAAAACCCCTCAGGCAGGACCGTTGTTGAGCGACTCGCTAAGCTATTAGTGTCATCGGGGAGGCACATTTACGCAGACGCACTCAATCAACTGACGGAACCTTACGCCTGGAGAGATGGTTCAATGAAAGAATTCCATAAAACATGCACTGTTGACAGGTAAATTCAAACATAAATTCCTATTACATCAAGGCGGGCTTTTTGCGCTCAAACAGGATTCAGAGCTTAACATGATGTTGATCACAATCGTTCGCTGCCGATTAGTATTTTCTTGCCGATCGTCTACTGAGGGAGGAGGCAGAAGAAATTATGGAAGGCGATCATCATAACGGCATGATTTTATCGCGATAAAAAAAACTCGCGACTGCTATATTGAATTTATGACGCATAAATGGTCGCTGAAAGTAAAAGTAATTTGTCGAAGACTTGTCAGCATCCCGAACAGCTAGCCAGGCTATAGCTGACCCCTCGTTAACAGATTGCTTACTGATCTCAGATGACGGCAGCGCGGCGCCTCCAGGAAGGTAGTAGGTATGCGAATTATGAGTGATGCAATCGGCGGCGCCGATTATCGGAAGCCCTGCGACTCATCAAAATTGAATATTTCAATAAATTAACTGCAGGAAAGCAAACATAATGAAAGGTAATCATTTTATTTCAAATTTCAAACCTTAAGCAACATGAGACGATAGATAGAATATATGAACGTCGCATCGAAAGAATATCGAATATCAAACAATGAATATCGAATACCGAATATCGAATATCGAATATCGATTATCGACTATCAAATATCGAATATCGAATATCGAATATCGAATATTGAATATCGAATATCGAATATCGAATATCGGATATCGATAATCGAAAATTTAATTAAGAATATCGAATATCGAATATCGAATATTGAATATCAAATATCGAATATCGAATGTCGAATATCGAATATCGAATATCGAATATCGAATATCGAATATCGAATATCGAATATCGAATATCGAATATCGAATATCGAATATCGAATATCGAATATCGAATATCGAATATCGAATATCGAATATCGAATATCGAATATCGTATATCGAATATCGAATATCGAATATCGAATATCGAATATCGAATATCGAATATCGAATATTGAATATCGAATATCGAATATCGAATGTCGAATATCGAATATCGAATATCGAATATCGAATATCGAATATCGAATATCGAATATCGAATATCGAATATCGAATATCGAATATCGAATATCGAATATCGAATATCGAATATCGAATATCGAATATCGAATATCGAATATCGAATATCGAATATCGAATATCGAATATCGAATATCGAATATCGAATATCGAATATCGAATATCGAATATCGAATATCGAATATCGAATATCGAATATCGAATATCGAATATCGAATATCGAATATCGAATATCGAATATCGAATATCGAATATCGAATATCGAATATCGAATATCGAATATCGAATGTCGAATGTCGAATGTCGAATGTCGAAAATCGAAAATCGAAAATCGAAAATCGAAAATCGAAAATCGAATATCGAATATCGAATATCGAATATCGAATATCGAAAATCGAAAATCAAAAATCAAAAATCAAAAAATCGAAAATCGAAAATCGAAAATCGAAAATCGAAAATCGAAAATCGAAAATCGAAAATCGAAAATCGAAAATCGAAAATCGAAAATCGAAAATCGAAAATCGAAAATCGAAAATCGAAAATCGAAAATCGAAAATCGAAAATCGAAAATCGAAAATCGAAAATCGAAAATCGAAAATCGAAAATCAAAAATCGAAAATCGAAAATCGAAAATCGAAAATCGAAAATCGAAAATCGAAAATCGAAAATCGAAAATCGAAAATCGAAAATCGAAAATCGAAAATCGAAAATCGAAAATCGAAAATCGAAAATCGAAAATCGAAAATCGAAAATCGAAAATCGAAAATCGAAAATCGAAAATCGAAAATCGAAAATCGAAAATCGAAAATCGAAAATCGAAAATCGAAAATCGAAAATCGAAAATCGAAAATCGAAAATCGAAAATCGAAAATCGAAAATCGAAAATCGAAAATCGAAAATCGAAAATCGAAAATCGAAAATCGAAAATCGAAAATCGAAAATCGAAAATCGAAAATCGAAAATCGAAAATCGAAAATCGAAAATCGAAAATCGAAAATCGAAAATCGAAAATCGAAAATCGAAAATCGAAAATCGAAAATCGAAAATCGAAAATCGAAAATCGAAAATCGAAAATCGAAAATCGAAAATCGAAAATCGAAAATCGAAAATCGAAAATCGAAAATCGAAAATCGAAAATCGAAAATCGAAAATCGAAAATCGAAAATCGAAAATCGAAAATCGAAAATCGAAAATCGAAAATCGAAAATCGAAAATCGAAAATCGAAAATCGAAAATCGAAAATCGAAAATCGAAAATCGAAAATCGAAAATCGAAAATCGAAAATCGAAAATCGAAAATCGAAAATCGAAAATCGAAAATCGAAAATCGAAAATCGAAAATCGAAAATCGAAAAACGAAAAACGAAAAACGAAAAACGAAAAACGAAAAACGAAAAACGAAAAACGAAAAACGAAAAACGAAAAACGAAAAACGAAAAACGAAAAACGAAAAACGAAAAACGAAAAACGAAAAACGAAAAACGAAAAACGAAAAACGAAAAACGAAAAACGAAAAACGAAAAACGAAAAACGAAAAACGAAAAACGAAAAACGAAAAACGAAAAACGAAAAACGAAAAACGAAAAACGAAAAACGAAAAACGAAAAACGAAAAACGAAAAACGAAAAACGAAAAACGAAAAACGAAAAACGAAAAACGAAAAACGAAAAACGAAAAACGAAAAACGAAAAACGAAAAACGAAAAACGAAAAACGAAAAACGAAAAACGAAAAACGAAAAACGAAAAACGAAAAACGAAAAACGAAAAACGAAAAACGAAAAACGAAAAACGAAAAACGAAAAACGAAAAACGAAAAACGAAAAACGAAAAACGAAAAACGAAAAACGAAAAACGAAAAACGAAAAACGAAAAACGAAAAACGAAAAACGAAAAACGAAAAACGAAAAACGAAAAACGAAAAACGAAAAACGAAAAACGAAAAACGAAAAACGAAAAACGAAAAACGAAAAACGAAAAACGAAAAACGAAAAACGAAAAACGAAAAACGAAAAACGAAAAACGAAAAACGAAAAACGAAAAACGAAAAACGAAAAACGAAAAACGAAAAACGAAAAACGAAAAACGAAAAACGAAAAACGAAAAACGAAAAACGAAAAACGAAAAACGAAAAACGAAAAACGAAAAACGAAAAACGAAAAACGAAAAACGAAAAACGAAAAACGAAAAACGAAAAACGAAAAACGAAAAACGAAAAACGAAAAACGAAAAACGAAAAACGAAAAACGAAAAACGAAAAACGAAAAACGAAAAACGAAAAACGAAAAACGAAAAACGAAAAACGAAAAACGAAAAACGAAAAACGAAAAACGAAAAACGAAAAACGAAAAACGAAAAACGAAAAACGAAAAACGAAAAACGAAAAACGAAAAACGAAAAACGAAAAACGAAAAACGAAAAACGAAAAACGAAAAACGAAAAACGAAAAACGAAAAACGAAAAACGAAAAACGAAAAACGAAAAACGAAAAACGAAAAACGAAAAACGAAAAACGAAAAACGAAAAACGAAAAACGAAAAACGAAAAACGAAAAACGAAAAACGAAAAACGAAAAACGAAAAACGAAAAACGAAAAACGAAAAACGAAAAACGAAAAACGAAAAACGAAAAACGAAAAACGAAAAACGAAAAACGAAAAACGAAAAACGAAAAACGAAAAAAAAACGAAAATCGAAAAAATGTAATACAGGTCGGACTCGATTATCCGGAGTATCGATTTTTATTTCACTCCGGGTAATCGAATCTTCCGGATAATCGAATCGTAAAAAATTTTTTTTTTTTTCAGTCTGAGGACGTTAAGTTGTATTTTTTTTTGTGCATTATTTTGGTTGAAATGCAGTGGCGTAGCCAGAAATCATTTTTATAGGAAAAAAGGCGTAAAATCGTGATAAGACAAAAAACAAATATATAATATTAAACAATTACTGGTTTCACTTTACCTTAACCTGACACATCTCGGAAGTGATTTTTATTATCATGCTTCGTTATTCAATGAATGAATTTGTTTTTTAGCTTAAATAAACGAGAAGTTTCCTGACAAGAAATATGAATTTTATTTAACCAAAATGAGAATGTAACAAAAACCAATATCAAAAGGGGAACACTGAAATGACACCCTAGCTTAAGTCCCTCTTTTTCTAACTACGTTCACGTTTGTACATTTGATAATACTTTGTAAATAAACTAAAATACATTTCAAGATCCACTCATTTTCAACCGAAGAAAATCGATAAATTAATAAAACTAGATAATAAATAATTAACCTGTTTTTTCCCATGATTTTTAAATATTTGAACAATAAAATGCTTTAGTAACGAATGAGCTTGAACAAAAATTGTTCCCCATGGTCTCAAAAGTTGTAATTCGTTGAAAAAAGTTTTTGATTGTTTCAATAGTTGCTAGATTGTTTTTCAATAGTTACTATATCTAAATTTCAAGAAGGCTTATAGACAAGCACAATAAGTACCCAAGGAAGTTTATTCAATTATTGACTGCATCATAGTAGATTTACAAACTTGATAAAGACGCAAATGTTGTGGATCCCTTGTGCTACCATGGGATGTAGAGGGTTAAACTCATTGACAACTCTTATTCTTACCCTTCTGTTCCTAGCTACGTTCTTGCTTGATCACATAATTATATTATGTATTATAGAGTAAATGAGTTTGATCTTGAACAATACACTGTGGATAACCGAGTTTTAATATAAAGTACAACTACTATACTAGCCCTAACTCCGTCCAAAGCTGATAAAAATATTATTTTGTGAATAATAGTACTAAATTAGTTAAAAAATCAAAATAAAAATTTAAAAAAAAATTTTTTTTTCAAAACTCCGGATAATCGAGTCTAAAATTCCGGATAATCGAACCCCGGATAATCGAGTCTCCGGATAATCGAGTCTCCGGATAATCGAGTCCGACCTGTAGTAGATTGAGACTTCTGCTTGTTGATTATGGAAAAATAGATTGATACTTCTGCTTGTTGATTATGGAAAAGTGGATTGAGCTTATGCCTGTTGAAAATGATAAAGCGGGTTGGGATTTCTGCTTGTTGATCATGTTAAAACGGAGTGAGCTTCTGCTTGTTGATTGTTTTAAAGTGGATTGGGACTTCTTCTGTTGTTGATTATGTGAAAGTGGATTTAGACTTTGGATTTTAAAAATAGTAAAGCATTATGAGTTTATGTAAAAGTGTATTGAGGCTTGTGATAGTTGAAAATCTTTAAGTGGTTCTAGTATTCTGTTTGTTCAAAATTATATTTGTTGTTTGTTGAATATTAGATGTCTCATTCTGTCTGTTGAAAATATGAAAAAAAAAAAAAACAAATAGAGACTTCTTAATATAGATGATAAACAAATGGATTGAGACTTCTGTACCTTTGAAATGTAAAAGCGGATTGAAACTCCAGTTTTTTTTAATGTGATTAGGTGTATGACTTCTGTCGTTTGAAAATGAAAAAAAAACAGATTGCGACTTCTTCTTGTCTTTTATGTAAAAATAGATTGAGACTTATGGTTGTTGATTATGTAAAATTTAATTGAGATATTTTTTTTAAATTTCCTCAATGAAATTGAAAAGGAATAAAATGTCAGATTGTTGTGTATTGTCATTGAAATAGCTTTTTGAAAAAGGTCAAAAATATTTATGAAATTTCTGCACTTTATAACAAAACATTGAAACAAAAACATAAAATTTTAAAATAAAATTCAAAATAAAAGATTTAAAGCAATTCTCAACTTGCCTCAAGAATTCAAGTTATTTTGAGTTCTGTGAAAAAAGTTAAAGAAGTTTTATATTTGTTTACTTTGCCACATTTAACGAATTTTTAAAGAACTTTCCAACCAAATTGAATTTAAATTTTTTTCACGAGCATAAATCTGATTGTAATTTTATTTTGGCTTTTTCGGTCTTGGAAACAAAGAATTGAAATACCGGACGTTTCCTAGTCGTTGGACTAAAACGAAATTGACAAAAACAGTAGACAGCAAAGTGAGTTACAACACTACATTTTATAAATTATTAAAAACGCTCACAACAATAATTTTTTATTACAGTTCTTCTAGTTCCCTTGAAAAAGCCCAACAAAACTGGTCGAAACGTCGGGTATTTCGAAAAGCACCGTTTTTTTTTTTAATTTCTGCAGTGATGTCAGAATTACTTGTAATGATATCTCTCCAAAAAATTTTAAAACTGTTGGATTTTACTTTTTTAGATTTTTGGGGGTTCGTTTTGGAGGCGTTGGCTTTTTTTTGTATGATTTGCCAAATTAAGTGAATAAATCTGGGCAAAATCTGGGCAACCGAGCCGGGCCGAACTGTTCTCAAATTTTGTATCAATCATCCGGGCAAACCCGGATAAAACCGGGCAATCTGGCAACCTTACCCAAGAGTGTCCAAAAATGCCAAGCAAAATGTTCTTTTCTGATCTTAAAATTCCATTCCAAATTAAATATTAATGAACAACTAAAATGATTCAAGGTAACGATCTCGATTCAGAACCTCGAAAAAATTTCTGTTTGTTGATAGAAATTCAATCGTCCCGAATATTGATTTCCAATAAGATTAGACTCAGATTTTGCGCGAATTTTTGCTCTTTATTTGCAAAATCGAACAAAAATTTAAATTGAGTCATTAAAATTATATATGTAAACAAAAGCATAGTATTTTCCTTCATGATTTTTATCTAATAATTTGTAAATTGACGGATATTGGAGAAAATATCCCGGATTTGCACGGACCTGACACTAGGGAAAAAAATCCGGTAAAATCAGGCTAGAACAATTCCGGTTTTTATTGTTCCAAATAATCATTAAAATTTGACTTCTGTTGATTAGAATTCGGATTCTGTATCTAGTTTGTTGATACTTAACTTTAGTTAAGAACATCATTGGAAAAAAATCCTGTACTTGGTTTTGTATTTTTTGCATTTAAACTTACAAACCATTTTTTAGATTTGAGATTTTTACTTTTGATTCGTTTACAGAATTGGATCTAAAGAAAGTTTCATAATATTTGGTGAACCAGAATTAAACAATCTGAAACAATTTCATCATTCGCAATTTTCCTGCAGATTCACAAGTTGAATTTAGAAAAAAAAAACTGAAGAAGGAATCCATTGAAACCCAGCAATTCAGTATTCAAATAAGAGATTTTTGATTAAGAATTCAAAATCGTTTTCAAATTCGGAACAGGTTCAAAAAGCAGGGCTCAAATACGGAATCAAAATAAAAAATTCGGATTCAGCTCGAAATTAAGTAATATAATCAAGATATTTAATACAAAATTAGGTAACAGTCCGGCCTGGCCTGGTTGCCCAGATTTTGTTGAAAAATGCCCGGATTTTGCCCGGCTTTATTCAGTTGATTTGGCAAACCAAACAAACAAAAACAACGAATGCCTCCAAAATGATTTGTTTGAGCAAATTTTATAAAAACAATCATGGAAGGTTTTTTGGAAGTCTTAAATACGATTCAAAATCTCTCGATGAGTTTTAATGATAAATTTTTTTTTCTTGATTTTTGTTGAGTAATTTTTGGGTTTTGAGAAAATTTTCCCGGATTTATGATCATAATTTTAAAATCAAATGCCCGGATTTTGCCAGGTTTTTATTTAAAATTCCCCTGTTTGTCCGGCCCGGATACGTGCTGAAAAAATTCTGGCAACCTTATGATAAAATCTTCAGAGCTTATAATTTTAAACATTAAAACCTGCGATTGAAATTTTTTAAACTTTTCATTTATATTTTTTTTTTGATTTCGTAAATGAATCTATCATGATTTTTTAATTTTTTCTTTAAAAAGTTCGAAAAATGATTCGAAGTGGCAACTTTAAACTAAATTTTAATGAGCAATTTTAACTAAATTCGTAATTGCTTATTTACAACAAAACTCGGAATTCCTAATCTTTAATTTTTTATCATTTTCTTATTGATCATTCTCGAAATCACCCATTTTCCACCATTTCTTTGTCAGTATAATAGAACATAAAGTTAATATTTTGATCTTTAAAAATGAACTTTTGCAGCCTTTTATTTTGACTATTTTTTTTTAATTTTTTTAATTATAAAAAGGTTGTAATTTTGACTTTCATCATTGCCATTCTTGAAATAATATTAAATACCGTAAAACGGGATAATTTTGATCACGGGGGTAATTTAGACCAACAATAAATTTTAGCACATTATAATCAATAACTCAGTCTATAGTTGGAATTTTTGAAAACTGTTTTCTGCATTTGAAAACCCATTTATTAAGTATCAAATAGGCAAAATTTGGTTTGTATTTAAAGTTTTTTGCACTTAGTAAAAATTCAATTTCAAAATCCTAAAATATCTATGTTTTCTAAGGCTCGAAAACAAACAGCTCTCCTGATGATACCAAAAAGCATTTAGATGCAAACGGGATGTTGAAAGCGAAAGAACAACGATTTTTCTTTGTAGATGTGTATTTATAGTGCTATTTTTACAGTCTTTTAGTGATTATTTTTTTATATTTAAAAGACTAGGACATTTTCCAAAAGTAAGCCCCGTATTGGACAAATGGATAGGAACCCTATCAAATGGTAAACTTTGATGAAAAAAATTAAATGGAAATAGTGGGAGGGTCAAGAGGAATGTGTGAAGGTGAAATTTCATTTGTATTTTGTAGCTCAAACTTTTTAGCAATTATTTTAATTTTTGCCCCTAAATGTATGCACTATAATAGTTATTTTTCCGATTAAAAATGTTTTTAAAAGAAAATGTTAAAAAGCCAGGTAAAATTTTAAAATTAGTATTTTTAAATATTATGAAGGTGTTTTGTATCCTTTATGATCAAGAAAACTCGTAAAAACCGTCGAAAATAGAGACTGACCAATGTTACCCCAAAGCATTAGATTCAAAACAGTGACGAAATCGATTTTTAAATGAAATTTAAAGTAGTCTAATAAATTTTTGCAAACATGTTTTACGTTTATAGGAGTCCAGTACTGGTTTTAAAAACATGAAGCATGCCACATTCCCCTTAACAGAAAAAATAATCGAAAAATATTGAAAAAATTGATCAATATTACCCCGGATTACGGTAAGAATTCTTCCAAGTTCAAAATATATTTTTTCCCTAATCTAAAATTTACATTTCAAATCGCGATTAAATTTTGTTTTGAAAAATGCATAATACTACAAGGGAATTTTTCATTAGTCTCTTCTTTTGAAAATAAAGAAAAGAATTGTTAATTTAGATGAATAATAAATAACAATTATTATAATTTTCCTAACAATTAATCTTGATCAATTTTTTATCCTGATCGGATGACTATTTTGAAATTCAAATTTTTCATAAAGTCTGTATTTTAAAAATATTTTTAAATTCCAAAACTAGACTTAGAAATTCTTTTGAAGTTGATTTCTAGATCAGAAAAAGGAACATCATTTTGAAAATTAAGAATCCATTCATTGTACCCTTCACCCCCCCCCCCCCCCCCCCTTTCCCCTTCCATGGACGAATCCTTCGCACGAGCCTGTTTTGGTAAAATATAAAATCCTATAAAAATCTATAGCTAACAAAAAAAATAATCATATGGTTCCATTGAGTGGAAGAATTTTTGCAGCCTCAAGTCACGAATAAATCACTTATCATTCGATGAAGATGACTAAAATGTGATAGCGGTTTTTATGAAATACTTTGCCAAGAGCTTCATCAATATTGTTCAATCGGAATAGAATTTCCAAGAACATTCAACAAACCAGAGAACGGCTGCCATCAAGAAAGGTTATTTTCGCCAACTTGTTTATGTCCTTGTACCTCGGGGAAATCCTGGTTAGATCATCTTGAACCGGGGTGACCACGATCAGTCAGTATTCAGTCCCTCCAAGGTCTTTCTCTCGAGGTAACCAAGTTATTCAATAGCACTCGCTGCTGCTGCTGCTGAACTGTTGGAATACGTGAAAAAACATTCAACCTTTACGTGACAGTCTTCAGTGAATAATCACAACTTCAATAAAGGTGTAGTTAACCTGTCAAAAGCTTATTGCATAATTCACTGATGACACCCGCGCCTCTTCTACTCGGCGGACATTTCTGTGGCCGTTCAATCTGTTTGGCTTAGTCCAAAGGATCGCGGAATAGCTTTAATAAGTGTGAATTACTGAAGCTGACAGGCTGAATTGCAACTGAATAAGTGTAAACAGAGACTGCGAAACCAGCTACACAATCCTACTACCATTCGTAAATAGTAGCCATGGCGAATGTGTGACCTAGATGCGGGTCATCGCCTGCTTTGCCAAGCGCTGCCTGTGAAGGAAAGTGTGCTGGAAACGACACGAAAGAAAGGAAAACAAAAAAAAACTCCGACGATTGGACATTTCACACAATCTACTGACCGAATGACTCAGATCGCATATTGCTCTTTCTGCCGTTGTCTGTCCGATGGAATAAGATTACTGCATCGGCAAACGTGCGTGGCCTTCAAAAAATTACGCGCTTGGTCCGTCGATGTCGGCTTGCCCGGTTATTATGCAAGGAAAGCATGTTTCGACTTTTTGAATGGACTCTAGGAATATCCCACCGGTTGAGCGAGCTGAGTGGTTGATTGGTGGTCGATTCATTCGGAACCGACAGTTTCGGCGATGGAAGATGCGTTCGGAGAATGTGATAATTGGTTTTTGCGATCAACTGTCGCTTATGAAGATTTGAAAATTGAAAGTAAGAAAGAAAATTACTTAATGAAAAGTTGCAAAGAAGAAAAAATTTGCTTGTAAAACAACATAACAAATCAGTTGCTAAAGACTTAGAGAATTCTCTATTCAAATTTAGAAAAAAAGTACGGAAAACAATCTCTATAGAACATTTAATAATTAAGCAATCTCATCATTGAAGAATCTCGTAAAAGCCATACATAGTACTAACAAACAGCTAAAAAATCTAGATAAAATGTATTTCAAAAATCATTAGGAGAGACGTATTCAGAAACTCAGGAATAGTTGTTAAAAAGTGTTTAAAAGCGTTTTCTATAAAAATCTTTTTGTTTGTTTTGTTTATTTTTATAGAGAATTTAAATTTAGAATTCATTCGCCTCTTAAAATAAAAAATCTTAATTATTTCGCATACAAAATGACTTTGAATATCTATTAAGCCTA
This sequence comes from Uranotaenia lowii, assembly GCF_029784155.1. NCBI lineage: Eukaryota > Metazoa > Arthropoda > Insecta > Diptera > Culicidae > Uranotaenia > Uranotaenia lowii. The sequence continues at coordinate 329,973,969 of NC_073693.1, forward strand.
ATACATTACGTGATAATTCATTAAAAAAAAATTAACAAAATAAACAACTAGGTAAATTATCATCGTTCGCTCTTCAGGTTTCATGTTTTTGTATTGGGACTTTGCAATGTATTTAGGTAAAATGTTGATTCAACTTATCCTTTAATGGCTGCCGAAGATGATAATCAGGATAAGATCTCTGTAAGTTCCCCCAACAGACTTAAAGCAAATTTTCCGCTATTTAACCCGGTATCTAAGCGAAAATATTGATTCATGCTTTATGTCTCATGTCTCAAGCTTCAGGTCTCATGTCTTATTTCACATATCTCAAATCTCCCAGGTTTCAGGTGTGAATAAGTTCTCAGGTCTCTTCTCTCAAATCTCAGGTGTCATGTCTCTCATGTCTAGAGTCTAGATGTCTCTAAAGATCTCTAGCCTCAGGCCCCGTAGCTCAGTTTTCTTGTCTCATATTTAAGGTCTCAGACTCATGTTTCGTGATTTAAAACTCATGTGTCCGGTCTTTGGTCTCATTATTCAGTTCTCATGAATCAATCTCAGGTTTTAGTTCTCAAGGGTCAGGTCTAAGGTCCCAGGTCTTAGGTCTCAGGTCTCATGTATAGGTCTAATAGGACTCCGGTATCAGGTCTCAAGTCTTAGCACTTTGGTCAGCGGAGCTAGTAAAGATTATCTACATAAATGGGGCCATTTAAAATTTGATTGAAGCAATATAGTAATACACCGTGTTGTGAATTTGTTTCTATTACTATCATATCTACTACTACAAAAACCACATGAAATACTTTAATGATATGACGTAAATTCACTGTGGAGTCCCAGGATTGAGATCCAAATCCAAACTCCACACAAATGACTTGACTGTTGGCTAGGCAACAACGCAGCAACGCGACTAAACTAGATGGTTGAATTGATGGGGAATGGCTTAAAGATGAAAATCAAACTGGTCTTGATGTTCAAAATCTCCTAGAATTGTTTTCGTTCCGATTCCCCTGCCATAATGAAAATTTCGCGGTGCAAACCGGAATCGGAAGGCAGCGTCAATTTATCAGACTTACTTTCCCAATCAATATTTTCCTCAGTGTATTGTGAGATTGTTTGTAAAATCTTTTTTGTTCAAAATTCATTCGGAAGAATTCATCGCTGGTACAGAAATGGTTTAGAAATGCTGAAAATTTGTGGTAAAACAGCAAAATAGGATCAAGTTGCTGATTTTCGGATATGAGCTGATGGCAACTGACAATATTGTTTCGGAAGATGAACCGGCAAAATAATGATTTGTAAAAATGGCCTTCCACCAAAATTTCGTACCAGACGTGCCGTACACAAACTTAAGAAAATATTCGTATGAGGTGTGAATGGCATGAATCTTTGCTTGAAGATATTCGTATATAGACTGAGAACCATTTTTACAACATTTCTGTTTGGATAATTTGTTTACTGTAAAAACCAAAATAAAAAGTGAACGGCCATAAGTACACATGAGCCATAAGAACTTCTTCGTGCGCGGCCATTGGTACAAAGATACTTTCTTCAAATTCGTGTTTTTGTGAATATGCAATAAGAAATTTCTCGATTTGAAATTTTTCCTTAAAGTTCGTAAGTTTTACTACATGTTAGTGCTTTGCTTTTAGAAATCGCACGAAAAATGATTTTTTTACTGAACAAATAACATCCATTACAACTTAAATGCGCGGCTATTTGGTTTGGTCTTCCACGGTATAATTGAAAAGTTTTACAAAAAAGTAACATAAAGGAACGAACTGACCGGAAATGCCAACCAGAATGCCAATTCTAGATTCTAGATGTACCGTAAACTCCGCGATTTGAGCTTCTATCTTGAGTTTACGAGCCGATGAATCCAGTTTCCGGAACAAGGAACAGCATTCCAGGAAGATTTTTTTTATGTGTAGCGGACCTAATTCGAAACTTCGGTAACCTCTAAAGACGGCTAAAGGTATCTCCAGTGTTGAGAAATGTTCGAAAATTATTTTTGGCAGGAGGAAAAAATATTCCTGAACAAAAATCCAGGAACTATTCAGAAAAAAATCAAGAAAAAACATTTTAATCATTATGTTCGCCATCATTTTTAAAATTAGCTCGAATAATTTCATTTTTGAAAAAAAAAATTAACATTATAACAATGCACATTTAATTTCTCGTTACATTTTGTAAAATATGTGAATAAATCCCGTCCATAAACGGATTTTCTTCAACGAAATTCGGGCAACCGGGTAGGGTCGGACCTTTCCCAATTTTTTGTATTGAATATCAGGGCTAGTCCGGGTAAAACCGGTCAATTTAGCAAGCTTAGTTTTGCTTATTTGATTTGAACATACAATAAGTTTTATTTAAGAAAGCCTGTAATTTCTAATCAAATAAATTTAGTACATTAAGATGATTAAGATTGATTGATGATTGATTAAGATGATTAAGAGTTTATCAAATTAAAAATTTCCATCAACAATGAAAATGATTTCAAATGATTCCAAATTTCAAAAATGAAAGTAAAAGTTTAAATTTTACGGTTCATGTTTCAGATTAAAGTTCGAAATTTGTCTCTTAAAAAAACTGAAATATTTTAATTGTTGAACAATACGCCTCAAACATATGGAATTAATTCCCTGCAAATTGTTTGAGAGAAGACATGTACATGTTTTTATAATCATATATGTTTCATTAAAAATTAATTACTAGATTTAGTTTTTAAATAGAAACCAGAGTTTTTCAAAAGACGAAAATTGTAAAATAAGCTAAATTCTACTTTATAATTGATTGATTGAAAATGCAAACGAACAAACTTTGGTTAAAAATTTAAAATTTTGAAATCCAACTAACAATCAGAATTAAAGGTCTTCGGTCTCTTGCAATTCGAATTCCTAAAAAAAATAGTCATCTTGATAACTTGGTTATTTTGATTGTGCAACTGATTTCAATTCAAATCTGAATATGAACTTAATAATTATAATTCTGAATCCAAAATTTCGAACCTATATTTAAAATTTGAATTTTGAATAAGTTTCGGAATTTCAAAACGTTTTCAGGAATGTATAAACACGTGTTCTGAATTTAGATTCTAGATTAGAGTTTCAAATATGAGCGAAGAATTCAATTTTTTTAAGAGCCTCAATCATTACCGTCAAACAGGGAGTTCCGAGTAGGCCTTGATTGGATGCGGACGCGTTTTCTGTTTTCTCGCTGCGCTGCATTTATTTTCGGTTTTTCGGTTTAAGAAATTAATTAAAGTGGAATTTGCAAGAAATCGAAGAGTTGGTAGCTTGGAGTCTTGGTTGCTAATGATGGTCGATTTGTGATTTGTGTTAAAATCAAACTGTTTTCAAATGAAATCGGGCTCCGCCTTGTTTTTTTTTCAAGAGCTGTGATTGATTAGTGAGAATCTGGGAGAGCAGAAAAATTCGGGGTTCATTACTTGAGTGAAGTGCTTAATATGTGTGCAGGTGCGGAATGAAAATTGAATTAGAAGGAAATAGTTAAAACAAAAAATGGCGTACGTTTTATAAGCGGGCTGACACGAGAAAATGTTTGTGTGTTTTGATTTTTTTTTTTTGCTGAGGCTATACGCAATGGGGGAGGGTTTGATATCGGATATTTGTGTATTAAAGGACACTGGCTTTCATTAATTGGGTCAGTTAAGAGGGTACATAGTGCTGCAGGTTTTGTTGAAACTTCACTTGGTGCAGTTTTTATTGGAGAAAAGGTTGTAAAAAGATGGTTCAAAAGTCGAGCAGCTTCTGGAATGGTGCGGTGAAAATTCGATCAACCTACTTCGATTGACCGAGCAACACAAGCAACGTGTTCCTTCCTAGGTTTTGCGGTAGGCGGTACACGATGGATGCGTTTGAGTACCAAACGCTTGAAGACGGAAAACCACAGCTAAGTAGAAATTTACAATTATTCAAAAGTATTCAATACGCTTTTTATTTCGTTTGAATAGATTAATCTAATTTTAAATGTAGGGGTGTTCACAGATTTAAACAAACGAAGTCTAAGGTTGTATCAAGCTACATAACTCAAAAGGCTGCATTGCAGGTTACAAAGCCAATGGAAATACATAAAAAAATGCTTTGTGTTTCAACCGTTTACTAAAATTTTTCTGATCATTAACCCCTCATACTATCCACAGAGTAGACGGAAAGATACGAAGGCAAAATAGCTGATCTACAGAAACCCAAATGTAATTTTCTATATTCTAATTATTATTGCGGTGAGTATAATGTTGGTAGGTATCGTAATTTCCTAATTCTTTAACAGCATTTAATGTATCAATATTCCATATGTACTTTCCTAAATGACATAAATTCATATTTAGGTATTTCCATATTCAAAATATTATATGAAGCGTTTGGTAGGGATCTCCACGCTTCATTCCTCCCCTGTATCCTGTATCTTTCGCGGTTTTCATCACATGGTTGGCCTGGCCGTAGTAATATCTGCAATGCATAGGAATATGTAACAGGTTATACGCTGAAAAGAAAAATGATAGACGCAAGTCTCCCATTTTCCAGGATGCCTACATGTTTTGGCCATGTTGATGTAAGAAGAAGAAGAAGAAGAATCATTACCGTCAAACAGGGTATCATGCAACAGTTGGGTTAGATGCAACATTTGTATACCACAGCACTGATATAATTTTTAATTTTATATCATGTTATCTAGTTATCTTTAAATGAATAGAAAATTATGATGGCATAATTTTTCTCATCTTAAGCTAGTATTTTAAAATTTTACATTTTCATTCAAAATTTTAAAAAATTCATCAATAAATGTACAAATTTTAACATTTAAAAACACAAGTATGACGGATTGGCTTAATGATATCACCTTCAAACTTTTCACTGGTTTAATCATCCTTTTCCAATACTTTTGATGTAGAAATATTTTTCAAACAATCATCTTTTTTTTAAATAAATATTTTTATGATTCAATTACCTGTCTGGGGCAAAATGCAACAAAATGCAAATCAAAGAGACACCTAGTAAATCTCGTTTCCATATGCTCGAATATGATGTTTTGGCATCACCCATCAACATTGAAAATTCATTCGTCCAAACATTTATTTTTATTATTTCAACTAGTAGAATTTTTGGGGGGCCGGACATTCGGCCGAAGGCCGATAGGCCGAAACATATTTGGCCGAAGGTCGCTAGGCCGAATGGGTTAAAAGGCCGACGAATGTTCGGCCGGATAGGACAATAGGCCGAATGGGACATTAGGCCGAAGGTTGTTTGGCCGAATATTATTTGGCCGAATGTATGTTAGGCCAAATGGTCACTAAACCGAATAGTCATTAGGCTGAATGGTTACTAGGCAGCATCCATTCAGCCTTACGAACATTCGGCTTTATGACCTTTCGGCCTTACGACCATTTGGCCTTATACCATTCGGCCTTATACCATTCGGCCTAATGAACATTCGGCCTAACGAGCATTCGGCCTCATGACCATTCGGCCTATTGTCCAATCGGCCTAGTGACCATTCGAACTCATGACCATTCGGCCAAATGACTTTTCGGTCTAGTGACCATTCGGCCGAACATCCTTTCGGCCTTGCGTCCTTTCGGCCTAACAGCATTCGGCTGGATAACCGTCGGCCGAATAAGCCCATTCGGCCTAAAGTCTATCGGCTGAATGACCTTCGGCCGAATGGCTTTCGGCCTTATGACTTTCGGCCTAATGACCCGGCCTCAAATTTTTGTAGTATTTTTTTTACTCCTAAATGTATGCAATATCTTTATGTTAAGAAAAAAAATAATTTCAACAGAACCAGAAATTACTGCAATAGTTGTTTTCATGCGTAATGGCTTCTATGGCACTAAAAATTTATCAAAAACTATATATTTACATGCGGTTTCATTACATTCTTCATTAGAATCAAAGTTTATTGCAAGTTACTCCTTTTTCTATAGTAGTACACCGAAAAACAGCTTTTGGCCTTAGCAAAGCACCAAATGATCATTCAGAGTGATCGAAAATTTACCAGGAAAATTCATTTGAAATCTTAGATCCGATCTCACATTCTCAATTAGAAGAACTTCGAGCACTTATTCATAGACTATCCTTGCATTAGTTACACTTGAAAGTGGAGTGCTCAAACTCAATGAGGATAAAATTGACTTCATACATTCACGATCCCGATCGATGTTTTAGGGTCACAATTTTTTAAATCGGATTTCAAAAAATAATATATATATACCACCAAACTATCATCAGGATTTTCCTTGCCACCACTTTCTCCAGGCACTCTCAATTATCATTTTTAAAAAGGAATATATAAATGATGCTAACGACAAAAAATAATGCAGATGGTATAAATAAACACTATTTATTTACCACAGAGGCCTTAAAAATTAATCAAATACAATTGACACCAATTAGCAGCAATGGAAAGAACAATAAACAAAGGATAATAAATAAAAAAATGGAATAGTACACTGTGATTACAGCATTTTCACGCCTACATATTTATTACAAGAATTTTTTTTTAAATTTACATGATATATAAACAACCAGCACCACCAATTTATTTATTGCCAAAAAAACTTGTTTCTTCAGAAAAGCAAACGAGGGTTGAAACACAAAGCATACATCAATAATAAGACGGAAGATCTACTTAAAACAAACAATAAACAATGCCAAAGCACGATAAATATGTCTTCGTTAGTCGCCCCAATAAAAATGGCCCGATTTTCAGTGAGTGATGTAAATTTGTCATAGCGCATTGCCATGAAGAAAGAGTCAGTACCAGTATCTCAAAGTCTCTATTCATCCATCCATCGAATAGGCCTCTCTCTAAATCGTGGTTTGCATGGTAAATCTTCAGCAGACACTCCGGCGCAGTCAGACAGACAGACGAACACAGTGCTTTTAAATTTATGTTTTTTCCGCTTCCCCGGGTATGACCTGCTTACATGCACGTGGGTTTTTCGGTTATGTAAATCACGAAGAAACAAAACTAAATCCGCGATGCTGCTGATATACATAACTTCATGAGCATGGAGCAGTGCATATTTTAAATCTTAATCTTTCAGTCGGCTTTCATCGGTACGGGTTGGGATAGGAAACAGTGTATTTTGGCGTACAACTTACTCTACTAATAAACTTAAAAGAAAAAGTAAGAAAGGAACTTTGTCAACAGATATGATCAAAACAATCAAGTTTTAAAGATAGAGTACTTGAAAATGAAACATAGTCATGAAAAATTAAAATAACAACTCCAATTCTGATTATAATCCCTCGAAACGGTATAGGGTAAATGTACCCGACCTTGGCACCTAAGGCATGGTTTACCCTTTTTTTCGACATTCCTACCTTCCTGTTGAGTGCACCATATTACATCCTTTGAAGAATTTACTTGCTAACTGGCTTAGAGTTCAACAAAAATATGTTTTCTCTATGGAACTTTCATTAATTTGAGTAAAATGCATGCTAAGTACTCACTGCGGTGCTCCAATTACTTGGCCGCCGTACCAATTGTTTGCCGTTTCGATGATCCGATTCTTGTCCACCAGCAATGCGCAATAGATCTTTACCAAGAATGCTCAATTGACAGTTAACAGAATCGTTGGCTATTCTGAATATAAGGCCACTGACAGAATGACGTCAGCTGAGCGTAAAGTTCTATGCGACGATGGAACACCGGGCTTCACTCATACAACAAAAAGGCTTTTGAAAACATTGATGAAATTTGGTTGGAAGGGAAGCACAAAATAAGCTTTCATTTCAAAAAGTCGGAAGTCCAGAAATTCCGCAATGCGATTGCGACACATACGGTTATTTTCACTACCAAACAACTGTCTTCATATTGTGGTGTTCGGCTTCATAAAGTAAGAAATTGAAAAATTCCTTGAATGGTATTTAAAAATTTTGCCCTTTTGAATTTGTTAGCTGAGATTATGAGCTTCTAGCAAGAGCCACCTCGAATGCCCGGGGTATTGCGCAGTGGTTTGACACGCCAAATAGATGTTAAATGTAAACCTTGCTTAAATAGTTTTTTTTTAATTCGACTCACATCAAATATTTTAAGGAATAATTGGAAAACAAACGATATTTTCCTGAACTTCTAACTTATGTTTCCATGAAAAAAATTAGAACAAAATTCAAAACAATTAAATCTGTGTAGGTATATGGTTCCCAAGCAATAGAAAACGATTCCAAAACTCAATTAATTATGTATCTTATATACTAAAGTCAAAATTGCCATCGATCTAACAATTTTTAGATAAGAAAAACATCTTAGGTCTTGTGAGATGCTTAATTTAACTTATTTTTTTTTAATATTTCGAACCACTGTGTTCTGTAGGAGACCACGTGGCTTTTGCTCGCCAGACTGCAATGCAAATGTTGTTCGCACGCATACCAATGTACCTTCGATTCATGGTTCCCAAATAGCGATTTTTGCATTTAAAATGCTTGGATATGACTTTTAGTTAGTCGAATCACTTATGTTCTCCAACTTTTTTCGAAGCTTAAGTTGATAGCAACGGTCTTATCATACAACCCAATTAGTATGAAAACATTTGTGCGTAGTTTTAAATGGAGTTTTAAAGAAAACATCAGCCCAAAAATACCTCTTTAATGAACATGTATTATTTCCAGCTTCCAACACTGGTGGTGTATTTCGATTGAAGTTGCATGCCAAGAAAAGGAACAAAATTAGTTTTAAATTTTTATTAAAAACCTAAATAAATATTCACTCTTTAGTCCTTCTAGTATTTTTTGATTTTTTGCCGAGTTTAACTGTAACATGAGTATTTATTGCAAATTTTTCAAATGAATGTCCGCGTTTGAAAGCGCATGTGAATTTAACAGTTGCACTAGAAAGGTGAGTTCATCTGATTTTCATACGGTGATTTCCAACATAATTTCCTCGGATGCAGATCGAAAAAAATTAACTTCTTTATTAAAGTACAAACAATCAAAACATTCGATATGCACAGATTTGAAACAAATTATTCTCTTCGCAATGAAAATATATTCAAAATTTTTTTAAGCTCAATTTGGACCTGAAAAACATGAAAAGACATGTTGGCATGCCAAGAAAAGGACCATGCCAAAATAGGGCTCACTTACCCTACTTAAACCGTTTTAATTATTTAGAACTAGCTGGACAATTAACCGTTATTCACCAAATTCCTCACTACCAAAACAACCTAATTCTTACTTAAACCCATTAAAATGATGATCATGACTAAAAAGTATGAAAAGAAAACTTCACATAAAAAAGCAACAGGAGGAAACCGTTCAAGAGATCATTATGTCTTGTTTACACCCTGGAACTATTAATCATCTTTCTATTCTGAAGTCGTCTCCTCTTTTTCACCTAGTATAAAAAATTTGGTCTGGTATGCGTGCTTAACGGGGAAACGGTTTCGGCAGACCAGATTCGGTCTATTATGGGGAAGATCAAAATCGAGAGTTCCCTTTGGATTTGATGAAGTAATTTAGAACCAGACAGAGGAAGAAAATTGTATAGCTAACGGAAGAAAGCAAAAGTATCAAGGCCCCGCTTCAAGGCTGTTTTCGGCTTTGTCTCAGACGTGTCTATGCAATAAGATAGTTTGTTTTTTTTCTAAATTTCAAAAATTAATTCACCGGAACTTGAATAGATCGAATTTTTAGAAACTCTCAATAGCTTACCCAATCTTTGTTTTTTCCAATTTGTTCAACACAGAAGAGTTCAAAGACAACACTTGTGGAAGTTAATAACGATTTAAAGAATTCTAAAACTCTTCAATTATTCTGAAACTTTCCATAATCCACCACTCCCCTTAAAATTTTGTCAATAATCTGATGATAGAAACAATTGGGATGTCAAAAGAAAAGTTCATGTCAAATGATAAATTCATGTCAAATGAAAAATTTATTGTTTTCATGGAAATTTGTTCATTTCATTTTTATAAATTTCGGTAAATGAGTAGAGTGCATAATACATATTGTATTTTTGTAAGAAATAAACAAATAACTTTTCAAAGATGATTAGAAAATCCAGAGACATCGTCAAATCAATCGTCGAAATTCTTTTTAAAAAAAATATGATTTTATTAAGATATCTAGATATATATTAAAAATATGTTTATCGAATTTTATTAAATATTTCGAAGGACCATTTGCTTTATAAGTTTAATAGATGGTTTTGGAAACGATCGTTATCACAACATCCGACGGTTTGGTTTCTCTAATACATGCCAGACTAAATGAAAAGATTGTGAATAATGAAAAGCCCCTCTAATGAAAAGGTAACTAGGAAAATTCATTTGAATGAAACATTAGCATGTGACGTCACATGGGCATCTCTTTGAATGTACACAGTAAACGAAAATTACCGAGTTCGGTAATTTTTTTACCGAAATCCTAACATATGTAAATCGTTAAACTGTTCGGTAATTTTTTCGGTAAAAAATAAACGAACATCGGTAAATGAAGAATCGATTTACCGATGTTCGTTTATTTTTTATTGAATAAATTACCGAACAGTTTAACGATTTACACATGTTAGGATTTCGGTAAAAAAATTACCGAACTCGATAATTTTCGTTTACTGTGTAAGCTTCTGAGTTGTGCAGAAGTACTAAAAGAATATTCACATACCTACACTATACTACCCTTGCCTCCATTTCACATAAAAATGTTTTATGCAGAACAGTGCTAGAAAATTAACATTTCGACACTGTAAACTACTTTTTCATACTCTTTCCCGGGTTGAAATGTACATTCCACAGTCAACTTTATCTTAAATTTTCAGTCATTCGAATTGTCGCCCACATGCGGTTATTTGTTAAGATGTGCTTTTTGTAGGTTAATCGATAGATTCAGAAGAAAATTTTGAATGTGCATAAAATTGTGTATCAGCTCGTTGCAAAACTCGATTTTTTCCAGCGCTCGATGTGTTAGGGGAGATAAGGGCAAGAGAGCGAAGAAGATTGGCAGAGACAAATTCATCAATGTGAGGAGATATTCGAAAAATAGTGAACTGGGCTGCCAGTTGACATTGTTTGACTCGTTTCGGAAAATGAACAAGATAGATATTCTTCTATTTCACAAATAACAGAATTAATTTATTTTCACTATGAATATTGTGTTGTTTTTGAGTCGATTTGAGCCAATGTTTTGGTGCATCATTTGCCTACACTGGGGCGTTTAACATCCAATGATTTCAAAGGTTGCTTTGAAAAGCGTTTGTGAAAAATCGAATATTGTCATGGTTTTTACAATAAAAAGCAATTGATTTCAATGTTACTTAATATGTTAAAGTATTTTTCGAATGGGGACTTATGTTAACTGATTTTACTGCTATTCCAACTTCACTCAATTGCTCAACACTTTTTAACAGCTTTTGCCTTAACTAGCTGGAGTCTTTAAAGTAATTAATGTAAGTATTTAGGAATGGTAAATTCCTATTTCTTTACAGATTGTTCTTACAGGTTTATTCCTTCGCTACTCAAATATTATCGCTAGAAAGCTATCTAAATATAAACAATTGTTAGCTATTTTTATCTGCCTAAACTGTGAGCAGTAAATTACCAGAATATTCACTTCATCTATTAGAAAACTAACGATAGCAGTACTGATCAACATGTTCTCAAAATAGCGATGGTTTTTGTTGCCTCTTTTTCCTACCATACAATGACAATCATCTACTTCAACTAGAATTCTGTCATCCACAATTTTCGCTCACTAGAGCACTAAAGCTGAGATGCGACATCCAGGTTTCATATATTCTTCTTTTTTACGTGTGGATTTTCGTTGTATAGATAGCAAAGGAACCATAAATAAGAATTTTGTGCCCTGTTGCTAGCATTAGGTACCATGTGTACAAAGACGTGTAAAGTGCTGTTTAATAATTACAGGTATTGACCAAAACTTTGACGACCGCTGTGAAACGATTTTACGAGCATTGTCTAGCGGCTTCGCGATCAATCAAAATGCTTAAAATTCCTAAAAAAAGGCGTTTCAAGCGTTTTTGAATGATTTTTTTGTAATCTTAATTAAATCATTTGGAAAGGAAGCCACGAGAACCCACCGACATTTTAAAATGCATTTAAATCATAATCACAACTGTCACTCTTCGAATTATGAGGTGCACCAAACTGCTACCAAGCAAATTATTGCAAATTGGAAAATGTATATTTTTTACCTATTTTTTGCGATTAGGGGAGATAAGGGCATAACGAGCACTCCTTTTTTCTACAAAAGTACGTATTTTCTTAAACAAATTTTCATTAGAATTTGTTTCGTACTACCTATAGTATTAATTTTTCACCAAAAAAGAAATATCCTTATCATCTTTACAGACATATTAAATAATAACCAGCTAGGCTCTCAAGTGACGAGAATATTATAATTTTTGAGCACCACCAAATAAGCTTTTATGACCTTTAAATCATCATGATCTGAAATTCACGCACTGGAATATGATTTACACATTGTTTCTCAATTTTCATCATCATAAAATTTTTGATTTTTCACTGTAATCAATTTTAAAACGCGTTTTTACTTAAATTTGTTGACCTGGGGCGAACAGAGCACTAGGAATCGAACTCGAGTCTACTGATTACCTCTCCGACACCTTACCAATAGGCCAATTCGACAGATGAAGATTCAAGATGTAGCTCTATTGTTCAGTTGACTTCATCGAGTTGAATTCGCTGCTTGATTATACGGCAGAAAATGCTTATCCCTCCCTGATTAATTGTGCTTTTACTGCCCCAGGAAGGTTCTCATTATGCCCCTACATGACTGGTTTTCAGCTTTCGGCAAAAATTTTAAAATGTATTTTTAAACGTTTTTATCTACATTTTCAAGTTTTATCCAATTAGGCAATAAACTATTTGAGTGTCTAAACACGAAACAATGATGTAATTCATGTATTACCATTCATATATTCATTAGAACCTTGAACAATTCCAACCAGCATTTGAATTCGGTTGACTCGTTTGATATAAGTATTCCCGAATTCAGGGTTTCTCCAAACGAAGTTAAGAAAGCACTCCTTGATATCAATGAACAAAAGGGAGCCGCACGGCTTACCGCCACTATTCATCAAAAGATGCTGCGAATCCCTAGCACTTCCAGTGAGCATGCTGTTTAACAAGTCATTGGAAACTTCTACTGTACCCATACTCTGGAAAACTGCAGCTATCTCACCTATTCTCATAAATCTGGTAACATTCATCTTGTTGAAAACTATCGAGGTATATCAATTCTGAATTGCTTAGCAAAGGTATTTGAATTGTTAATCTTCAATAATATGAGTTCAGTTTCATCACATATCATCGCAGAATGCCAACATGGTTGCCGTAAAAAGAGATCAACACTTACTAACTTGATGGTGTATGTTCCGTTCATTAGTAGATCTCTATCCGATAAGGAACAAGTCGACGCAATTTATGTGGATTTCGCCAAAGCGTTCGATCGGCTCCCGCACAAACTACTTATCGATAAGCTTGACACTATCGGATTCCCCGAATGGCTAATCATGTGGCTAGAGTCATACCTTCAAGACAGAACCGCATTCGTCAGACAGGGTCACATCAAATCCACAACTTTCGCGGTTCCTTCTGGAGTTCCTCAAGGAAGCCACTTGGGCCCATTGCTATTTAATCTCAACATGAACGACCGTTGCGTACTGATCAATTCGGAAACAATATTCTACGCCGACGATTTAAAGTTGTATCGCTCCATCACAGATTATAAAGACTGTGTTTCACTTCAACAAGACCTCGATAAACTTATGATTTGGTGCCGAGTGAAAGCAATGGAGATGAATCTAGGAAAATGTAAAATCTTGACTTTCTCGAGGAGCAGAACAGAGATAACGCATAGTTACCTAGCGGGTGATTTTGTACTTGAGAAGGTTGAATCTATGAGGGATCTTGGCGTGATTCTTTACAAATCGCTCACGTTTAAGGATCACCTAGCTTTTACTGTGGCCAAAGCTAAAACAGTGCTAGGATTCATCGTACGCGACACAAAAGGATTCAGTGATACCACCACTCTAAAAGTACTTTACTGTTCACTGCTCCGTTCTGCTTTGGAGTATAATATCCAAATTTGGGCACCTTTATCCATAGGCGGTATGAAGCTGCTAGAATCTGTCCAGAAACGTTTCCTGCGATATGCACTGCCGAACTTACCCTGGAACGAACCACAACGGCTTCCGCCTTACGACGATCGATGCGGAATCCTGAAAATCGAACCAATCGGATCTCGTGTATTTCTCCTCCGGCGTGTATTTATCTTTGATATTGTATCTAGAAACATCGACAGTACCAACCTGATCGAAATGATACCATTCCATGTCCTTTCCCGCGCTTTGCCTAATTACGAACCATTAAGGATAATGAATTACGGACGAAATGAATTTTATAACACCTTTGATATTTCTTGTAAGCTTTTTATCCAAGTGTATTCATTATTCGACTTTAATATAAGTAAGGATAGTTTTAAGCGTAGATTAAGAGAAAATCAGTCTGTGTGATATTGAGTTATCGTAGACCGTGAACAATAAAAAAAAAAAAATAAATAAATAATTATAGCTGTTCTCTATGGTTAAATAAGCGTTTTCCTTAAGGTGGCCATTATGCCCTTATCTCCCCCAAATTTCAATAAAGATTCAACGTTGAACGCTTAGAAGAAAGAAATTTCCTTAAAATATATGTAATTCAATGTTAGTATCGTTATGGATTAACTCCAGAAGACTTTTCAATGTATGTATGTATGTATTTATGTATGTATGGATGGTTCCCCCATCGGTAGCAAGCTCCAGCCTATGTCTGTGTGGCTTGGCCTTCGAATTGCTTCTCAGGCTTCCACGGCCGATGGTTCGTCGAGAGAAGGCATCCAACCTTCAGAGACCTACAATGGTTGGCAATCCACTACGCAAATTTACCCCAGGTGCATTCCCTCTGAAATATACAATTATTTTTATACAATGAAACACATCTTACCTGTCGGCAACTTATGGGATTCGAACCCAAAAGTTTTTCTTGGCTATACCGGGAATTGAACCCAGTACGCCTGGGTTACCAGACTCGCGCCACCGTATCCACTAGGCCACATCAGCGCTATACTCCAGAAGACCTTTCAAGGGATGACAAATAATACCATATCGGTTAGAACAAAAATTGAGTTTCCTCAGAAAACGGTTAAAACTGGGAACGAGCCATATGAATGATGTTTCTGTTCGTAAGAATAAATTTTCGTGAAAAGTTCCAAGCGATTAAAAATTTTAATTATTCAAAAATGATCAAGATTTACTTACTCAACTTCGGCTGATATTATTCGCTTTGTTTTCAAAATATGGTGTCGAAATTCTATTTTTTTGAACACATGGACTCGTTTTATTTTTCCTTTTAAGTTTTGTTTTCGTCAAAAATTTGTCTCCAAATAAAGTTAAGCTTTGCTTACTATTCATTACGGAGAGTGCGTTATTTAGAGTGCGGCCCGCCGAAAAGTTTTAAAAATACAAATTGGCCCGTTGGTACAAATGGTTGCTCACTCCTGCTTTAGGACAAGACCATGTGAATTTTGGTGGAATAGTTGATTTTCAGCTATATTTCATTTTTTTTTGCATTTTTTCTTTGCTTTTATATAAAATAACACCTAAATTTTGCCCGGTTATTGCCCGGTTTTTGGATTTGAAAAATTAAAATCCATACCCGAATTTTGCCAGGTTGTTTTTTAAAAATGCTGGAATTGCTAGGCCCGGATGGGAGTGGAAAAAATTCTGGCAACCTTATCTTAAACGTAACAAATAATAATAACGTTAGTTCTAGCATTTCACGGAAGAATGATTTTGATAAAACAATATAAAAAAATTTAAAAAAAATTTTGGCGTTTTATCAACAAGTGCTTATAGAAAGAAAAAATGGCCATCAATCGTTTGTCTGCTTCTTCCATAAAAATCAGTACAAACGATCTGCTCGAAAGTGCTGGAATCTGACGTAGCGTTTAGTTGTTCTCCTTCATTCAACACTTCCCTGACGAATGGATCACCCCAAACGAGTTAGGTAGTGGTCCGGGTTTCGGCTTTTAGCATACCCAGCTAACTTTTGTGGGCCGGCCGGCTATTGCCTAGACTCTATGCAGTTTTTGAGGTTTCCTCCTTGCGTCTCTACGAAGCGATTAATCGACCATAAAAGCAAAAGTCAAGCGAGACGATTCACGCCATCCACACTCTCGTCTCTACTCCACCTTTTAACCCATTGAGAGCTATTGAATGGAAATTAAAATCCAAAACGGGTGCGCTGTTTTGATGTCAGATTATCTCACACTCTTTATTCGTTTGTTAATTTTCCTAACAGGTGATATAAAACCTGATTCGAAAAACGATTCGGTTGGTTTTATTTAGGGAGGTCCGGCGCCAGCCAGGCCCCAGATTTGGGCCCAAGGGGATTTCTCGGCGATCGGAAACCGTCGAGTGGCCCACAATTAGTCCAAATGCATCTTATTTTTTGGATTCTTTTTTTGTTAAGCGTTTTGTAACCGGCTACCGAAATTTTCATATGAATACAAACGATTCTTATCGGGCAGTTCTTATGCAATTTTTGACGAGCTGGTTCACGTTGTCTTATAGCCGCATGAACAACTCGGTTGATTCGAATTTTCCTGTTTTTCGGTTTACGATTAAGGATGTGAATGATTTTAAATGTCGGGTTGTATCCTTCAAGGTATTAAAATAAAAACACTACAATGTTTAGGAATTACACTTAAATAAATACAACCATTTTAGCAATTCATTCATCGGTTCCATTACATCGAGCTTCACAAAGTCCTGTGAAGCCTAAGTATACCCGGCCATGTGCGCAAAGGTGCTCTTATGTGATTCAAGCTTCCAATCTCGGTGTGAATCGCGCTCTCGTTACCTTACGCGAAAAACTAGATCTTCGGAGCCGGAGCTCAATGCACAATATTTCCTGGACAAGCCATTTAAGTCAACTCCATTGCGTGTAGTTGTCATTAATCGAGGTCCACACTCACTCGGGGGGCCGCTCTACGTAATCCTGTTATTACATGGCAACAGCATCTTGCTGCAATGTTTTGATTTCTTGACTTAACGCCAGAGCATTAAGCGAACAGCTGACTCAAAAGATACATAGATGTCGATGATGCTGGGTTTGGTGCGATCGATTGATCATGTGGGTAATTTCACGCGAGCATAATCAATGAACACGTAATTACATGACATAAAGAATAGACCTTCCAGCGCGTCGCTGATTGAAAGTTATTTCTAATCATAACTAATTGGGCTTGAAATGTAAGCATTACACATAATTAATTTGCTGAAGTTATTTTAATTTTTTTCAAGATACATTGTTGAGAATAAGTTTACCTTACATTAAGAAACCACGATCTTTTCATTCCAATAAAATGTATCTAAAAATATGAAAAATTTTCATTTCTGATACATATTAATACAATACATTTAAATACATAATATCACCTTCTTCTACCCATATGTCTAATCATTCCAATCTTTAAAGTGTTCTTTAAAGTAATATTTGGTACCAGTTCTCAAAAAAAATATAGACAGTTAGAAACATTCCATCGTGACACTTTTCCGTCCTTCTTTTCTGAACTGTTGTTATTCTAGAGGTAAACCAATTTACTTGAAAATTAAAAATATAAAACCAAAACTGTCGCAAAATGAATTCCCTTCAAGATGACTATGTTTTTATCAATAACAAGTTCAAAAGGGGCCATGGGGAAACGTAGAGTGCTACATATCTCAGCAGTGTATTGAGTTAAGTTGAGTTAAGTTAAGTTGAGTTAAAGAGGTTATAGATCAAAGAAAAAAAGTGGCCCATAATCCTCTACTCTCCCCTACCCAAAATTCAATGTACGTAAAGCTTAGTTCATTATGAAATAGGATAGGACAGTTTATCTGAGAAACCATTCGTTTAGTCGAAATAGTTTCTATGAAGGATATGAAGGTAATTCTTATAGTACTTATTTTTGAAAGAAAATGAGGACAATTTGGTGAATTCAGCTGTTCCGAAATTATCAAAACTTGATTGTTTTTGTGCCACAAATAAACGTTTTTACTGGAATGTCTGCTGGAAAAATCTAACAAAAACGAAACAAAACCATCATGAAATTGAACTTTAAGTATAATCGGTTAGTTAAATTCATAGGTTACAAAATATACGTACAATAGTACATTTTTAAACTTAAACAACAGCGAAAACCAAATATTTGTTTTAAAAATAGTTGTCTTTTTACACAGGAGCAGAGTCTTGGCAAATCGTTGTATTTTTTACAAAACAATCAGCAAATACATACTTTGATCTGCAAGGGACCTTGCCACGATCAGAAATGTTATAGGATTCAACCGCTGGAATTAGTTTGAAATAGGTTTCATTCCATAATTTTTGTCGACCATCAGAAATCATCCGTCTAATTGCCTCGGTACTGGTTATACAGCTTACGAGCTCTGGAACTTGCAGAAATTTGTTGTTTGAGGTTAGATTTTAATGACTGTTAGCTAGGCAACATTTTTAACTTTTCAGAGAAAACATTTCGGGACATTTCCACAATTTAAACTTAGTTTTTCGTTTATTTAAAATCTGTCATAGAAAACATAGATACAAAAAAAATCGTTGGAGGATTGTTTCTAGATCTGAAAAAAGCCTTTGATACTTTAGATCACGAAATCCTCCTCAAAAAACTTGATCGGTATGGTATAAGAGGTGTTGCTAATACCATCATTCTGTTATCTTATTTTAATCGCCGCCGGGATATATTCTTATTTAATTTTTGGCATTTCGGCGAGTTGTGAAAATTCAAGGTAGAATATTTAGAAAGAACATGAAAGTATTATAGGTGGAAAGATCAAAGCTAGAGCGCTTTGGGTAGAAGAAATTGAATAGTTGGTGAAAATGTGAGCAGGGCTTTTGTTTTGTGAACAGCTTTTGAACTACTTGCGTGATTCTTTGCCGCGCGCCGTTTCAATGTTGATAGGAAGCGATGAAGAAACCCATCGCATTCCTACCCACATTGAAACACGGACGGGGATAACAAAAATTACAACACAATTCACCACGATGCATTTGGCAAAAAAGTAAGGCATCGGATGGATAATATGCGAAACAAAAAGTAGCAACCATCCGATGTACCTAAAAAAGTAGCACGCATCGATAGAATTGGCTTAGCAATAGAACAGCACATGTGAGCGCTGCTTGGGTGATTTTTTGCCCGGTCGGACACAATCTCACATGTGTTCGACCCGTCCGTGTTTCAATGTGGGTAGGAATGCGATGGGTTTCTTCATCGCTTCCTATCAACATTGAAACGGCGATGGGGCAAAGAATCACGCAAGTAGTTCAAAAGCTGTTCACAAAACAAAAGCCCTGCTCACATTTTCACCAACTATTCAATTTCTTCTACCCAAAGCGCTCTAGCTTTGATCTTTCCACCTATAATACTTTCATGTTCTTTCTAAATATTCTACCTTGAATTTTCACAACTCGCCGAAATTCCAAAAATTAAATAAGAAAATACCATCATTAAAAGCTACCTTACAGGTCGGAAACAATTCATTTCTATCGACCAAACAGAAAGCTCTTTGGAACCCCTTGTTGTGGGTGTACCACAAGGCAGTAATATTGGGCCATTGTTATTCTTGTTATACATCAAAGATTTAAGCAATCTACCTTTACACGGCATTCCCAGACTGTTTGCGAATGACACCGCTATGTTTTATCCTGAAATTTGCCCAAAGATAATAGTTAAACAAATGGAAAAAGATTTAGAAATTCTTTACAAATACTTCAATAGTAATCTTCTAACTCTAAACTTATCGAAAACCAAATACATGATCTTTCGCTCGTCCAGAAGAGTTATCAACAGCAGTAATCACCTTTTTTCGCAAATTCTACAATTAAAAAAGTTGACAACTTTAAACACTTGGGGTTGACACTGGATGAAACACTTTCCTGGAATCTTCATATAAACAACATAATCAAAAAAAAAACATCGTCCTTGAGTGGCATTCTTTGGAGAGTCAGGAATTTTGTACCGCGTCATGTTCTTATGAAATTGTACTTTGCATTTATTCATTCACAGTTTAACTACCTTATCGCAGTGTGGGGGAGGGCATCTTTGTCCCTTCTTGCCCGATTGGAGACGTTACAGAATCGTTGTATGAAAACTATATTTAAACTACCTTTCTTGTATCCAACTTCATTACTTTATTCAAGTACGTCTCATAATGTCTTGCCTTTATCTAAACTATGCAGCTTGCAAACATTAATTTACGTGTTCGATAATTTAAACTCCTCAGATAATAACCGTAATTTATTGTTAGGCTCAGGTACTCGCTCTCGAATTACTTGTCAGTCAAATCATTTGCTTCAAAGTCGCTGTTCAACATCTTTCGGTCAACGCAGAATCTCCTACATTGGACCATTATCTCACAACAGTCTTCCAGAAGTCTTTAAAAGCACTAACAACCGTAGCTCTTTCAAAACCCAACTCATTCGACACCTCAAAGGATTACTTTAGTCAATAACCAAATCACCTTGCCGGTTTTTTTTGCGTATTAGTCAATTATTTTATTTTAATCTGTTAATTTTAATTTAGTAGTATGAAATTTGTTTGTATTTTTCTTTTGTAAAGCATCAGTTTAATATATTCTAGTTTAATTTCCGTTGTTTTTGTTAAATAAAATGGATCTCTTAAAAGGAAATCTTTTTCCACTGAGATTCATGTCTAAATTTAGTTTATTGTATCGTACCATTTCCCCGCATAATGTAAATATTTTTTTAAGTTCTCAGCATGAGTAAATTTTGCTCGCGTTAAGTTGTTGTTGATGAATAAAAAAATTTGGTAAGTGCCTTGACTTCCCTGATGGCCCTATACCGTAGGATCAGGCTGGGTTATTCGGCCGAAGGTCACGTTATGGACGTTAGGCCGAATGGGTTATCAGGCCGAATAGGTCACTAGGCCGAATGTTGTTAGGCCGAAAGGACACAAAGCCGAAAGGATGTCAGCCAAATGGTTACTAGGCCGAATGGTCGTAAAGTCGAATGATCGCTAGGCCGAAGGTATGCAATGCCGATAACACATATTAACGCTTATTTGCATGTTGGAGCACATGGCTGTTAGGCCGAATGATCATACGGCTGAATGATCGTTATCAATAGTTGCTAAGTCAATAAGAAATCTTTTACATTTGTCTGCATGTTTGGCCGAATGGTCGTTAGATTGAATGGCCGTTAGGTCGAATGGACGATAGGCCGAATGTTCGTAAAGCCGAATTGACGATATGCCGAATGGTCAAATCTAGCTTTGTATCCATTCGGCCCAACTATCGATCGGCCTAACATGCAAAAAAGTTATATGTCTTATAGGCCTAGCATAAATTCGGCCCAACGACCATTCAGCCTAACAACCATTCGGCCTATCGTTCATTCGGCCTTACGACCATTCGGCCTATTGTCCATTCGGCCTATCGTCCATTCGGCCTGATGACCATTCGGCCTACTGTCCATTTGGCCTAATATCCATTCGGCCAAATAATATCCAGCTAAATTATCTTCGGCCTAATGTCCCATTCGGCCTATTGTACTATTCAGACGAACGTCCGTCAGCCTTTTAACAGATTCGGCCTAGCGACCTTCGGTCTAACATCTTTCGGCTCAACATCTTTCGGCCCATCGGCTGGCCGTCGGCCAAATGTGCAAAATATTTTTTTCTTTTTCTCTCGCATCGTAAATATCTCAAAAACGCGTAAATTAAAAAACTTGAAAAAAATACGTCGGATAGTACTTTTGACAGACAACAAAATGCTGCCCAAATTTTGTAAGCCAATAATTAGGAAAAATGCTATCAGCATTGTCCCATTTCTAAACGAACTATGCTTTAGCATTTCGATTGAACAACCACCAACAAAGTTATGCCTCTTTAAATTCTTGGGGTGAATTCACTCAGTTTTAACAAAACAATGTGTTAAATTCATATTTTTCGTAGAACCAATTGAAGATTCTACACATCATTCGAAGAGGTTCACATTTACCATAGTTAGTTCGATGAAAGCCAACAAGGATAAATTCTCGGCCTCCTAACATCCGTGGACCAGCGTTGATGTTAATTTCAAGAAGTAAGGTTGGGCATTCGGTTTCACAATTTAGTACTTTCTTAAGAAACACAGCTCGTGCTGCTATACGTCGTTCCTGGAGAGTCTCCATTCCAAGCAATATAGGCATCTCTGGCTATATTCGGGAAGTTCACATTTGTTGTTCCATGGTAGTAAATCTAGATTGGACTGCTTTAATTCTGTTCGACCAAAGCTTGGAGTTTGGGCTTCATACAACCGAAGCGGTTTCCAGAATTGATCAGACTAACGAAAAGTAGAGAGATTGCAGGCAGTAGGTGTCACAAAATTCCTGGTGATGAAGCCAAGATTTCTATTAGCCTTAACATTATCGCCGAGTAGTGTTCACGAAAAGTAAATTTCTCATCCAAATTCACTCCAAAGTCTTTAACAGACGTGCAACGTTCAATGGGGGATCCGGAGATATTGTAAGACCAGTTAATAAAAGTTGTCTTGAGGCTGAATGAAACGATAGCACATTTTGGAATTCTAATTGCTAGGTAGTTCACGCAACACCAATTCGTGAATGTTATGTTGTAACATCTGGCAGTCAGAAATCGTTTTTATCTTGCAGTAAATTTTTAAGTCGTCCGCATAAGCCAATCTGCACTCCTCAGGAAGCAGTAGACGGATATTGTTGAAAAAGATGGAGAAAAGCAGCGGACCAAGGTTGCTGCCCTGAGGGACGCCAGAAGGATTCCGGGATTCTTTCGATTCATATGATCACATATGACACCCAACTTGCAAGCTTGGTAAGCAAAATTTTATGGTTGACACGATCGAAGGCTGATTTCAAATCGGTGTATATTGTGTCGATTTGGTAACCTTTTTCCATACATTTCTGAGAAAACGATGTGAAATGAGTTAAATTCGTGTTGATGGATCTTCCGGGCAAAAATCCGTGTTGATCAGTAGACAAGTAAAACACTTTGTACATCAAGCTTTTCGATAATAATGCATAAGAAAGCTGAAGCAGTACGCAAGAATTTTTTTTTATTTTTCTACTTACGTACTTTTCAATCAATGAACCGTTAAAATTGTTTCAATAACAGTAGAAACATTTTGTAAAAAGGCTTGGAAAGTTGACATAATTCAACATATTTTGGTGTTTTGAAATTCTTAGAATACGAAACTAAAAATTTTATTTAGAATTTTCAATAGAAGCTGTTTTTTATAAACTTTTTGTCAATTTGCAATTTTTCAGATTCTTTAACAACTAAATTAAATTTTGAACTAAATTTTGAGCCTTTAACGCAAAACGTTCGCAATAAAATTATTTCCACCAGATATTAAGGTATGGGGTTTCCAAAATTTTAAATTTTAAATAAATCGGTTGAGAAACCAGAGGGATCAAGCGATTTTTAGCGAGAAGTGTTAAAACGATTTTTTGGTTATGTTTTCGGGGAGTGTTAATAATAAAAGTAATTTGTAATTCCAAATTTTTGAATTCTGAAAACACAATGGCACTATGTTTTCGTTATACAGATTAATTTTAAAGACTGTTTAAAAACCAAAAGTGTCATTGTGTTTACAAAATTCATTTTTGTCATTTTTGTCATTTTTGTCATTTTTGTCATTTTTGTCATTTTTGTCATTTTTGTCATTTTTGTAATTTTTGTCTTTTTTTGTCATTTTTTGTCATTTTTGTCATTTTTGTCATTTTTGTCATTTTTGTCATTTTTGTCATTTTTGTCATTTTTGTCATTTTTGTCATTTTTGTCATTTTTGTCATTTTTGTCATTTTTGTCATTTTTGTCATTTTTGACATTTTTGTCATTTTTGTCATTTTTGTCATTTTTGTCATTTTTGTCATTTTTGTCATTTTTGTCATTTTTGTCATTTTTGTCATTTTTGTCATTTTTGTCATTTTTGTCATTTTTGTCATTTTTGTCATTTTTGTCATTTTTGTCATTTTTGTCATTTTTGTCATTTTTGTCATTTTTGTCATTTTTGTCATTTTTGTCATTTTTTGTCATTTTTGTCATTTTTATCATTTTTGTCATTTTTGTTATTTTTGTTATTTTTGTCATTTTTGTCATTTTTTGTCATTTTTGTCATTTTTGTCATTTTTGTCATTTTTGTCATTTTTGTCATTTTTGTCATTTTTGTCATTTTTGTCATTTTTGTCATTTTTGTCATTTTTGTCATTTTTGTCATTTTTGTCATTTTTGTCATTTTTGTCATTTTTGTCATTTTTGTCATTTTTGTCATTTTTGTCATTTTTGTCATTTTAGTCATTTTTGTCATTTTTGTCATTTTTGTCATTTTTATCATTTTTGTCATATTTGTCATTTTTGTCATTTTTGTCATTTTTGTCATTTTTGTCATTTTTGTCATTTTTGTCATTTTTGTCATTTTTGTCATTTTTGTCATTTTTGTCATTTTTGTCATTTTTGTCATTTTTGTCATTTTTGTCATTTTTGTCATTTTTGTCATTTTTGTCATTTTTGTCATTTTTGTCATTTTTGTCATTTTTGTCATTTTTGTCATTTTTGTCATTTTTGTCATTTTTGTCATTTTTGTCATTTTTGTCATTTTTGTCATTTTTGTCATTTTTGTCATTTTTGTCATTTTTGTCATTTTTGTCATTTTTGTCATTTTTGTCATTTTTGTCATTTTTGTCATTTTTGTCATTTTTGTCATTTTTGTCATTTTTGTCATTTTTGTCATTTTTGTCATTTTTGTCATTTTTGTCATTTTTGTCATTTTTGTCATTTTTGTCATTTTTGTCATTTTTGTCATTTTTGTCATTTTTGTCATTTTTGTCATTTTTGTCATTTTTGTCATTTTTGTCATTTTTGTCATTTTTGTCATTTTTGTCATTTTTGTCATTTTTGTCATTTTTGTCATTTTTGTCATTTTTGTCATTTTTGTCATTTTTGTCATTTTTGTCATTTTTGTCATTTTTGTCATTTTTGTCATTTTTGTCATTTTTGTCATTTTTGTCATTTTTGTCATTTTTGTCATTTTTGTCATTTTTGTCATTTTTGTCATTTTTGTCATTTTTGTCATTTTTGTCATTTTTGTCATTTTTGTCATTTTTGTCATTTTTGTCATTTTTGTCATTTTTGTCATTTTTGTCATTTTTGTCATTTTTGTCATTTTTGTCATTTTTGTCATTTTTGTCATTTTTGTCATTTTTGTCATTTTTGTCATTTTTGTCATTTTTGTCATTTTTGTCATTTTTGTCATTTTTGTCATTTTTGTCATTTTTGTCATTTTTGTCATTTTTGTCATTTTTGTCATTTTTGTCATTTTTGTCATTTTTGTCATTTTTGTCATTTTTGTCATTTTTGTCATTTTTGTCATTTTTGTCATTTTTGTCATTTTTGTCATTTTTGTCATTTTTGTCATTTTTGTCATTTTTGTCATTTTTGTCATTTTTGTCATTTTTGTCATTTTTGTCATTTTTGTCATTTTTGTCATTTTTGTCATTTTTGTCATTTTTGTCATTTTTGTCATTTTTGTCATTTTTGTCATTTTTGTCATTTTTGTCATTTTTGTCATTTTTGTCATTTTTGTCATTTTTGTCATTTTTGTCATTTTTGTCATTTTTGTCATTTTTGTCATTTTTGTCATTTTTGTCATTTTTGTCATTTTTGTCATTTTTGTCATTTTTGTCATTTTTGTCATTTTTGTCATTTTTGTCATTTTTGTCATTTTTGTCATTTTTGTCATTTTTGTCATTTTTGTCATTTTTGTCATTTTTGTCATTTTTGTCATTTTTGTCATTTTTGTCATTTTTGTCATTTTTGTCATTTTTGTCATTTTTGTCATTTTTGTCATTTTTGTCATTTTTGTCATTTTTGTCATTTTTGTCATTTTTGTCATTTTTGTCATTTTTGTCATTTTTGTCATTTTTGTCATTTTTGTCATTTTTGTCATTTTTGTCATTTTTGTCATTTTTGTCATTTTTGTCATTTTTGTCATTTTTGTCATTTTTGTCATTTTTGTCATTTTTGTCATTTTTGTCATTTTTGTCATTTTTGTCATTTTTGTCATTTTTGTCATTTTTGTCATTTTTGTCATTTTTGTCATTTTTGTCATTTTTGTCATTTTTGTCATTTTTGTCATTTTTGTCATTTTTGTCATTTTTGTCATTTTTGTCATTTTTGTCATTTTTGTCATTTTTGTCATTTTTGTCATTTTTGTCATTTTTGTCATTTTTGTCATTTTTGTCATTTTTGTCATTTTTGTCATTTTTGTCATTTTTGTCATTTTTGTCATTTTTGTCATTTTTGTCATTTTTGTCATTTTTGTCATTTTTGTCATTTTTGTCATTTTTGTCATTTTTGTCATTTTTGTCATTTTTGTCATTTTTGTCATTTTTGTCATTTTTGTCATTTTTGTCATTTTTGTCATTTTTGTCATTTTTGTCATTTTTGTCATTTTTGTCATTTTTGTCATTTTTGTCATTTTTGTCATTTTTGTCATTTTTGTCATTTTTGTCATTTTTGTCATTTTTGTCATTTTTGTCATTTTTGTCATTTTTGTCATTTTTGTCATTTTTGTCATTTTGTCATTTTTGTCATTTTTGTCATTTTTGTCATTTTTGTCATTTTTGTCATTTTTGTCATTTTTGTCATTTTTGTCATTTTTGTCATTTTTGTCATTTTTGTCATTTTTGTCATTTTTGTCATTTTTGTCATTTTTGTCATTTTTGTCATTTTTGTCATTTTTGTCATTTTTGTCATTTTTGTCATTTTTGTCATTTTTGTCATTTTTGTCATTTTTGTCATTTTTGTCATTTTTGTCATTTTTGTCATTTTTGTCATTTTTGTCATTTTTGTCATTTTTGTCATTTTTGTCATTTTTGTCATTTTTGTCATTTTTGTCATTTTTGTCATTTTTGTCATTTTTGTCATTTTTGTCATTTTTGTCATTTTTGTCATTTTTGTCATTTTTGTCATTTTTGTCATTTTTGTCATTTTTGTCATTTTTGTCATTTTTGTCATTTTTGTCATTTTTGTCATTTTTGTCATTTTTGTCATTTTTGTCATTTTTGTCATTTTTGTCATTTTTGTCATTTTTGTCATTTTTGTCATTTTTGTCATTTTTGTCATTTTTGTCATTTTTGTCATTTTTGTCATTTTTGTCATTTTTGTCATTTTTGTCATTTTTGTCATTTTTGTCATTTTTGTCATTTTTGTCATTTTTGTCATTTTTGTCATTTTTGTCATTTTTGTCATTTTTGTCATTTTTGTCATTTTTGTCATTTTTGTCATTTTTGTCATTTTTGTCATTTTTGTCATTTTTGTCATTTTTGTCATTTTTGTCATTTTTGTCATTTTTGTCATTTTTGTCATTTTTGTCATTTTTGTCATTTTTGTCATTTTTGTCATTTTTGTCATTTTTGTCATTTTTGTCATTTTTGTCATTTTTGTCATTTTTGTCATTTTTGTCATTTTTGTCATTTTTGTCATTTTTGTCATTTTTGTCATTTTTGTCATTTTTGTCATTTTTGTCATTTTTGTCATTTTTGTCATTTTTGTCATTTTTGTCATTTTTGTCATTTTTGTCATTTTTGTCATTTTTGTCATTTTTGTCATTTTTGTCATTTTTGTCATTTTTGTCATTTTTGTCATTTTTGTCATTTTTGTCATTTTTGTCATTTTTGTCATTTTTGTCATTTTTGTCATTTTTGTCATTTTTGTCATTTTTGTCATTTTTGTCATTTTTGTCATTTTTGTCATTTTTGTCATTTTTGTCATTTTTGTCATTTTTGTCATTTTTGTCATTTTTGTCATTTTTGTCATTTTTGTCATTTTTGTCATTTTTGTCATTTTTGTCATTTTTGTCATTTTTGTCATTTTTGTCATTTTTGTCATTTTTGTCATTTTTGTCATTTTTGTCATTTTTGTCATTTTTGTCATTTTTGTCATTTTTGTCATTTTTGTCATTTTTGTCATTTTTGTCATTTTTGTCATTTTTGTCATTTTTGTCATTTTTGTCATTTTTGTCATTTTTGTCATTTTTGTCATTTTTGTCATTTTTTGTCATTTTTGTCATTTTTGTCATTTTTGTCATTTTTGTCATTTTTGTCATTTTTGTCATTTTTGTCATTTTTGTCATTTTTGTCATTTTTGTCATTTTTGTCATTTTTGTCATTTTTGTCATTTTTGTCATTTTTGTCATTTTTGTCATTTTTGTCATTTTTGTCATTTTTGTCATTTTTGTCATTTTTGTCATTTTTGTCATTTTTGTCATTTTTGTCATTTTTGTCATTTTTGTCATTTTTGTCATTTTTGTCATTTTTGTCATCTTTGTCATTTTTGTCATTTTTGTCATTTTTGTCATTTTTGTCATTTTTGTCATTTTTGTCATTTTTGTCATTTTTGTCATTTTTGTCATTTTTGTCATTTTTGTCATTTTTGTCATTTTTGTCATTTTTGTCATTTTTGTCATTTTTGTCATTTTTGTCATTTTTGTCATTTTTGTCATTTTTGTCATTTTTGTCATTTTTGTCATTTTTGTCATTTTTGTCATTTTTGTCATTTTTGTCATTTTTGTCATTTTTGTCATTTTTGTCATTTTTGTCATTTTTGTCATTTTTGTCATTTTTGTCATCTTTGTCATTTTTGTCATTTTTGTCATTTTTGTCATTTTTGTCATTTTTGTCATTTTTGTCATTTTTGTCATTTTTGTCATTTTTGTCATTTTTGTCATTTTTGTCATTTTTGTCATTTTTGTCATTTTTGTCATTTTTGTCATTTTTGTCATTTTTGTCATTTTTGTCATTTTTGTCATTTTTGTCATTTTTGTCATTTTTGTCATTTTTGTCATTTTTGTCATTTTTGTCATTTTTGTCATTTTTGTCATTTTTGTCATTTTTGTCATTTTTGTCATTTTTGTCATTTTTGTCATCTTTGTCATTTTTGTCATTTTTGTCATTTTTGTCATTTTTGTCATTTTTGTCATTTTTGTCATTTTTGTCATTTTTGTCATTTTTGTCATTTTTGTCATTTTTGTCATTTTTGTCATTTTTGTCTTTTTTGTCATTTTTTGTCATTTTTGTCATTTTTGTCATTTTTGTCATTTTTGTCATTTTTGTCATTTTTGTCATTTTTGTCATTTTTGTCATTTTTGTCATTTTTGTCATTTTTGTCATTTTTGTCATTTTTGTCATTTTTGTCATTTTTGTCATTTTTGTCATTTTTGTCATTTTTGTCATTTTTGTCATTTTTGTCATTTTTGTCATTTTTGTCATTTTTGTCATTTTTGTCATTTTTGTCATTTTTGTCATTTTTGTCATTTTTGTCATTTTTGTCATTTTTGTCATTTTTGTCATTTTTGTCATTTTTGTCATTTTTGTCATTTTTGTCATTTTTGTCATTTTTGTCATTTTTGTCATTTTTGTTATTTTTGTCATTTTTGTCATTTTTGTCATTTTTGTCATTTTTGTCATTTTTGTCATTTTTGTCATTTTTGTCATTTTTGTCATTTTTGTCATTTTTGTCATTTTTGTCATTTTTGTCATTTTTGTCATTTTTGTCATTTTTGTCATTTTTGTCATTTTTGTCATTTTTGTCATTTTTGTCATTTTTGTCATTTTTGTCATTTTTGTCATTTTTGTCATTTTTGTCATTTTTGTCATTTTTGTCATTTTTGTCATTTTTGTCATTTTTGTCATTTTTGTCATTTTTGTCATTTTTATCATTTTTTTCGTTTTTGTCATTTTTGTCATTTTTGTCATTTTTGTCTTTTTTGTCATTTTTGTCATTTTTGTCATATTTATCATTTTTATCATTTTTATCATTTTTATCATTTTTGTCATTTTTGTCAGTTTTATCAGTTTAGTGATTCTTGTCATTATGTTCCATTTTTGAAATTAAAAGACTAAATTTTCCCTATACATATGTACATTGTTTTTGTTGCACTGAGAAAAAAATTGAAAACGTTTTGTATCGACATTATGCATTCAACGATGAATCCGTCTTAGAGTCAAAATCAATCCACACTTCTTAACCCTTCATGTCAAGATTTTTTATTTTTCCTTAAGAATCATTTTTTACAGTTGGAAATGACAAGTACATCAAGAAAAGAATTAAAATAAAATACGATTTTTCACTTTTTCCATATATTAATTGTTGCAAATTTGTTACATTATGAAACGAAGGGTTAAATAAGCTCACGACCACACGTGTCTTATGCACATTTGCAACTCCTTACTCAGTAGCAAAAGGCTCTAGTCATTCTTCAGGTGTTATGATCGACGACAGTTAAAAACAAAACTATTTTACAACTCAGACGGCCTATGTTGTGAACATAGTTTGTCCGGTCTTCCTCCAACAACTGGACTGTAGAAGGACGAATCAGCCTTAAAGAAATAACTAAAAAAACATATGTAACGTGGGTACCATTTTGCGATCCCCTGCTCACCCAGGGTTAGTTTTTACAAATGCACCAATAGTTACCATTAGTCATCATCACTACTAAAGTACTAACTAGTGCTTAGGACTAGACCGGCCACCAGCGACATAAAGTGCATTGACTTGAATCGAGGCGGATCCCTCTCTGTTTCGATGTTGTAGCATAAAATAATAATAAAGAGTACCAACTATAAAAAATAGCCGCTCAATGGAGCAACACGTGTATCGTGTATGAAGAGCCGAATTGTCGGTAAATGATAGGCGATCTGTGGTATGAAGCATTGAGGAAGTAAACTTCGTTCGAAAAGAGAAATAAACAAAACGCGCGCACTCCTCCCCCTTTCTCGAAGTGGGTAAGCGGAAATGGTTTAGTTTTCTGCCGAATGCCATTCGTGTGCTTTTGTTGTCGGTTGTGCTTTGGTGGTTCTTTTTTTTCGATTGATAAATAGATCGTCTTATGGAGCTTGAAGGGTATTCTGTAGGTGCATATACTAAGGTGCAGCTTGTGCCGAAAATTATGGTATTTGGGCGGACGCACCCTGACGCGTGCCAAAGATTGCTCAGATTTTGTACCAGCGAGGGAAATGCCAAGCGAGTGGCTTTGGCACAGTAATTAGGCAAAGCGTTAAGTGGAATCCGGTCAATCTAAGGAACTAGGGAAAATGTTATATGGACTAGTGATACGAGATATAACAATAATAATGGTTTATGAAATAGAATGCAACATGCAACTATGATCTATTTTGAAGTAGATAAAGAAGAATTAACATAAACTCCCTCAGAACTAATCTCACAATTTTCACTAAGAGATTAAAACGACTATGATCGAAAAAAAAATTCACTATGAGATGAAAAACCGCTATAAAACCTCTAACATAGATGGGTAAAGGTCAAAGGCTAAATTCCGAATCATAAGTGAAACATCTAGATCTAGAACTGTAGGGTTAGTAGATTCGTCTAAAAAAGGGTACCTTCAAAACTTTGGAGGCTAAAATTGTTTCTTCGCCTCATGCCTTGGTCAATTTCAAAATCAATGCCGTATTAAGAGGGAGGCAATAGAGGGCAACTGCCCAGGCCACCCGGCTCAGGGGCGCCCCCCGAGGAGAAAGAAGTTTCAACATTACTTTAAGCGTACAGTTCTAGAAATTAAGGAAAAGTAATCAACACTAGAAAATAGGAATGAAAACTTAATATATATTAGCTTAGGGACCCCTTTAAAAAAAATATTTCAAATGAGGTCCTTGGAGCCAAATGGTTATAAGTGCATAGAAGCTGATTTCGAGAAAACACGCTTTTAAATTGTTGTGTTTCGCCTTTTCCATATATTTTTGGAGAATTTGTATATTTCTTTCAAATTTAAAATCAAATACAGTTTGAAATATAAGGAATTGTTTGGCATTATTAACTCAAAATCGACCATTTTGTCACTTAAACCCCTTTGGCTCTGAGGGCTTCAAATAGTTTCCCTCTTATATAAGTGAGGGAGGCCTCTTAAGTAAGCGTGGCAGAAGTTTTTTTTTTTTTCAAAACCTGTTAACCTGTCAAAATTCTGGGTATTAGACTTCAAATTTTTTAATATAAAATCTGGACAAATTTTAAGCAGAATCAAGTGATTATTCGGAAAAGAAAATCAAAAAGAAAATGGGAAAAAATACCTCCAACTGCTAAGAACCTAACTAAAGGCTTCATTCGGCCCTGCTCAAGATCCAAACATTTGCTGGGAGTGCTAACCAAGAAACGCCTTCGTTCGTGTGAGAATTCCGGAAAATATTATTTAGAACTCTCTAGACACGAAAGCCGAGAAAACGGTAAAGTGTCTCTAATCTTAATAATAATAATAATAATTATTATTATTTAGAACTGAACTTTTTTATGGCCTGTTATCAAACTATTTCCTGCGTTTTTGACAATTTTACTAATGGTAATCAGACTCAAAGCATCGTGTTTGTCTTTTTATGATCTCTTTTTTTGCTCTCAAATGTTAGGATCCTTTTCGAGAAGTATGGCAACTATAGCCGTCAATTTTTTACGTTGAGATGTTACCTCGATTCAAGTTTTTTGAGGTGATCGATCTAGTTCCGGTCACCAGTCACCGTGAATCAAGTAATTTAGAAGTTTCCATACTACTACTACTATTACATTGCTCTACATCATCATAGTGCCTAAAGTGCCATGTTTCTTGTGATCGTCTTTGAATAATTTTATCGCCAAGAACTGATATTACAAGGAAATTTTAAGGATTATTCGAATCCATATTTTTAAGAGCATCAGGCAAGGCCGGATTAAGAATAAGGAGGCCTCAAGGGGGGAGGGGGGCGAAGGGGGCGTATGTCAATTGCCCCGGCTGAAGGAGGGCCCACGAGAAAAATTGAAACTATTTTAGAAGACAGTTTTCAAAACCAGCGAAGTATTGAAAAAATCTGAAACTAAGACGGGGGGCCTCAAAATAGATATTTAATAAGAATTTATAATTAAACGTTTTGCATCACATATTATTTACATAATTTTTCCTCCAAGGGCCCGCCTGATGCTGTAACATATGAGACTCCCAGGGTTAAATGGTTATAAGTACAAAAAATTTCAATCTTTAGTTAATACAGTGAAAACCCGATTTTATCACCCTCATGATGAATTTTAGAGTGATAAAATCGGGAGATTTTGAAAAAATGATTTCCATCCGTCATCATCTAATAAATTACTACAAAAACGTATGTTATCCCAATAAAACAGTGTAGGGGTTTTGTAGTAGATATTCTCTTTTTTTGACATATTACTAGTAATATGTCCTTTTTACATCAAAACATCATACAATAATGTTTTAACGTTTCTTTAAACACCTTGTTTCGACCAGTATTATCGGAAAATTAAATAATTTTAAATGATTCGAATCCTAATGATCTAATTATTTCTTTTGATTATAATTTACTGAAGATTAGATTCAAAGCTTCCGTTTAAATCAAAATCAAAAACAAAAGTTAGGGTGCCCGTCACACATTTCGCCTCTAAAACTGCCTGGATGACTTGAATGATTTTCAAAAACTGGTTTCTCCAGGACTTCGTACCAGCAGTACGCAAATTTTCAGCCAAAATGTCTATTCCTCCTTAAGCTGTGTTGTTATTGCATAATTGCTCAGCACATCATAAGAATGATGAGCTTAAAAGCGATGATGGTTTGATAACTGTTTTTTATGCCTCCAAATGTGACTGCAGTGATTCAACCCATGGACCAGAATGTAATTCAGAACTGTAAACTAAAATATCGTCAAAAACTTTTGCTACATGTCATGGCTCGCGAAATCGATATATGTCAAAGCTTGGAGAGCATATCGTTGAGGGATGTATGTTTCTGGATGCACGGATGCTTGGAGTGAAATACAGCGTACAGTAATCCTGCTGTCATGGAAGAAAATTGGAATTATTTTAAATAACAAACTCGTTAACGAAGATGGTGTTCCCTTAATCCATTCGATTAATGTAAACAACCGCGATGAAACTATTTTGCCACAGGACCCTGAGGAGAGATATGCAAGTAAAGCATTTAAGGATGAAGAAATTCTGGACATGACGCTGGATGATCAGTCAGCATTAAACGAGCCCCTCGAAACATTGGAGCTATAAAAATTTCGGATGTAGCACCACACTCAAAATCAGCGGATCTACCCCAAATGATTCATGGGAAACTTCAAGAAACATAAATGATGTTGAAGCTGTACGTATGTTGGACAACATAGTTGATTGGGCTGATGCTTCAGATCTCTCTATACATGATGTCATCTTCTTGCAACGTATCAGAGAGATTGCTTTGAAGAAAGCCCAAACAAATAAAACACAGCTTTAGGTTTACTTGAATATGTTCTGTTATACCATAATATTTAGTTATAATTGTATTCAACAACTTTGATTTATTTAAAATTGTAATAACAAAAAACCTGTTTAAAACATGACTTTTTTGTAAAAAAATCTTGATACGTCCCTGATCAATCATCTTCACTTTCAATATCAATGTAATCATCCATCAGTTTTGTCCCTTCAGAATGATTTCAACCATAAAATGTTCAACGAAAATGAAAAAAGGCGATATCTAGTATTTTTGCATTGAATAAAAAATGATGACAAAATCGGATGAAAAAATGAGACAAAATCGGGGGCAGACAAAATCGGTGTGTGACAAAATCGGGTTTTCACTGTAATGCCAAACGAGTTTTCATGTTTCAAACTACGTTTGGCATTTTTTAGCACTTATTAATATACTTTTATGCTTAAAAGAAATATACAATTTTTAAAAAATATGCAGAAAATGGCTAAACGCATCATTTTAAATTTTTCCTCAAAATCTGTTTCTGTGAGCCCTTTAGCTCAAAGAGCCTCATATTTTATTTCTTAAAGGTCATCATAACTTGATACAATAGATTTTTTTAATATTTTGTAGTATGGTTCTTCTTGATGTGATTAGAGAATTTCAATATTCGTAATTTTACATAACATAGGTATAAGTCGTTTCTTATAATGAGATTCCCAAAAGATGCTCATTAGCCAGATTATCCATTCATTTTTGAATCTGAGTTTATATTTCTGTTTATAAAATTATAGACTACTAGCTGATCCCGTACGAACTTCGTTTCGCTTTAAACCATTGGTACGTCAAAATGAGTTTAGAAAATGAATTCGAAACATTCTTTCGACAATTTTGGGGAAAAATTCAACAGTGTTTAAAGTCGCTACTATTACTATTACTTGAAATTCGAATTAAACGGTTGATTGGCTTTTTATTAAAATTTATGTGAGAGTGTTTTCTTCTCGATCGGTTGCAAAATCTAGACATTACGGCAGAAACATGAACTATTTGTTTATGTGCACGACTCTTTTGCTTGACCTTCACACTTAAATTGGTATCAATTAACTGCCTCCAACAAAATTATTGCACAAAACACTGAACTTTCAATGAAACCCTCTTTTTCTGTCCCATGGTCCGAAATTCGATAATTGAAACCAATTTTACGTTCCTCAAAACTCCCTTGTGCCATTTTTTCTTTTCAAATTATCTGTAATATAACGTCAGGAACTTGAAAACAGTGAACAGTGAATATAGACGCCCTTTTCGCCGACCCTTGACACGGAACATGCTACCTGGAGTCAATTGCTCATAGTTTATAACCCTCATCTGAACATTTTCATCTCAATCCGATGCATGATCACGACAATATCGCGAAAACAGTGAGCAACTGACATGTACGGCCTTTTTTTGACCACGATTCAAAACTTGACACCTGAAATCAAATATCTTTTCTGTTGAACTTCCATGTGCCAATTTTCATTACAATTCTATGCTCAATCAAGAGAATATCGTAAAAACAGTGAACAGATAATAACCCCTTTTACCGACCCCTGAGTCATGATTTGAAACCTGAAAGCAAAAGAGCATACCTCAAAACTCCTATGCGGAAATTTTCATCTCAATCCAATGTAGAATAACGTCAAAATCGCAAAAACATTAAAGTTGGGTATGGACGACTCTTCAGCCGACTTCTGATCCGCAATTCGAAACTTGAAATCGATTGTTCGTCTCTCAAAACACTCATGTGAAAATTTTTATCACAATCCGATGTATAATAACGCCAATATCGCAAAAACATTAATCAGTAAATATGGACGACCCCTTTGGCCAACCCCTGACCCTAAATTTGATAACTGTAATCGATTGCTCGTCTCTCAAAACACCCATGTGCAAATTTTCATCACAATCCGACGGAAAATATCGTCAATAACGTCAAAACAATATTTGTCTTGTATGGACGACCCCCTTCAGAAGGGGTCGTCCAAAAATCTAAAAACATTTTTCATCATTCCTGGTCCTAATGAGCATCCATGCCAAATTTCAGATCTCTAGCCCTTAAGACGGCTGAGTCTATAGAGGACAAACAAACAAACAAACAAACAAACAAACATACAGATAATTGCTTTTTATATATATACAGACCCCGTTCGATTTTGGCAACATGCCCGTACATTTTGTGTTGCCAAAATCGAATGTTGCCAAAATCGAACGGTTTTTTTTCTCATCTTGTTTTTAAGTTATTTTTATAAAATAACTATGATTATTATCAAAAACGTTGTTTTCAGTAAATTTTCGACCATTCGTAGTATTTATTTAACATTTTCATCATTTTTTTAATGCATTTTGCACTTTTTTTTGTTTTGTTTATAATATTTGTTTTCTTGTGTCATATTTGCTATTTTTGTCATTCTTCATCATTTTTCAGTTGTTTTTTGTCATATTCAGTCTTTTATTTGAATTTGTTTTCTAACTTTTTGAATTTTTCATCTGTTTGTCATTTTTGAGTACTTTATAAAATTTTCAAAAATATTTGGTTTTTATTGTTGCATTTTATCACCATTTCAGAGCATGAAAACGTATTTATGATGTTTGTCTGAATTAAATTGGTCCTGTTATAACGAAAACTAAAAGGTAATGTTGTTTCTAAAAACCGTTCGATTTTGGCACATGTGCCAAAATCGGATGTTGCCAAAATCGAATGTTGCCAAATTCGAATGTTGCCAAAAACGAACGGGGTCTGTAGATTTAGGAATTTTTATCTAGAAGACTAAACCAAGTTCTGTGCGCTGAATTTCTATTTGAAAGTCTGAATTAATGAATTCTGTTTTATTATGTTCCATCTTTCAACTGATTTCTGATTTGAGTTGTTATTGTGAGTTCATGTTCTATATTCCAATGTCGCCGATAATCAATTTTTTTTTTAGAAGACTGATCAATTTATGATATTATTTTAGATTTGGAATCTTTATCAGAACTTCTGAATCAGAACTTTTTCAAATATGTTTTCGGAATTTTAACATCGATTTAGAAATGCTGAAGCCACTTACTTTTTCAAGTCTTTATTTTACACAGTAATGTGAAAATTTAAATTCTGAATTGTATTTTTGTGATTGAAAAGTATATTTATTAAGAAAAAATTTTAATTTGCAGTTTTGACTTTGATTCTTTCAACTGAAATTTTATTTTGAAGCTGTATATTTTGTCAAGAATGATCTTTCGATAATGAATAAGCAATCGGTAATTTTATTTTGAATCTCTAATTTTTCGTTCGAGAATTTTTCATGTAGCAATCGTCATACGAATTTGATGCGTGATATTGACATAATAATTACACAACGTATTACAGGACACGACACTTAACGTTCTTACATATGGAAAACAGAATTCAAAATTACATTTTTTTTGTCGTCCGGTTTCAGGCTAGGAGCTCTGATATATTTATAAATTTTAAAGTCAGGGCTGTAGTCCATAAAAAAAAATTCTATACTTAAACCAAATAAGTTGAATCGACCAAACTCTTGATCAGATTCAAAGATATCGAAAAAAAATCAAATTTTCAAAAGTGAAAAAATGAAATCAAAATTTTTCGATTTGAAATTCTCGTAAACTCGATCCAATTTAGTTGCCGATTAACGAGATTTTTGCTTGATTAAAATGACATTTTTCAACGTCGCTGCTTGGCAAGGTTGCCAATCACTAGCACTAAAACTGCGGATTTCAAGTGCATTTTAATGTGATAAACAAAACACCGAGAAAATGTAAAACTCCCTGCATATTTTTATGGTGAGGAATACATGTTTCTTAATCAGGAAATATTTTTAATTCAAAATTCAATTTAAAAACTCAACTCGAATATTTTTTACACTAACAATCAGGGTTTTTCATAAAACATAACTTGTAGAATAAACTGGAGTTTTACTTTAAAGTTGTGACTCATTTACAAGCTAAAACTGTACCTCAGTTTTGAACATTAATTCTAAATCTGAATTGTGAACTGTGACATCTTAGAATATGCCACTGCTCTCACGACGATGAAAGAAAGTGTACGAAAGCCATGTAGCTTGTAAGCGATGATAAGCAATCGCTAGCACAACAGATCTTTCTAGCATCTAGGTAGCAATCAGGTCAGTTGTGCTGTGCAACAATCACAAGATGAACCCTGAAAACGGGTCTGATATTCCATGTGAACCTGAATTCGAAATTATAAATTGTGATTTGGTTTCAAATTTCAATACGATTTCTCAATCCGAACTCTAAATTTTAGTCAAGAGCTCTCATTTTAGTTTTAAGGTTTGGATTTAAATCTGAATTCATAATTTCTACTTTTTTGATTCTGTGCTGTAAATCTGAAAAGCTTTGTTATGTTTAAAATCTGCCAATGAACTAAGTTCAAGAACTTCTAATCTGAATATGAAACAAACACTGAGAATGCTTCCCTTACTCGAAAAACAATAATTTAAAAAATATTGAAAACTCATATGCGTGTCCTGAAACATGAAACAAATTTTGCATGAAATGAAAAACAAAATTTGAACCAGGATTTCGAATTACCTTTTAATTTTTATATTTTAAGATGGTTCGAACTCAAAATTAAGAATTCTGAACTGGAAACTAAAATTCAATTTTGATTTCGATAATATGGAACCAGAACCTTCGGAATAAGTTTAATTTCATTCAAAAGCTAATATTCTGAACTTATATTTTTTCGACTTTTATTATAAGGCACCATTATGTATATTATGACTCTTTTACCGTTTTTCCAAATCAAGGCTATTTTTGTTGCCTTTTTCTATTTCCTGAAGCATGGCTTCAAACTTACTCATAATTTCTAATTGGGTCGAAATTCGACAAATTTATTCGATTGTCCTCCTTCGGCAAATAACCAGCATATTTTACTTTATATCATTCCATCACAGTTTTTGCGTAATGGCACGACTCTAGGTCCAACCAGAACAAAGTATAAACTTTGCAGGACCGATTAAAGTGCTATGCAGGAACAACAGTCTTCTTTGTATATTTTTCCATTCATAGTGTCAATCGTCATTAAAACACTGACCGATTTGCAGCTTCCACAGATCGTCAGCTTCCTCAATTACGAGATATCATTTTTTTTTTTTTAAATTTTCTCTCCTGGTTATCTCCAGCACATACAGGCGAGACTTGTCAACGAAAAGTTTCTGGCTGGAAACCTTAAAGAGTTCGTTTTTCTGTCCAGTACGATTTTTTTTTTCAAAATATCCCCCCACTAGCGGTCTAAATATTTGGCCCACGATTTGACCACCGCATTTTTTTATTTTACCAGTGGGCAGCATTTCTACCTTGTAGAAATGAAGTCAGGCCTAGTCAGCTGGACGAACAAGTTAGAAAAATTTATCATTTTTATCACTTCTTCTATTGAATTCTTCTGATTGCGCTTGATAAAAGCTCTTACATCCCTTATTTTGATGGAATCAATCATTTTCACTTTAATTCGAATTTGAGCTCACTGTTGGATCCTTTGGGATTCCATGAAAGATTTACCATAGGAATTTTGCTCGAACAGTTTATTTCCAGATGTTGTTGGGTCTCCAACTGGGATTTTCCTGGATTTTTCACGATACTGCCAAAAACATTTGACAGACTGTCACCAAATATTGCACACGTATACATTACATCACTAAGTGAGTAGCTTGGCTGAAAATTTGATCCATGCATCAAAAAATTATTTGCAGAACAAAGTGTTGCATTCGAATACACTCCTTAGTACAGACACTGAGTTGCAATAAGTAGAAAGGATACAGAAAATCTACGCCAAAAAGAGTTCAAGCGCTCTACAAGCTGTACTAGTACCAAAAAGTATATTTTTCACAAATCTTATCGCCACACTTGTGATGCATGTAGTGATGATCAGCTGTCTTCCTCTGGTTGATGTTAATGAATGATTTCGGAAATGCAAACCCTTAAACTACGCAACGCACTGTTCTTTCATCACTAACTTGCTGCCGCTGAATGGCAGTGTGTGTGGAAACACCTTTCAGAAGCAATCTGTGAGCCGGTAGTTTTGCTCATCGGAGTTGATCGTTAAATTCGTTACAATTAACAAACGGTGCAATTACGGGCAGACTGCAACACCACACCACACTACACCTTCAATTGGCTTGGCCGCCAAAGGGAATCGTTTGCTGTAAACAGGTGTAAGATGTTTTGCCACAATATCTTCCCATTCGGATTCATTCATTTCTTTATGACTATGGACAGACATGTGTAGGTATGTAAATATGAATCTAAGCCGGGTTTTGCACCAGTTAGTTAGCCGCGATCAGCTGATCCGTCTTTAGCAAGTAAGCTCGATCGATCGGCCAAGCCCCAATATCCTGTCTTGTGTCGGGTAGGTGTTGAAAAAATAAACCATTAGGTGCTTTAAGCTGCTCGCGGAGAAGTGTGTAAATTATTGACGTTGTACGCACTCCATTTACACTCCACTTCGG
This sequence comes from Uranotaenia lowii, assembly GCF_029784155.1. NCBI lineage: Eukaryota > Metazoa > Arthropoda > Insecta > Diptera > Culicidae > Uranotaenia > Uranotaenia lowii. The sequence continues at coordinate 330,014,744 of NC_073693.1, forward strand.
CCACCGACTTCCGGAATGGGGTCCGGTTCGGTTGAGCTTTCGGTTTCATTGATTATAAGGCTGCACCCCGATTACAACATATCGTAGATCGATCGCTGGGCTGAGCTGAGATGAAATATCCCAGTAGCGCTAAACTCAACATCAAATCAAAAACATCAACAATAAAACTGAATAAAATTTTTACCAATAAAACTTCAAATTTAACATAAAATCCTCATTCCATATTTTTTGATAAAATCTCAATAAATAAAATGTGATTTGAAATTCCAAACTTCTGAACTTTCCCCTAAATAAATTAAAGACTCAACTCAGGCTGTCAAGAAACAAAACGGACTTCATTGATATCAGATTTTGACACCGATTCTCACCGGAATAATGAAAGCAAATTACGCTCGCATTAACGTCACGTGCCGAAAGACGAGATGACCGTTCTTAAATTCCTCCAAGAAAAATTCACTCCGACCAGAATTTAATTGACTAAAATTAACCCACAAACCTCGAGAGCCTCATAAGATAAAAACCCACTCGAAAACAATCTCCAAGCCGGCAACTTACCTCGGCATTTTTACTTTCAACTGCCGCACTAATTCTGGGCGATTTAAACCAACAGCCGAAGATTGGCGTAATGGAAATTTGTTTTTCTGTTTTGTTTATTCATTTCTTTTCTTCTGTGTCATATTGAGGTTACCAGGAAATTATGTGACCCAACGTGATCTTAACGTGCCTTCGGTTGGGTTTGCGTCCGATGCAAAATTTTATTCCAATCACCACCGGATGTTGCAAATATGATCAGCGGAAGTTATGTCGGTTAACTTTTGAGGATAACCTTTCGCTGGGTGCGATAACAACCTTTACTCAATTGGGTCAATCAAAAAAAGTATCGTATTAATTAAAATTGATAATTTTATGATGTTCGTAAGATGTTAAATTTAAAAAAACCATCAGCATAAAATTTTCTACCCTGGCGGATAGTTTATCTGAACAATTATCACAGTCTTTACGAGGTGAATTCTTTAATAACGTCAACATCAAAAAAATACTGAACACCGTTTATGTTACAAGTCCATACAACGTATGTTTTATACAAAAAAATTGCAAAATTATAGATTCCGTTTTGTTCAAAAACGTTTTACAAAGAAAATATATTTGTACCACATTCATGACGTCTTTCTTGGAAAAAAAATTGACAAAAATTAGAATAATCGTTTTCTTTGTCAATTTTGCTGAACATTACTTTTTGAGTTTACTTATTATTACCATTACTTAAATATTATCTGCACATTTGCAAACCACTATTCAACAACATTTGTAGGTATAAACCTTCGTTACTCCTTGTTTGGAAGCTTTCGTCCACCAATCCTGTGCACTTTCCCAGCAAACATTTATGAAGGTATAACGCAGGAACAACAGAATTATTCAAACAAATATACCAGATAAAAAGATTGTATTAAACTTACCAAAATAGCATATAGCTACAAAAGTGGAGGCGATATATCTACAATGACAAGATTCCAACGATTCGATTTTCCATCAAAAAGCAAATTAAACGAAAAAAAATTTCCTCTACCGAGATTTGAACTCCAGTCCTCCGAGTTCGCAGTCCGGTATCTTACCACGATGCCAACTCATCAGTTGATATGGTCCACGCTATAGCTCTATAGGTGAGATTTGTTTTTTTACGAACCAGTCAAAGGAAGAGACCGGAGAGGGTGTCAATTGAAGGACCGCCCATTTATCGTAAATCAGTTGACTCAAATCGTATATGTCGAATTAGCATATTCTAAACTTTTTGGAGACATATTTACGAATTGACTAAACTGCTATCCGATTCCATTTTTTTGGGCAAAGCTTGTCGTAAATTAATGATAGAAAATTTCTCAGTACCAACGTGTTTACGATAGTTATTGAAAATGTCTTAATATTCGATTTGGATTATCATTTCTATTACGATTTCATATTAGCTGGGTTTTTGACAAACTGTAGAACATTACAACGATTTTGAAAATAAAGGTTTTAATCCAATTATCAACTTTCCCGGAGATCGCAGATAATTTTGACTTCTGAGATAAAAGCTATTTTAGTTTTCTTTTTGTTTTTTATCGATCGGTAAAATACAGGAACGAAATAAAGAATAAAGGACGAAATTTCAGAATAGTTTCATCCAAATTGAATGTTAGATATTTTTCGAATCGTTTCACAGTCTACAACAAAGATGTTGAATCAGTTAAAATTTGAAGACTAGTATTACAAGACTTTATTCAGTGATGTCGGAAATAGTGGTGATTGTTGTGAAAATTATAGAATTTAAATTTTAAAGCCTTGTGAAACTAGAATATCTAGGCAAAATCTGACTCTCGTATCCAAATACATAGCCATGCCAAAATTTGGTTCGATTTACTTGAGTTTTTATCGAGTCAACAAATTGTAAAGGCGCCCCAAACGTTTCTCGTACCCAAATACCCTCTTATGCCAAAAACTATAGATTTAACAATAAAATTTCAACGAATTACAAAATAGGGGAGGGTGGGGTTTCCTGGACCATTTCTTTATGCTGTTAACTTGTGTACGCATCATATGCTTCTTTATTTTACTAGCTTTAATAAATATACTTACGTAAGTAAACAAGCACCCCCAATTGCATCGGTGAAAAACCTAACGTTCATTAGAAAAATATGCTCATATGTGCAGATCTTAGTTTTGTCTTGATCTTTCATATGGAAATAGATTTTTTCATGAATTACCAGTATTGAAGTCACCCAAACGCAACCAATTAGCAAATCATAGCATTTTAGCCACATAATAGGGGTATCTTGGGCCCTCTATATTTAGGTGTTTTTATACACATTCATAACTTAAAATGCATTTTTTTCTATCTGTAAAATGTTCTCATGCCAAATGAAAAATTTAGAACAATATTTTGTCAATTATATTCTAAATGATCGCCAGCCAGTTTTTTTAACTATTCGATTATACACAACTCTCTTTTTCATTTTCTCACAAATTACATTGTTGGTCTACTCATTAATTTTGCATGTAACTTTTTTTAAACAGTCAGAACTTAAGTAAATAAATTTATTAAAAATAAATCAAATTGTCTACTGAAACGTTGAAAATATAGAAAACCATACCATTTATCATTTTCATTTTAATTTTTACGATGAATAAAACATATTTTTGTCAAGCATTGCACCGCCAATGCAGTTACATCATTAGAACATACTGAAAATCCAGTGCAAAGCTGAATTTAGGAGTAGGAATTGTCTTAGAAAATCCTAATTGATAAAAAGTTCGAAAAAACAGCTACCTTTGAAAAGTCGTCATAAATAATGTATTTCGTATTCTAAAAATCTAAAGATGCAAAAATGTGACAAATTACATAAACTTTCCAATTCAGTTTTTAAACTTTTTCTACTGTAACAGGAACAGCTTTGGCGGTTGATTGATTGAAAAGAACGGGATTTACTTTTTTACATTTTTCGTAGCCATGATCTTAAAAAAATTTAAAAAAAAACGTTCTATATGTGTAACATATAGCTTCAGCTAATATACCTAATACAGTAGTTTTTCGAATTTATCACTGTTCGATTTTCCAATACTCGCTAAACTCACGCTCGATTTTATCACGGTTTTTGTTTTGACTTTATCACGTTGTTTTTGGAAATCATTCAGAAATCATTTGCCGTTTTTCGATTTTAGTTTCAAGTTTTACCACAATCACGGTTTTACCATTATCACGGTGAATTAAGCGTGATAAAATCGAAAAACTACTGTAACTGATTTACAGCCTTTTTCCTGAAGCATGTTTTTTCATAAGAAATTCCTTGGACTTTAAATAACATTAAAATAATTGATTGTAGCTGAAACATGAAATCAACATGAAATTTTTCCACATAATCATCAATAACTAAGTCTAAAGTTAAAATATCTTTAAACTTTTTGTACGTTAAAAAACCTACACGTAGAGTTTCAAATTGGGAAAAAATTGGTTCGAATTTGAAAATTTCAAATGTAAGTGAAAATGTTATTTCAAAATCTTGAAAAATCTATTTTTTCGAAGGCTCGCAAACAAACTCCCTTCCTGATGAAATCGAAGCGTTTAGAAGCAGCAGGTTGATTTATGTGACAGTTTAACTATTTTTCTTAGAAAATCTATAGTTTTGGTGTAGATTTTGTTGTATTTTGAGGTCATTTTTTGATGTTTAAAAAATAGGGACATTTTCCAAGTGTAGGTTAGTTTAGGACAAAAGGCTAGAAACCCTATCAAATGGTAAAGCTTGAAGAAAAAATTAAAGGGGAATAATGCGAAGGCCTAGAGAATTGAATGAAGGCCAAATTAATTTTTTTTTGTAATTAAAAATTTAAAAGTAACGCTAAATTTTTTAGCGCCTAAATTTAGGCAGCATCATGGTCATCCTTTCGATTTTAATTGTTATTCGGCTTGTTAGGCGAACGGCCTTAGTTTATCAATTACTAGCATTAGTAAATATTATGAAGGTGTTTTAACTTATTTTATTAGAAATTTATTGGTCTTTTCACTTTCATAGTAGTCCAGTACTTAGTAAAAATATGAAACATGCCATATTCTCCTTAATAGAAAAATAATCGAGAAATATTGACAAAAGTGATCTATCTTACCCCGTTTTACGGTATCTAAATTTGTCTTGGTTTCGCTGTATCTCATTTCTCAAGATCCGATTTTCTTAACTTAAATTTTAGTTTTTTTTTTTGTTAATTTGATTATTATTTTCATAAAACATACTTGGTCTTTAAAAAATCTCAGTTGTTCAGTATATTGGAATGATGATTAAGATGCTTTAAATCTGCGCTTCGGGTCATATTTACCCGAACAGCTTTGGAGGGTTCAATAAAAAAAATTTTTGAAGTCAAATTAAGATAGCGTTTTGTTTTTAATATTCTTATAGAACTAAAATTGTAGCTACTTTAAATTAAAAAAGTAATTGCATACAAAATTTTATGCCAATTCAAAAAAAACCCTTTAAATCTGTATGTATGTATGTGGATAATCCACCATGGGTGCACGAATTCACCGCAGTTTCGCGCTAAATTACATTCACAAGATTATTAGTTCGGCAAATCTTCAATGCAAATAACCACATACCCTAAATACACCAGGGCTTCGTGTGAACTGTTATAAGCTGAATGTTTTAGTTTTTATGTTTGTGTGATTTGGTAAACAAGTCAATTACTTTCGCACTTGAAACGCAAGTTTATTTTTACATAAAAGTAAATCACACCAAAATTTACTATGCAGAGAAGAATTTAAACCTGCACACTTTTTCCAAATGAATATCTGCAAAATCCCAAACCATTTTATCGTTCGAATTTCTGATTTTCAAAAGACAATTCTGACTTCCAAGACTTTAAACATTCTTATTTTGATATTTTTTGAGTTTCAAAAAGATTGGTTTCAACATTTAAAAGCATTTAAATTTAGAAAAAACTTAAAAGTTCTCATTCCTTTATTCTTATTCATTTTATATGGATAGTAGATTTATAGAGCTTCAAAACTTAAAATTCTAGTTTTCCAAATTTTAGACTTCGAAATTCGTATCCTTTTTTTATTCTCCATGATTTTAATATTCCAACATTTTCTGAACATTTTCTGAAACCTTGTAATTCCGATATCGGTTATTTTAAATATTTCCAATAGAGTTTTTGTAATGACTTGATGTACATTAAAAAAATCGAATTTAACTTAAATCTATATTTTACTCGTTGAAGAATGTTTAGTTTAACGACCCGAACTTTGCTGCTTCTCACCGACTTATTAGTTTTTTTTAAGTGAAAATTAAGTATTTGAATAAATATGTGAAAATATCCCGTTATTTACAGGGTACATTCGAAGCAGGGTAACAATTCGAGGGCAAAAAAAAACTTATTGTTTTGATTGATACAATCAACCAGCGAAAATCGAAAAGTATTAACTTCATTGTCATTCGGAGAAAAAAAATTGGTAACTGGTTGAATTAGATAATGTTTTTCTTTCACATTATGCATTCAACTGAGTTTTGAATAATTTTCACTTTACTTACTTACTTAATGATCCCGCGCCGATCCTCCGGTGCATAGGGCCGTGGTAAAAGACCTCCAGTCAAGATTCTCGTCGACAGTTCGGATTTCAGAGGCTAGGCTTCGCCGCCACGAGTTTCTGGGTCTGCCTCTTCTTCGATGACCTTCTGGATTCCAATCTAGCGCCTCTCTGCAAATCTCGTTTTCAGAGAGGCGCAGCGTGTGCCCAATCCATCTCCACTTACGTTCCCGAATCTCGATTTCTAGCGCCTTTTGATGACACCGGCGATGTAGTTCCTCATTCGAGATCCAGTTGCCAGGCCACCAAGCACGGATGATATTCCGCAGGCAGCGGTTTACAAATACTTGCAGTTTTCGCGTCGTCACCGCATATGTGCACCAAGTTTCGCACCCGTACAGCAATACGGTTTTGACGTTTGAGTTGAAGATTCGGATTTTTGTTCGTAGAGAGATCTGGCGTGACCGCCAGATGTTTCGGAGACTCGCAAACGCAAATCGGGCCTTTCTGATCCGGGTTTCGATGTCTTTCCTGGTACCACCATCAGGCGTTATCTGGCTACCAAGATACTGGAAGCACTCCACTTTTTCAACTTGTTGCCCAGCTACCATGAAACTGGAGGGATTTCCTGTGTTGATCTCCATCGACTTGGTCTTTCCGACATTGACTTTGAGACCTGCTGCCTTGGAACTTTCGGTGAGGTCGTCGAGTTTGCTCTGCATATCTGGTTGTGTTTGGGCGAGCAAAACAATATCGTCAGCCAGGTCAAGGTCGTTCAGTTGCTCCATTGTTGAAGGATTCCACGACAATCCTCGGTTCGGTTCACAGTCAATCGATCCAATCAGAATCTCATCCATTACGATTAGAAAAAGCAGCGGTGATAGAATACATCCTTGTCTCACTCCAGCAGTTACCGGGATTGGTTCGGACAAGACACCGTCGTGCAAGACCTTGCACGAAAATGCCTCGTATTGTGCTTCGATGAGATGGACTAGTTTCTCTGGGACCCCTCGTCGCCTTAGAGCCGCCCAGATGTTTTCATGGTTAAGTCGGTGGAATGCTTTTTCGAAATCAACGAACACCAGCAGAAGAGCGTCCTGGAATTCGTTGATTTGTTCCAGTATTATTCGTAGCGTTGTGATGTGGTCCACACATGATCGTCCGGATCGGAATCCAGCTTGTTGCCGTCGGAGTGTAGCGTCGATTTTCTCCTGGATCCTGTTTAGGATCACTTTGCAGAGTACTTTGAGGGTTGTACAGATCAACGTTATGCCTCGCCAGTTACCGCACTCTGTCAGGTCTCCTTTCTTCGGGACCTTTACGAGGATACCCTGCATCCAGTCGGCCGGGAATGTTGCAGTATCCCAGATGTCAGCGAAAAGACGGTGCAACATTTGTGCTGATAGGGCAGGGTCGGCTTTCAGCATTTCAGCAGGAATGCAATCGATCCCAGGTGCTTTGTTGGATTTCATGTTTTTGATTGCCGCTTCTATTTCAGCCAGCGAGGGCGCTTCCGAGTCGACGCCATTTATGCGACTTACTGTTGGCGCTTCGAGCTGCGGGTTCTGTTGGCCATCGCTATTCGTGACTCGGAAGAGTTGTTCGAAGTGCTCAGTCCATCGTTTGAGCTGATCTGTTCGATCGGTCAATAACTGACCTGCTCGGTCTTTTAGCGGCATTCTTGCATTAGTCCTTGCACCACTGAGGCGGCGAGAGATGTCATAAAGTAATCGGCTATCTCCATTGGCGGCGGCTCTTTCTCCCTCTTCGGCTAGGGAGTTTGTCCAGGCTCTCTTATCTCGTCTACAAGCTCGATTAACTGCCTTTTCCAGCTCCTCATATCGTAAGCGGGCGGCTGCTTTGGCTGACCCGGTACATGCCTGCTCAATTCCGACTTTCGCCTTTCTCCGATCATCGACCATCCTCCAAGTTTCATCCGACATCCATTCACTTCTTCTTCCACAAACTTTACCGAGAGTACCGTGGCTCGTCGTGATAAAGGCATTCTTGATTCCACACCACTGTTCTTCGACTGTTCCGGCTGTCGGCAGCTCCGAGGCTCGGGATTCTAGCTGTTCAACGTATGCTCTTTTCACATCTGGATTCTCCAACCGGCGGACGTCGTATCGACACCCGACTTTCTCCTCGCGCCGTTGGACACGCGCAACTCTCAGTCGTATCTCGCCAAGGACGAGGTGATGGTCAGATGCAATGTCTGTGCTTCGCTTGTTGCGGACATCAAGAAGGCTCCTTCTCCATTTTCGGCTGATGCAGATGTGGTCAATTTGATTTTCTGTTCGGCCATCTCGGGATACCCAAGTGACCTTATGTGCTGGTGGATGGGGGAAGAGCGATCCACCGATCACCATGTTGTTGTTGCCACAAAATTCTACAAACAGCTCTCCGTTTTCGCTCATCTGTCCAAGGCCATGTCGCCCCAAGATGCGCTCAAGGTCCTGATTGTCGGAGCCAACTTTTGCGTTGAAGTCGCCCAAATGGATTTGAATGTCACTCTTCGGAATTCTCTAAGCCACGCTGTTCAGTTGACTGTAAAACTGTTCTTTCTCCTGCAAATCGGCAACGTCAGTTGGCGCATAACACTGGACCATTGTAAGGTTTCTAACCCGTGTTCTGAATCTGGCTACGATTATTCTTTCGTTTATCGGTTCCCATCTAATGAGGGCCGCGTAGGCCTGCGGGCTTGGGCTTAACAGGAAACCAACTCCTCGTTCCCGAGTAGCATGTTCTCCTCGTATGCCAGAGTAAAGCAGTACTTGCCCGGACTGTGTCTTGAGTTCTCCAGTGTAAGGCCAACGGACTTCGCTCAGTCCCAGAATTTCAAGCTTGAGGCGGCTAGCCTCTCTAGCAAGTTGTTCCAGTTTGCCTTGTTGGGCAAGGGTTAAAACATTCCAAGTTCCAATTCGTGTCCGTGTTTTCATGCTAAAAGTCGTCGCCAAAGTTCCAGGTCGGTCATTTCTTTCGGATTCCGTAACAATTTCAAATCAGGAGCAGTAGGTTGTTAGCCTAAAGTCTCTATCCCGCGATGGGGCTGCCATCTTGGACTTAGCTGGCGGGAGCCGCATTTCATAAATTCAGCCGCTTGCTGCAAGACAGACGCTGTTTGAGCCGCCCCTGACCTGGAGAACAGACGCTCGGTTGTTGTTGCACGCCTCCCCTGACCTGGGGAACAGACGCGTGCGGCCACCTTCTCAGTCTGCATGCGACCAAAGCATCCACCGGGGTTGGGTACCCGATCTCCGCTTAGGTTACTCGCATCCCAGCCGGCATCACGGGGAGGTAGAGATAGGAGTTGTGAATAAGAGGTGATATGACCAATAATTTTCACCCTTATTGGAAATTGCTCAAAAAACGTGAATTAGAATCGCTACCGCGGGAGTAGAGCACTGCACTGACCATACGTAAAAAAATACATGGCGAGAGAACAAACCGAAAATACGTCCGCACCCGACGAATGCCAAACTCTGAAAAAAAACCCTTGAAAATCTTTTTTTAACCTACAAGGAGCACTTTTAACCTGTCCCAGAAATTATCACCCGTTAAGCGGTCCATAGACTACACCACATTTGGACAAATGCGATGAAATTCGATGAAATTCTGGCGCTTTGAATACGATTTGTATGGTGCATGGCACTGCTTGAATGATCGCGCAAACGGTTAGAATAAAATCGATTTTGTTCAAACCACCCTCTGTGGCATGGTGTATGTGTTGCTGTTTTCGCCAGCAATCGTTTGTGTTCGCGTGAAATATGTTTGTATCGTGTGTGGGCGAGCATAGAATCAAACAATCGTCGTGGAATCATCGAATTTGTACATGCCATTTGTATAGTCTATGGCCCGCTTTAGAGTTACTGGAGTACAAATTTGCACAAAGTTTACAGATATTTCATAATGTAACTCAAATATGTTTCTAAGACAGTATTCAGCTAAAACATTTTAGTTTTCTGTTATTCAAAGTGTAAGAAAAAGAATCTGAAAAACATGCTTTAGAAAACAAGACCAGCTACGGATTGCAAAAAAATGCAAAATTTTTGTAAAGCATTGCATCGCTAATGTTACACCAAATTGCCTTTCTGCTGAATATAAATTTATTGTGGAAATCATGCGTTAATGTACTCAAAATTAAGTGGAAAGCTGAATTTAGGTGATAGAAAATCTGGGAAATTGCAAATTGACAAAAACTTCGAAAAACAGCCACCTTTGAAGAGAAATATATCGGTTTTAAGCGAGGAGTGTCAAATTGACACTCAAAGTCTGATTTCATGATTGGAGTTTTTTTCCTGTTCGTTTTTTTTTTTTGTTTTATCTGGGATTTTTACAGTTTTTTTTCCTGAGATTTCAGTAATGAATCAAAATCAAAGATTTCAAGAATTCAGGGTCCCCGAAGAACTTTATTTTATTTGGATGCACCCGAATAAAGTTACAAGCCACCAAACATCCAATAGTGTCATATTGTCACTCAAGAATTGATTAGTGGTAACAAATCGCCGCCTGTCAGTGGACGACCACGCTGATCAATCAAGCCGTGGACTCAACTTTTACAAGCAAAAATTGTATCGAAAAATAGCACTTTTTGAATCTGTTTTCAGTGTCAAAAAGTCCAATTTTAAACTCTGAAGTGTATATTAAAAAGCACTCATTTTAGTGGTTTGTGCCAACGTAAGAACTTTTAACTACACAAATAACACACGACGTATTACAGGACACAACACTTAACGTTCTTACTAACGGAAAAAAAAGGAACTAATATTACCTTTTTGTCGACCGGTTTCGGGCTCGATGTTGCCCATCTACAGGACGATGTCCGACTGATTCCGCAGAAGAAAAACACTAACACAGCATCATACTATCACGTAGTATTTGTCGAAGAGGGGTTGGTTTTTATACATTTTTGTTTGCCAAGTTGAAAAGCGGCGAAATGATAGGCGCGTCATCCTCGTTCATTAAAGGCCTCTCTGAAGTCGTGATGTACATCGATTCCCAGGCATTTAAATGTGACGCTTTTCGAACACATTTTTTGAATTTCACCTTTTCCCAATCTATGGAATGGTTGAATTCTGATGCATGGGCGGCTACACTGGATTCGTTGGATCTGTTGTTTTCTACGGCGTTTTTATGCTCCTTTATCCGTGTTTTAAATTTGCGCCTTGTTTGGCCAATATAGACCGCCGGGCAGGCCTCGCAAGGTATCTCGTAGATACCAGATCTTTCCTCCGGAGGCACCTTATCCTTTAGTGAAACCAAACAATCTTTTAGGGTGTTGGAACTTTTGTAAGCCACTTTCAAACCGTGGTTGGAGAGGATCTTCCGAATGCCATTGGTCAGTGGTGGGTGGAACGGCAAACTGACCCTTTGGGATTCTTCCTTTTCTGGTTTGAAAGTGGTGGCATTACTTCGGAACCTTTTTCTTTCGTGTTTGCGTAGGATTTTATACACGAATTTTTCGTCATAACCGTTCAGATTGGCCGCCAATAAAATCCTTTCTTTTTCGCTTTCAAACTCACTGTTTTCCATCGGTATGTTGAACAAACGGTGTGCCATTGAATGAAACGCAGCTTGTTTTTGTGCACCAAAATGATTTGAATCTCCCGTTATGTAGCGATCGGTTGATGTCGGTTTTCGGTAGATTCCAAATTTCACCGTGCTATCATCTTTTCTGGAGATGAGCAGGTCGAGAAAAGGGAGTTTTCCATCCACTTCTTTTTCGACGGTGAATTTGATCGAGCTGTGTTGGCTATTCAGGAGCTCAAGAGTTTGTGGGAGATATCGTTCTTTAACTGTGGCGAAGATATCGTCGACGTAGCGCCACCAAACTCGGGGGAAAAGTTTTTCCCTTTTTTCGAGATCGCCTTCAAAATCGCTCATGAACAGCTCAGCGAGCAAAGGGGAAAGTTTGCTTCCCATACTGAGGCCAAAGGTTTGTTTGAAGAATCTCCCCCGGAATATGAAATAGTTTTGGTTCATACATACCTCAGCTATGGTCACGTACGCTTCTATACAATTTGGTGGTGCTCTGCGTTTTTCCAAAATTTACATCGTCCTGTAGATGGGCAACATCGAGCCCGAAACCGGTCGACAAAAAGGTAATTTTAGTTCCTTTTTTTTCCGTTAGTAAGAACGTTAAGTGTTGTGTCCTGTAATACGTCGTGTGTTATTTGTATATTAAAAAGAAATTTTTTTTGTAGGTTTCTCAAATTTTCAACACAACTCGTCCAAAGGCTTCTGCTTATTAGTTTACAATGTTCAAGTAAATACGCCTTTCGAACTCTTTTTTTCATAGTTGAAAATCAACAGCTTTTTTACAAAATTCTCACTGCATCTTTTGCGAACAAGCATTGCAAAGTTTTAGAAAAGTCTGAAATGTAGAAAAGCTCAAGTTACATATATCATATGTCAACATTTTATTCCTTTAACAAAGGCTGAAATTAAGACACATCTCCCTGATCGGGAATTGCATTGAGTTTTCAAAAGTAATAATTCTGGATGGCAAAGTTTGGCTTACACGCAGATATGTATGAATTTGAATGTGATAACACAGAAAAATCAACTATAGAAAGGAGATATAAAAATTTTCGTTTTTGTACTTACCAACCAGAGAAAGCTTAATCCAGTTTAGTCCCATTTCCGGGCTGATTTTATTCCAGCTGTTTTATTCCAACGATTTTGGTTGCGTTGTGTTACTTCACCAAAGTACCACACTGCACCAATTCAGCTGCCGGGGATGTGGGTGTTGTTGTTTACTTTTGCTGCTGCCTCAAGAAAGACAGCCTTTAGTCGGTCAATTCAAAACTTAGCTGACTGGTTTTGTGGAGGTGTACTTTAGTAACTTTGCTAGTAAGTTGCTACCGGAGAGATTGCTGCAATCGGGAGACCTCTCCTCCTTCTTATCCGGGTTGGTTGCAGATTTTTTTTTTCTTCTATATTTATTTTTTTCACTTTCCTCCGCGGATGCCTTGCGATTATGCAATCTGAGCACGGTGCGGTTAGGTTTCAGGCAAAAGTCAACCACAAGTAGGTAAAAGATTGTTGAGTAGCAAAAAAACAACCCTCGGTGGAAACCTTTTGCTGCTGCTTGCTGGTGGTTTATAGTTTTGGTTGATTTTCTTTTCAAAACGTATATGTCAAACTTTTCGCTTTTGCTGAAAAATGTCGATCGTTTAAATTGATGAAAAGGTTACGATCCTTTCGATTTATTTGATAGCTGAGGGGGGTTGTTTTTTGGGTTTTTTTATCTTCCGGAGGATAAATGGAACCCGGTCGATTGCCCTCGAAAGCGCTTTCGGATGCCGACTTTCCGCCAAAAGTTGCGCCTCGACGACGACGACCCAAAAGCAAATTTCCGTTGCCGTGGAGCAGGGAAAAAATCCTACTCCAACAAATCTTATATTATACAATCTCGAATGGTGGCGTGCGTGAATTTTGCCAGACTCAGACACTTTACTTGTACGTAATTTCCATCCACTCTCGTCAGATTTCGCACTGCATAACTCCTTCAGACAACACTTCACTACAAACGATGGTCGCGCATAGCGCACCAAAAGACCCAAAAGTCGACGCAAAGAAGGGGTTGCTTTCAGGTTGACAAATCACTTCACCTTTCCCAGTGTTAAATTGTACCACCAGACGACTTACAATGAAATCACTATCATCCGCTTAACCACCAGACCGAACCGAAAAGCGAATAAAAAAACAAACAAATAAACCTACGCCAGAGATCTTTTACTTCAAAATTAAGCTTTTTTGTATACACAACAACCCACAGTCAACCGCAACTTTGTCGTCGTCTTCCTCTTGTCTCAGCCCCAAATTCAAACCAAAAGTTCACTTTCATTCGCGTCGAGTATCTTCTGATTCCAACAGAGACTCTTGCAACACAATTTCAACCCCCGTTTTTTTAAGGCAAAACAGAACCCTACCCATAGGAAAAATAAATTCACTTGAAACGGGTCCACTTTTTTTTAAAGTCTTCCAAATTGAACCTGCACCGTCACCGTCGAGCGTTTCTTTGAAACTGACCGAATTGCAACTCCAAACCAAACGTCGTCCGTCTCCGGGCGCGATGTCTTCGCGTTTCGAAGGAAAGGCGCCCTCCCAAATTGTTAAATTGCATTGCATCGGGCTTCAGGCAGACCACGTGCGCGAGCGATTCGAATCGAATCGACGACTGGAGAAAGCATCGCGATGCTTAGTTCGGACGCCCCCACTTTGGGTGCGTGTTGCCCACGCCTAGGCGCTATGCGTCACACTTTTAAGTAAGGCGTCGGGACGCCTCGTTGTTGAGCTTGGTTCAAGGATTCGTCGTTTGCGGATCTTGAGAGTTAAGGGAAATGTGGCAATCAAAACGATGACACATTAGGTATCATGCAGAATTGACCCATGCTGTTTACTTGCTGAGGCAGCGAGAATGAGAAGGTTCGTCGCTTGCAAATTTCTTCGAAAAGCATGGCCGTTGAAGTCTTTTCTTTGAAAACCCGTTGTACTAAAAACGTAAATATGTAAAAGTTGAATGCAATTATGAGTGAGCGAGCTTTCGAAGGTTTCGGAAATTCTAATGTTTCGAGCAAAAAAAAGTAGACAATTATGCCGAAAAAAAACGTGAGGCCATTATGTGGCCTCAAGAAATATTTATCTCAACTGGGTTTTTCCGTTTGAAGATCGAGATGAATTGAAGGTGTTTTTGCCAGCGCGATTGAAAAATCTATGAATCAGTTTCTTGGGAAATGATTTAAAAAGTGAATTTAACCATGGTTTTCAATTTTTTATTTTTTTTTTTAACTTTCAAAGTTTGAGGAACCAAACTTCTTAGCAGTTCTCATAATATATATCTAATAATGTATAGATGTAAATATTTTTATCTGTAAACGGGAATAATTAATAATTTGGTAATTATCTCACAAAAGTTCATTTGTGGTAGGATCTTGTGATTAAATTTTTTTTAATCGCCCCCACCCCTAAGCGGGAAAAACCCGTCAAAAAATATACGAAAGTGCTTGAAATTCATTAAAATTTTGGAATTTTCCCAGTCGGTATACCCTTGAATTTTCAAGATTTTCCAATCAGTGATAATGTTTTCCGAACAAATTGCGGTCAAATTTTTAATTGGGGTAATCAATTTTCTAATAAGCGCTTCAGAAGCGAAGGAATTCTACTGGCATACTTTCGTATCTTTCTTTTAACATTGTATAACTACTTATTATTTAATCTTAATGCAATTTTTTTCGCTGAAAAAGTCACAGAAGTTTAGTCTTACGATTAAATACCACTTTCGTTTCACGAATAACTTCATCGTTTAGAAAACCATTTTTTTTTCCAAAAATTACATACCACATGATAGAAAAAAATTAACTTCAGTACTTTTTCGGTTACAATAATTTAACCTATTTGTCGATTTGTTGGCGTTTTTCCAAAACCCGCCTTTAGACGTGTTTAATAATTCTGCTTTTATATCTAACATAGGATAATTTTTTTTTTCACACAGAAAAACCTGAATGGTGGCCATTTTTTGTGCCTCTGTTAATATATCCATTTGATTTTTTAAAAAATTGGCGTTCTGAATTTCATTCATTTGCCAGATTTTGTTTATCACCTATAGTTTTTAAAAATCGGTTAAAATTTAAAAAAAAATAACAATTTTGAATGAAAATCAATCATTCATAGCTGATGACCAAACAAACCTAAATTAAAAACAAAAACTGCTTTTGCCTAGATATTTTAAATTCTTTACAAAAAAAATCTATTATTTTTAGAAATTTATATTTTTAACATTACAACTGTTTTTTACATAACTTAAGAAAGTCTTTAAGTATTTTATATTATTTTCATTTCCTTATTTAACAAATTTGATGAAGACTTCAAAACAATTTGACTTTTGCTTTTAAAATATCCAAGATTCCATTTGTCTTAAAATCTGTATGAAATTTCGTCACATTTCTCGTGTTTTGTAGGATTGGAAAAAATAAACAAGAATAAAATATCTGTAACTGTTTTCTCAGAAGTGAAAATTATTCGTGGTCTTCGGGAAAGTTGATCATTGAATTCAAATCTTAACTTTTAAAACATTTTTAGTGCTCTATTTTTCACAAAAAAAAACGTGCACAAATTTTTAAAATGAATTTTTACCTATTTTTGGGAGATAGCTCAGAAACAAGGGCTGCTAGAAAAAATATAATGCTCTCAAATTATTATAAATTATTTCTTAAATTCTCGGCCCTCTGAAAAAATGTGAATTTCTTTGCCTTGTGATTTTTTTCAAAGAGATAGATCCATTTTCAGTTTTCCTATGTTAGGGTTTTCTCACATAAAACTTTTGACAACTGCTTGTCAAACAGTTGCTTTAGTATGGATTTTTTGATTCATATATTTTGAATCATTCTACGTAAAAAGTAAGTTAAAATAAGTATTGATTTGGGTTTAATGCCGACAGTAGTAAGACAGTAGGAAGAAGAGAAGACTTCGTTTGTTTATGTTTACAACTTTGATATCAGTTCTAGTTTTTTCGTAATTTTGTAAAGTAGTTCTGTGTTTTGTTAACAAATTTTAGTTTCATTGCATTCCTTAGCCGAAGGCTTTGTCCAGTAAATTGAAGGTTATTATTTAAAACCAATCAGTAATCGCGAAATTTTGATTGCCGATATAAGATACTACACCTGATTCAACATGGCTGAATTTTGTAATTCGTGCGCAACATCGGTCCCCCATGATGAGGCAATCGTATGCAGAGGTTTTTGTAATTCAGCGTTCCACTTGCAGTGCGCCAAAGTATCCCGTGAAATGCATGACGCTTTTAAGCAAAACCATCAAATCCGTTGGATGTGTCTAGCCTGTAATAAGATTATGCAAAACGCAACATTTACCACTGCATTAGCATCAACAAATGCCGCTGTTCTTCAGATGAAAAATCAGCACAATCGAGTCCTGGAAGAGCTGAAAAATGAAGTAAGAAAGAATAGTGAAAAAATAAACGCGATTCTCGAAATAAACAATCCCCGTACACCAAAGCGCCCGGGGAACTTTGTTTTGCCTCCCCCCAGCGCTAAACGCAACCGCACAAATTTCGCTTCTACTCCAACCCAACTAACTCCAAGAGCACAAGCCGAAGGTAAAAAAGAAGATTTAGGTGGCTTGGTCAAAATTGTCCATGAGAATCCGAAATTTTGGCTACACCTCTCGAAATTTGATCCCCAAACAACTGTCGATGAAATTGCAAATTTGGTTAAAGTCAATTTGGGTATTAACTCCGAGGTGGAAGTGGTAAAACTGATACCCAGGGGAAGATGTTTGAACGAGTTATCATTTGTGTCATTCAAGATAGGCATTCCAATTGAACACAAAGAAAAGGCCCTAACTGCCTCTACATGGCAGAAAGGAATATATTTCCGTACATTTGAATTCACAACTGTGCGCCGAGCCGATATATTTCGGTTCAATGCACAACCTGTAGCTACTGTTCTCGCCACCACTGCTGATCTCGTTGCCCAAACTGTAACAAGTAACGAGCAGCCTGTTGCTAATCCCTTCTTGTCCCAGCGTACGGATCCAACAATGCAGGTTTCGTTTCGCCAACAATAGTTTGCCACTTTCGAGTACCAACTTTCTGTCGCGGTCATCAAATCGTTTGCCTGTAATAAGAAAACACAATTACTTGCCGGTCAGAGAGCATTGCTTAAGTATTTACTACCAGAATATGAATAGTATCCGTAGCAGAAGAAGACTCGAGACCGTTTTTTTGTCATCGCTCGAGTGGGACTACGATGTGTTTGCGTTCTGTGAAACGAATTTGGATTCATCGATTAATGATCGAATGATATTCCCCGAAAATTTTACAACTTACCGCTGCGACCGATCGTCTACCAATTCCGATAAGGTTTCTGGTGGAGGTGTTCTGATTGCCGTAAACAACCGTTTAGCCAGCACTTTGATTAATATCTCGACCTGTAATGAAGAAATTACTGTCAAAATTGATCTCGACGGAAACGAAATTTTTATATGCTGCATCTACTTACCACCGGGATCAAGCAGTCATAGATACTCTTCACATACAGCTAGCGTAGGCTCGTTAATTAATAGCACTTCGCCTGAAAGCAAAACGATTATTGTAGGAGATTTCAACTTGAGAAATACTACATGGTATCGAGATGAAGATTCTGATCTTTATCTTTTGCCGAGCAACGTTCGCTTACCCGAAGAAGCTATTCTTGTTGATGATATGGCAGCATCTGATCTATTTCAAGTCTGTGGAATACCGAACCAAAACAATCGGTTTCTTGATTTGTTATTCACGAACGACGTGGAGTGCTGTCAAATTGAAGAAACTACACCGCTGATACTGAACGAAGCGCATCATAAAGCAATGTCGTTACGCGTCAATGTGGATAAAGTTCAGTACGAAGATACACCGCCAGCACAGGAACACAAGGTAATGATCGATATGAAACATTTCAATGAGGTAGCTGTTTCTCAATCATTGTTAGAGGTGGAATGGAGAACGATATTTATACAATCCGAAGATTTCATGTACGATATAGCTAATTCACGAGCACGATCTATGCTAGAATTTTTGAACAGTCTTGGAGTTTTCGATAACATTAACGAAAGTTATCGCACGGTTCAATGTGCATTAGATTTTAACGTTTTGTCGTTCTACACTGTTGTTTATGGCATATTGCTGAACCATTGTAGAATAATCAAATTAAAATCAGGCTGCCCTAGATACCCGGAGTGGTTTGACGCTGAAACAATTCGCCTCTTAAAAGACAAACGAAGGAAAAATAATCGTTACCGTAGAACTAAATCTCAGCATGACAAAACTGCATATCGAGTTGCGGTAAATGCATTCAAAAGCTTGCACAGAGCCCAGCGTTGTTTGTACCTTGAAAATCTCCAAAGAAATATCCAAACTGAACCGAAAAATTTCTGGAAATATGTTAATTCCAAGCGCAAATCAAACTTAATACCGAAAAATGTGTCATATCACACTGATAAAGCAGATAATTCGAAAGAAGCATCAGAACTATTTGCCAATTATTTCCGAAGTGTATACTGCTCGAATAATGTACCAAGTGATCAAGAATATCAATTTCCAGAAGAAGTTATTCCTGAGCTAACAATATCGATTTTAGAGGTCAGAGAGAAAATTTTAATGCTCGATGAATCCAAAGGTAGTGGTCCCGATGGCTTACCGAACTCGGTCCTTAGAAAGTGTGTAAACGGACTCGAAGCACCCTTACACCGCCTGTTCTCAGACTCACTTCACGAAGGAATTTTTTCGAAGTTTTGGAAGATTTCGCACATCGTACCGATACATAAAAGTTCTTCTAAGCTTTTAGTTGAAAATTATCGTGGAGTGGCAATACTGTCTGCCATACCAAAGCTTTTTGAGAGCATCGTTTACGACCAAATGTACCCTTGGCTGGAGAGGAAAATGTCGGACGTTCAACATGGTTTTCTGAGACGGCGGTCGACCGTGACAAATCTTGGTGAATTTGTATCGCGAACTTCACAGTGGATGATGCGAGGACTTCAAGTCGATACTATATACACGGACATGTCGAAAGCATTTGATGTGGTCGAAATCAATGCTCTTCTTTCCGTACTTTGCAAGAATGGAATTGCTGGTAACTGCCTTAAATGGATACATTCTTACCTTATTGAAAGAGTTCAGTACGTGAAGCTGGGAAGTGTCAGATCTGGTGCATTCTCGGTTAACAGTGGTGTACCACAAGGGAGTCACTTGGGACCTCTTCTTTTCATCACTGTTATGAACGAGTTTCCCGAAGTTTTGCACGACGTGTTCGTGCTTATATACGCTGATGATTTGAAAATATTTCTTCCTGTTCGTGACCAGAAAGATTGTTCGATTCTGCAAAACGCATTGTACCGATTTTCAGAATGTTGCAGAAACTATGGATTGAAAATTAACGCATCGAAATGTAGCGTTATTTCATTTTCTCGGAAAACATCGAACATAATCTATGAGTATAGCCTCGAAAACAGCTTGATCGTTACTAGGAAGACGTCGGTAAAAGATCTTGGAGTGGAGATAGATAGAGAACTGAATTTCTCTAAGCACATAGAGCAAGTGGTAGCCAAAGCAAATTCAATGTTTGGAATGGTCAGCAGAATTTGTAATGAATTGAACGACCCGTATACTATCGTTTCAATTTATGTCGGGTTAGTGCGGACTTCAATTGAGTACGGCAGCATTGTTTGGCAACCGTACTACAACGTTCACATTAATAGACTGGAGAGAGTCCAAAAGAAGTTTCTCAAATACGCGCTAAGAAACCTTGGATGGCAAGAGGAAATGCCGGTTTATCGAGCCCTGTGCATGCTGGTCGGACTGGATTCGCTTGAGAATCGCAGGAAGTTAATTGACGCGTTGTTTTTGAAGGATTTGACAAGTGGAAGGTATTATTCGCCGTACTTGTTCTCACAGATATCTCCCAACGAAGGACGCAATAGTTTGCGCAGCATAAGGCCGTTCCAGCTATCAAACAGGATCCAAAATTACGCAAGAAACGAGCCAATGTACAGGATGATGGCGCTTTACAACGCATATGTAGAAGAAATTAACTTGAATATGTCCAGAAACCAAATTAAAGCTAGTATTAAGAAGTGTTTTACTACAAATTAAAGTGTGGTCGATGTATTTTAAGTTAAGACTCAGATGAAAGGCTTAGCCTAGGATCATTATTAAATAAAAAAAAAAATTAAATTAAAGTAGTAAACCTCGTCTAAAAGCAGAATTTAAAGAGTTAATAAAATTAAATTTATGATTATTTTTTCAAAAAGTAAAAAATTGAAAGCGGACATGTAAATATAACATAGTAAGGCAATTTTTTTAATCCTATGCCTATCAAACAAGATGAGAAATTAAGTGAATCAAGTTGCTTGATCTTGTGATTACCTTTAAATAAATTTCAATTCTAAATAATTTCTTGATACACTATTAATTGAAAATCCCGATTTTGACAGAGAGCATAAGAAAGACAATTAAACTAACTTGATAATTTTAATTGAGAGAATGTATTTAAAATTTAAAAGCAATACAAACGCTCTAGCTCACAATTTTTACTAACTATTCAAATTCTTTCCACCTCCCATTTTCATTTCTGTCTAAGACCCACTTTTTTGGTGCATCGTGTATGAAAGTTGATGTAAATAGCCTACAAAACTGAAAGATATATCAATAGATGCACAATTTAGAGCATTACATTCTAACCATGCCAAAGAATCAATCCAAGAATTTGAAAATCTGAGTTGAAAGATCGATTTTTATAGATCGATCCAAGATCGACGAACCCTAGTAATAACAATTCTACTTTGAATTTGATAATTCGCTGAAATGCCATAAATTTAATAAGAGAATATTAAAAAATAAACTACCTATCATTCAAAAAATATATTAGAATGAATCAAAGATAAGCTCATGTCGAACGAGTATAAATCAGATAAAAGAGGAACATTCAACTTACATATATTTTTAACCAATAAAATCAAACGATTGTAAAAATATCATTGTTGCTAATTTTTATCGTAAGTTGTCTATAAGGTTTTTTAATAAATATTATCTTTCTTTTCACCGGGTTGCTGACAAGATCTGGCTGTGCATATATCATAAGCATCAGCACAAAAAACTAGTCAGAAAAAAAATGTATTTCGACATTTTTTAGAGAATTTTAATGAATCTTTTTCATTTCTGACAACACAAAAGAGCGTTTTAAATTGTTTGACATTTAAGATTCTAATTTGTTTATCATCTATGTAAAAGACTGCAAAAAGTTTTGTTTTCGAAAATATCTGAGATTCTGGTTCAAAGTTTCTTTGAAATTTGGTCAAATTCCTGTATTTTCGTAGAACTGTAAAAAAATCATAGAAAACTTATGTAACTGTTGCTCAGAAGTCAAAATTACTCGCAGTCAATTTCTGATCACTTTATTTTCAATGTCAGTTACATTTTATAGTTTTTTTCAAAACTATGCACATCTTTTTCAAAACTCCCAAATCAATATAAATCAACCCTTAAATTTTTTGCATCAATGTGATTTTTATCACCATATGCTATCAGAAATTTATCCTTCATTTAATAATTTTCAAATTATTTCTAGAATATCGTTTTAAAAAATTGTGAATATTAGACCCTTCAAGAATAACAAACAATTTTTCATTCTATGTATATTGACCCTCCTCCCCCCCCCCCCCCCTGCCCCTCCGAGAATAGTAACAAAATTTCAATAAAGATTTTGTTACTTTTCTCGAAAAATGATAAAAATTCCAATTCAATTCGCTTCAGTTTTAAAATAAAGATATTTCAATATATTACTTCTTTATGAATGGAACGACTGTTTTTGTTGACTTTTAAAGATTTTTTAACGGCTATCAGTCTCGGATTTTTTAAGTAAAAACGAAAGAAACCCAATGACAGCAGTTCAAGATAAGCCGAATCAAACTTAACAAGAAAACTACACTTTACCGATAAGCATCAAACAAAATCGAAGTCAATTTCCACTAAATTAGTAATAAATTTTAGCCCCTGATGTAGAACCAATAAGGATCGAAACGTTGGAGTAAAAAACAGTCGTTTTTACTTAAAAAATCCGAAACTGATAGCCGTTAAAAAAACATTAAAAAAATATATTACGTCAGAATTACATTTGGAAATAAAATTCTTGGACCATAATTCACAATGAGAAATGAATTTCAGAATTGATAAATACTCAGATCAGAGAGATTAAAAAAACATCATATTATTTAACAGGTCAACTCTAAATTCATAGGTAAACTACCATTGCTGTAATGAATGTGAACTATTCTACCCATTTTTCCTAAAATAATAAAAAATCGTTGGAAAACCCAGACAAAAGGAAAGCAGTTCAAAAATAGGATACTTTTGACCATGATGTTCCATTTTTAGATCTGACATCCATATTGTCAATACCAACAACCAATCAATTAAGGTGCAAAATTTTCACAAGTTATTTTAATTTTTTTTACGGGATTTTTATCCTTTAGGATGATTTATCCCTTCAAATTTTCATGAGGCCATAATTATGAACCTATATTGAGCATTTCCAACTTTTATTGTCAACTTTAGGTAAACAAAACAAGCTAGAAGTAAACACAAAAAACCTTCTAAATATTATGCTGTTTAGAAATGCGCTGAAGAGGAAAAAGTTTGAGACATTCATAACAGAAATTAAGGTGTTTATTTGAATCTTTAAAAATCCTTAATATTATTTTTTATATTTAAAATAAATTTTTTACTTACGTTTTTGATGTTCTTTTTACATAAATATCTAATTTTTTACTGGCATTTTAGATCTTTTTATGTCCAATTAAGGGTACTAGTCCAGTTCCAAAACAGGAACAGTAGGTTCAAAGTAGGAAATTTTGAACATCAATATTTTTGAAAATCTATCCAAAATGGCAAAACTAAGGATAAATATTCTCATTGAAACTTGCAGATAAGACCATTAACTACGCATGGGTATCCCAAAAACCACAAAACACCCGTCGAGGTCTGAAAAAAACACGGGTTTATATAAACCATCGCTTAAACTTTAACTTTTTTTAAGCCTTAAAGGGTCCAAAGTAGAGCAACTAACCCTATTTCGAAATAGATTTTTCAAGATAGACTGATTACGTTGAGTATAACGACTTCAATACTAATTAGTTTGTGTTATCTGACTAAACGCTTATAAATTTTAAAGGATTGGAGGAGGCAATATCCAGTTGAAAGATAAGTCATTAGACGGTAAGATTATTATGCAATTTGCATAAAATTTGTTTCAATACTTGCAAATAAATTATCGTGATTTTTTGTCGAAAACATCAATTCTATTCTTTTGAGCTGATTCTAGCATTAGCAAGTAAAAATTGAAAAAGTTTAAACAAAAGCATTAAAAATCAACCCAAAACCTTTCGAAAAAGTAGATTTTATTATTTATTTTTGATTTAAAAAAATAAAATGGGTAGGCCGCGATACTCAATTAAGTTGTATGGGTGATTTTCTGTCGCTCAAATTACACCAATAAATTTTTTGTTCTGGTTATAGAGAAGTTTCTGGCCCTTACAACCCGAACTGCGATGCAGTTCAAGTAGAGAAAGAAGAAGAAGAAGATAGAGAAGTTCAATTAACTGTTAAGATTGACTTTTTTCCATTAGAGCTAGTAAATACTCTTTATTGAATGAAAATCAGAACTTAGTCATCCTTCTTTCCTTAAAATGACTAAAATAGTAGTTTGTAGGTGGTAAACTGATTTATCCCTTTGTTTTAGAAAGTAACAAATTTACAAAAGATAATGTATGAAAAAAAGTGTAAAATTGTATTAAAAGGTTTTTAAGGAAGAATTAAAAAAAATGCATACAGATTTTGACAAAATGTGTTTTACAATCGGATGAAAATTTTATAAATAATATATTTGAAGCTTCATTAAAATCAATTGAGTTAACTCAAATATTTAAAGCTGTAGATCTCTATAGAATTGAAGAACAAAAGTTCACTTAAAATTCGATAAAAATAATTAATGAAATTAATCTAACAGGCCAAACATTCCAACAGACATTAAAAATAGCTGGATACCGGAAAACTATCGAATATCAAATAACTTGCATCAAATGAGGAATTGACAGTTAACATTTGAAAAAAAATCCTATTTGAATCAACTGCATTGAATTGAGCTTCATCTCGCTCAATCAAAGTTGCTGAAGTGTTGTGTTTTTGACTAAAATAAACTGAATTGTGAAGCTTTTTCAATAACCTGAGACGATTTTCGCTTTAATTAGAGTCAATTCTATAAGAGTCAATTTTATTTCAAAATGTTGTGTAGAATTTGTCAACACAATTGAAACGAAACTGAAACATTAACATTAAGCATTGGTCAGACATAGGGCTACTTACCCTATACGGAGCATGTGTACTAAATGTTAGTACTTGGCTAATGGTTTGTGTCTAGATTTTCTATTATGGCAAAAGAAAATTCAATGCATTTGAAAAGAGCCTTAACATTTGAAAAACCATTTTCGAAGTTCCAGACTATGTGAATAAAAAAAACAGATTTTTTTTAAGTCGTAAAAGTTATTATTATTAATATTTATTAAAGACCCTTTAACAAAAGTCGTAAAAGTAATTTCATAAATTTTTTGAACAAACAGTTAAGGCATAACAATCTTCTAAAAAGAGTGGGTTAAGAACGATATTGTATACTTCTTGGGGAATCACTCTTGTCGTCATTATCAGGTGGTATAGTTTATTGTAATAAAATTATGAAAATATTCTTTTCTTTAAAATATTCCTTAATATATATTTTTTTGAATTAACGCTTGATTATTTCTCCATTAAAAATATGTGCAAATTTTGTTATTTAAAATTTAAAAATGACGGTGCATTGAACAGCCCTAGTCTGCAGCATGCCATAAAAATGTTGTGACACAAACCATTTTCCCTTGTTGCTATAACGTTTTCTATGCATACCCGTAGGCGATTTAGATTTGTAATGATAGTTCATATTTTCTAAATGCAACGCTGCCCTGCCTTACTTAAAGCTGAGTTCATTAAAAATGGGATAGTTACGAATGCGTGTATTTAAAATAACATTCGTTTGATCGACACACTTTCTATAAAAGGAAATAAAGATAATTTTATGATAATTCATGAAAATATTTGAAATTTTTTTTTGTAAGAAATATTTCTACTTTCTTCTTGGTACCTCTCCCATCGGCCGACGCTCTCTTTTTCCCGCCATGTTATATTGATCAGTTTTTACTACCAAGACTTTAGTAGGGATGAATCATCACAGAGGATGAAAATCCCGTATAAAAAAAAAAATACCAAGACTTCGTCAAATCTGTATTTTGGGTAGCTGCATCTACCTTTTTTTAATTTCCCCTACTTTTTGGCGCAATACAACTCTTTTGAAAGAAATTGAGGGCAATTTGGTGGATTCAGCTGTTTCGAATTTAACAAAACTTGATCATTTTTGTGCCACTGAAAACGTTTTTTTCTGGAATGTCTACCGGGAAAATCTGACAAAAGCGAAACAAAACTATCATGACATTGAACTTCATGTGTAATCGGTTAGTCAAGATCGTAGGTTGCGAAATATACATACGAGAGTTAAAGGTACTTTTTTAAGCTTTGAAAAACAGCGAGTAGGTACCAAAGTTTTTGTTCTGAAATTTGTTTTTTTTCACAGGAGCAGAGTTTTGGCAAATCACTATCTTTTTCAAAACAACCAGCAAATACATACTTCAATCTCCCTAATGAGTTTACCAAACACTCGAATCGAGGAAGAATGATCCCAACGGGTACAACTATAATAAAAAAGGAAAAAAAACTTCATTGTGCAAGGGAAATTGCCACGACCAGAAATGTTATAGGACGCATCCGCTGGAATTTGTTTGAAATAGGGTTTCCATAAGATTGCGAGTTCTGAAACTAGCAAAAATAAGTTGTTTGAAGTGTTTTAATGAATCATAGATAGGCAACACTCTTAGCTTATCGGAGAAAAATTTGTGGGTTATCAGCGATCTACACTTGGTTTTTCGCTTATTCAATATTAAAAATTTTGGTATGAGCCTTGACTTCCCTGATGACCCTTAACCGTAGTTGCGATCATGTGCTTCACTCGAAATCCTGATTCGAACTTTGAGGACATTTTTGACGGTGTTTGCATATTTTTCCAAACACAGATTTTTATTGAATAATAATCAACGGTTTTGTCCACTATCGATTTGATAATGGTGGATTTTGGTGGAAACTGTTTGTGTGTCCGGTCTAGGAAATAAGCTATTAGCAAAAGAAAGTGTCCCATTTCTAAGTGAACTAAGCTTTTTGTGCATGTTTTAGCGAGTAAGTTATTATTCTAATTAAACGTTCCAATTTATCACTACTGACATCGAAATAAACCTCACGTCTACTTTCAATTTTCTAAGCTATTTAGGAAACCTCTGAAAATTCACCGATTTGGTTCGCTAGTGTATTCTCTTTATTTCACTTGATACTAAGAGGGTTAAAGGTTTTAAATGAAACAGGATTGTTTTCGGATTCCAACATAAAACTGTCCATCATGTTTTGTTAAAACGTTTTATTTGATATCCATCATCATTCATTCATACGAGCGCTCCTTGCTGTTGCCTACTCAAAAAAAAACCCTGACTGATTGAAACATTAAAGTTTCAGCTATTTCTTTAAAACAAACGTAGGTATTTATTTCTATAGGAAAAACTAAACCAAATTTAAACTTTCCGGCAACAAAACAGTTATCGACTATCAAAATGTGTGACGACTTTCAGAGGTACTATTTTTCTGCGATTTTTTTTTCTCTCAAAAGCGTTCATCGCAATCGATACCTTCTATTTTTTTTCTTCTTTTGGCTTCATTTCACTTCAAATTCCATGCTCCACACTCTATCTTATTTAAACGGTTTAATATTTACATTCGGGCGGGAAAACTATAAGGTATTATCATATTATACAGGTACAAGCTCGAACTAAGCTTATTAAACAACGTTTGCTTAAATGTCTGCCCCCTCTCCGACCCGACTTTTGATGTCCTTGTGCCTGCGGAGTGTTCGTGCGGCGGGCAGCGGAATGCCCTGTCTCCGAAGCAACTCGTAATCGCGGGTTCCGATTTCGTTCTTAATATCCAGGGCCGAGTTGAGCATGTGCGGTGTCCATCGTTTCGGGTTTTCCGGCAGGGTGCTGAGGAACTCGACGTGTCCCTGCGAAAGTTTGGACATATCGAAGGACGGTGTATCGTCCCTGTCGAAAATGGAATGGTTTTCGAAAATGCCCATGTGCGAATCTTCTCCGTGAGGACCACCGTTAAGCTCTGGATGGAAGTTATGGTTGTTCAGGTCTGGCGTTCCGTTTTCGTACTCACGATGGTTGTTTTCGGCTTCGGGTTCCTGATCCGGTTCGTTATCGTCGTCTTCGTCGATGTCTTCCGCGACGACCATGGCGGATAGATCCTCAAGACCGTTGTCTTGTTCGTACTTTTTCAACAAGATCAGCGTTGGTATGTGCAGGCATTCTTGTTTGCGAAGGATCTCGTAGTTTTTGCCGCCGAGTTCGTTTTTGAGCTCCAGCGTTTTTTGAAGCTCGAAGTCAGAGAAACCTTTTGTGTTATTGGAAAGTGATTGTAGGAAGTCTATCTGTTCTTCCGAAAGACCGTTGATATCGAAGAAACCCTCCGGTTCCTCGGCGTTCAAAATATCATCGACATCTTCGCCGAATCCATCGACACCGTTCATTTCAACCCCATTCGACACCAGACCATCAAGCATCTCCCGATAGGTGCGCTTCCTGCTCATAACATCAACCCCATCGAGATGGACCGCATGTTTGTACTTTCTCAGCGTCTTGGCCGAAGGCAGCGGCATTCCATCGTTCTTCCGCAAC
Source organism: Uranotaenia lowii (assembly GCF_029784155.1). NCBI lineage: Eukaryota > Metazoa > Arthropoda > Insecta > Diptera > Culicidae > Uranotaenia > Uranotaenia lowii. Next base: position 330,043,209 of record NC_073693.1, read on the forward strand.
GAATCGTACTCCTTGCTGCCGATGATCCTTCTAATATCCATACACGTTCGCAGCTCAAAGGGTGTCCACTTTTTGCGGAACCCGGTCATCGATTTCAGGAATTCTATGTGCGCCGAGGTGAGCGTTTGTTGCTGCTGATGTACGGTGTGCTGATTCGGATGCGGCCTCCGGTACAGATCGGCAAAGTTCATACCGGCCATACCACCACCGACACTGCCAGGGCCTCCGCCGAAACCATTGGTGCCCGTGTGATGGGTGCTGCCACTTTCCACTTCGTCGTCCGATTCGGTTTTATTATCCCGGCGGTAGAAGCTGGCATCCGGCATGGCTAAAATGAAAGATAAGGAGACAGGTCTTAGAATTTGTGTTTTTAGTTGATTTGATGAAAGGTTTTAAGATTCCATGTAAAAGTATGCACTATTAACTGTTCATTTGGGTCCAAGAATTGCATAATTTTTTCATTACTTTCGATCGATCGTCAGATGCACTAATTGCACTCTATTAGTTGTATAAACTGCCTATACAAAATTAAATTGACCCTCTTTTTTAACTAATTTGATTCAGAAAATTTCAGAAGAAGGGTGTCTCAGCAAGGAAAATAACAAATAAAATTTTTGTTGAAGTGATGAAAAACAGCATACATCTCAAGGAACTTTGATTCGTTTTGGTTGCGATCTGCGATCTGCGATTCACCAATGGCTATTTGCAGCGTGATGCAGGGTGATGCAACACATCGGTCAATATCCGAACAGAACTTGCCACGAACATTTCACGCTGATAAGAGACCGTACGGATTTCGAAATGTCGATTGTAGGCGTATCCCATTCTAGTTAGTTCTATTTTCAGGTTGGTGCAAAATAAAAATGCAAGCACCGGCAACAATTTAAGAAAAAAGGTTTCGAATCGATTAGCAAACTGAATGCATTGCTGTCGAATGGTATTTTTTCTCAATTTTATTTTACTCGCTTCATTTAACGAACACGAGAATACAAAGGATCTAAATGAAACTTGATGTTTCCTTAACCTACTCTAAGCTTTCATATTTCGAGGATGTGATAGCTAGCATCTTACAAGGCATACCAAATTTGAACACTATTCTCTCCTGTGCCAGGGTCGTCTAAGTTATTGTTATTGTCATTTTGCGTCAATTTTAAGCAATTTTTTATCATTTCTAGTAATGTTTTAGTCACAGTTAGCACCTTTCTTTATATTGAGCATTAGGTTTGTTACTTTTTTAATTTTTGATTTTGTGGTATTCTTAAACACTTTGTTATTATTATTTTTCCAATTTTCATAACTGCGTTCTTTAAATCTTCTTGTACATTAAAAAAATTTATTTATATTTTTATTTATTCTAATTGGGCCGTACAGGCCTTTTCGTTTTTGGCAACACGCTCGAGAATTTTGTGTAGCCAAAATCGAACGGATTTTTCATAAACTTTTTTTTACCTATGAACAATAATAAACCATTGTTATTATCATTAACTCAATTTTTCATCATTTTTTAATAAGTTTTAGTCATTTTTTTTATTATTTTTATCATGTTTTAGATACCTTTATAAATCTTTTTGTTATGTTTAGAATGTTTGTTATTTTTATCATATTTGTTATTTTTGCATCGTTTTTTAGATGTTTTTTGTCAATTTTATTCTTTCGTTTGTATTTGTTTTTGAGTTTTTTTAATTTTTTTTTTGTTATTCGTCATTTTTGAGTGCTTTATAATTTTTTGTTATTGTTGTTTTATGTTATCAGTTAAAACGTATGTTTTTATGGTGTTTGCCTAAAAAATTTTGGTTCTGGTAAAGCGAAAATAATATGGCAATGTTGTTCCAAAAAACAGTTCGATTTTGGCACATGTGCCAAAATCGGATGTTGCCTAAATCGAATGTTACCAAAACGAACGGGGTCTGTATTTCGAAAAGAAAAATCAAAGGAGATAAGTGCCCAAATGATAGTTTCGCGAGAAAACGCGCTTCAAAGTTGTCAAGGTAGTCGATTTTGCATATACCTAATGGGCCTCAATTGTTTTTTTTTTTTGCCTCAATTGTTTTTTTTTTTTTTTTTTTTTTTTTTTTTTTTTTTTTTTTTTTTTTTTTTTTTTTTTTTTTTTTGAAAACAAAAACCATTGTTTGAGGGTTTTTTTCAAAATATTTGTTTTTTTTTTTGGTTTTTGGTTTTTAAATTTTTTATTGTTTAGGTCCAAATTTAAAAAACGTAAAAGTTTTTTTGTCTTTTGATGATAAGTTTTAATCGCCGATAAATTTATTAATTTAATATGTTCATTGACACGCCTGCTGTGTTTAGGAATGTGTTGATCAAAAGTCGATCACGCTTCCTATACAGAGTAGTCTGTTGTACGGCAAAGGCGTACCACCACACTTTCATGCTTTCCAATAAAAATGCCCTAGACTTACAGTTTCAACACCTATCCAAACTTTATCCTACGAAGCTCATCTGATGCTTGCCTATCCGCCTATTCTTCATGCCTTTACGAATTCTTCTACCTAGCGTTTCATCTCGCCGCACGTGTCAATGAACGTATTAAATTAATTTTTTGTCTTTTGATATATTTTTATTTTTGCCTATTTTATTTTTTTATTTTTTTCCTCTTCATTTATGAACTTTTTTTTAACTATTATGATTCATATTTCTATGAATTGATTTACTTATTTCGTAATGTTTTTCTTAAGCATTGTATCGTTTTTTTTTTTTTTTTTTTTTGATATATTTTTTATTGTATCTTTTATCTTTTGATACGTTTATTGTTTTGTTATGTTTTTGATATGTTTTGATTTTTTTTTAATTTCTGTTGTATTGTTATTGTTTTTTATTTACCTTTTCCTATTTTTACGGTTTTTATTTTGCTTTTTTGTATTTCTTTTGGTTTTAAATTTGCATTTTTGTATTTTTTTTTTTGTTTTGCATATCGTATTTTTTTGTTTTTAATTTTGCATTATGGTATTTTTTTTTTGTTTCTTGTTTCTGTTTTTTTGTCTCTTTTTTTGTTTCCTTTTACGATATTTTGTTTTTATTTTAATTCTTTTGTTTTGCATTTTTTCAAATCTTCTGATAATAATTCTTTTGTTTTGTTATTTTTTATTCTCTTGTTTGGATTTTCAATGTTTCGATATTTTTTTATTGTTATTTTTTTCTTATGTTTTGTTTTTGTATGTTTTGATTTTTTAAATTTATTTTTATTATTGTTACAATGCTCAAAGTTTTTTCTTTTTTGTTTTTTAAATTTTTATTTTTCTTGTTTTTTTAAAACAATTTGATTTAATTTTTATTTCTTTTGTGTTTTATTATTTTTAAAAATACATATTTTGTATTTTTTATTATTTTTTGTATTTTTTTATCATCTTTTTTGTATTTTTTATTATTTTTTGTATTTTTTCTTTAATTGTAATTTTGTTTAGAATTTTTTAACAATTTTTTTTTATTTCTTATGTTACGTTATTTTTTGGTTTGTCTTTTTTATTTTGTATTTTCTATTATTTTTAATTTTTTTTTGTGTTTTTCTTTTTTTTCTTTTATATATTTTTTGTTTTTTATATATCTTGTAAGTGTATTTTATGTTTTTTTTTTAATTTTGTGTTTTTAATTTTTTCTGCTGCCTATGTTAATTGTTTTTTGTCTTTTTTTTTCATTTATTTTTCTTTTTTTTTTGTATTTTTTTATTTTTTTTGTATTTTTTATGTTTTTTGTCTTTTTTTTAATTTTTGGCCTTTTTATTGTATTTTTTTTTTATTTTTGTTTTTTTTTTAATTTAATTTTTTATTTTTATTTTTTTTTCAATTTTTTTCAAATTTTTTTTTTTAATTTAAATTTAATTACTTTTTCATTTTTTTTGCCTTTTTGCCATTTAAAATTTTTTTTCTTTTTTGATTTTTTTACCTTTTTTATTTTTTTTTGCCTTTTTTATTTTTTTTTGTCATTTTTTTTTTCTTTTTAATTTTTTTGTCTTTTAAACTTTGTTTGTCTTTTTTTTTTGTTTGTCTTTTTTTTTGTCTTTTTTATTTTTTGTTTTTTTTTGTCTTTTTTTTTGTTTTTTTTTTGTCTTTTTTATTTTTTTGTTTTTTTTTTGTCTTTTTTATTTTTTTTGTTTTTTTTGTCTTTTTTATTTTTTAGTTTTTTTTTGTCTTTTTTATTTTTTTAGCATTTTTATTTCATTTGGTTTTTTTGTCTTTTCTATTTTTTTGTTTATTTTTTTTTAATTTTTTTTATTTTATTTTATTTTTTTTATTTTCTTTTTTTTTATATTTTTTTTATTTTTTTTTATTTTTTTTTATTTTTTTTTATTTTTTTTTATTTTTTTTTATTTTTTTTTATTTTTTTTTATTTTTTTTTATTTTTTTTTATTTTTTTTTATTTTTTTTTATTTTTTTTTATTTTTTTTTATTTTTTTGTTAAATTTTTATTTAATTTTCTTTAAAAAAATGGCCTTTTTTCATCTTTTAAAAAAAAATTATTTTTTTTTGTCTTTTTTATTTTTTTGTCTTTTTTTATTTTTTTTGTCTCTTTATTTTTTTTCTTTTGTATTACGTTTTTTGTCTTTTGAATTACTTTTCTTGTCTTTTGTATTACTTTTCTTGTATTTTGTATTACTTTTCTTGTCTTTTTTATTACTTTTCTCGTCTCTTTTATTACTTTTCTCGTCTTTTTTTATTACTTTTCTCGCCTTTTTTTATTACTTTTCTCGTCTTTTTGTATTACTTTTCTCGTCTTTTTTATTTTTTTAGCATTTTTATTTCATTTGGTTTTTTTGTCTTTTCTATTTTTTTGTTTATTTTTTTTTAATTTTTTTTATTTTATTTTATTTTATTTTATTTTTTTTATTTTCTTTTTTTTATATTTTTTTTATTTTTTTTTATTTTTTTTTATTTTTTTTTATTTTTTTTTATTTTTTTTTATTTTTTTTTATTTTTTTTTATTTTTTTTTATTTTTTTTTATTTTTTTTTATTTTTTTTTATTTTTTTGTTAAATTTTTATTTAATTTTCTTTAAAAAAATGGCCTTTTTTCATCTTTTAAAAAAAAATTATTTTTTTTTGTCTTTTTTATTTTTTTGTCTTTTTTTATTTTTTTTGTCTCTTTATTTTTTTTCTTTTGTATTACTTTTTTTGTCTTTTGAATTACTTTTCTTGTCTTTTGTATTACTTTTCTTGTCTTTTGTATTACTTTTCTTGTATTTTGTATTACTTTTCTTGTCTTTTTTATTACTTTTCTCGTCTCTTTTATTACTTTTCTCGTCTTTTTTTATTACTTTTCTCGCCTTTTTTTATTACTTTTCTCGTCTTTTTGTATTACTTTTCTCGTCTTTTTTAATTACTTTTCTCGTCTTTTTATATTACTTTTCTCGTCTTTTTTTTATTGCTTTTCTCGTTTTTTTTATTACTTTTCTCGTCTTTTTTTATTACTTTTCTCGTCTTTTTTATTAATTTTTTTGTCATTTTAATTTTTTTGTCTCCTTTTCTGGCTTAACTTTTTTTTGTCTTTTCTATTTTTTTGTTCTTTTTCTTTTTTTATTTCTTTCTTTTTTTTTTGTTTTATTTTTTCAGTTTTTTGACTTCTTTTCTAATTTTTTGGCTTTTTATTATTTTTTTTGCTTTTTTATTTTTTTGTCTTTTTCAAATTTTTTTATTGTTTCATTAGTTTATTGTTTCTATTTTGTTTTTGGATTTTTTTGGTTTTGTTCTATTTTCCTAGTTTTTTTTATTTTGCTCTTTGTATTTTTTTTTATTTTTGTTTTGCTTTTTTAAATATTTTTTGTTTCTTCTTCTGTTTCTAGTTTGTGTTATTTTACCTCTTATTTTGTTTCCTTTTTCCGTTTTCAATTCTTCGTTTTTAAATTTATTCTTTTCTATTGTATATGTTCCGATAATAATTCCTTTCTTTTTTTTTGTCTCTTCTGTTTTTTATGTTTTAATAATTTTTTTGTGTTTTTTGTATTTTTTAATTATTTTTGTTGTTTTTAGTTGAGTTTTGTTGTTTTAATTTTGTTTTGTCTTTTCTAATTTTTTTCTTTTTTATTTGCCTTTTTTGGTTCCTATATATTTTTATTGTTTTTTTTTTATTTTGTTAGTGTCATCTCTATTTCCTTTTAATTATTTTTAATTGAATTTTACTACATATGTATTGGTATTTTTTTAATTCAGGTTTTTTACTTTATTTAAGTTTTTTAGTTATTTTTTTTTTGTATTAGATTTTTAATATTCACTGTTTTAATAGCTGCAAAATTGCTTCTTTCAATGGTTTTAATTTTCTTTTCTATGGCTCACTTTTTCTCATAACATTTGTATATTCCATTCTATTTACTTAAGTTAATTTTCAAAAATTTTTCATTACTGATTTTTTTTTTAATTTTAAACATTTTTAGTTTTCTTTTAAAAAATTATATAGATGATTTTGGCATCTATCTCTCTCTGATTCTCATTCTGATTCTGATTAAAAAAAAACAAAAACCGTTGTTTGATTGTTTTTATTCCAAATTAAAAAAAAAAATACTTTTTCAATTTTTTATTGTTTAGGTACAAATTTAAAAAATTTTTGAAGTTACTTTTGTTTTTTTTTATATTTTTGCTGGTTCTTCTTTTTTCTTTTCTCTTTTATAGTATTTTGTTTTTCATTGCTTTTTTCTTTATCATTTTTGATTTTATCATTTGTGATTTCATATGAAAAAAAAGTCCAAAATTCTACAGAAATCGAATTTCAAGGTTCATGCCTGAAATATTGCACCTCGCGGAACTTTTGATCTCATCGATAGAACCTTTCAAAAAATTCAGACATGCTAGCTTCATACCTCAACAATCACTGTGCAAATTTTCATTAAAAAATGTTGCGTAGTTTCAGAAATATTGCAGTTTGATTGAGAAAAGTCCAAAAAGTCCGATTTTCGTAGAATTACTGTTTCTCAGGCCACACAACCTCCAGAAAGCTCAAACTTTCTGATATAATAGTATGATAGTTGATCTATCTAACGCAAAAAATTTGATCAAAAAATATCATCAGAGCAAAAAGTTATGGAAGTTCAAATCCGAAGTGACAGTGCGCTTGCTTCCAATTTCTATACAATTATGAACGGTACTGTATATATGGTTGAATCTTTCAAGGGAACAGAACGTTACGTTCTTGCTGGTTACTGGATTCGGTTTATGAACAGAAACATGGACCTTTCAGGATAAAAAACTGGTTGTTTTAAACCAGCATTGCTGTGTTGAGCACCAACAATAATAAACCATTAATATCTACGCCTAAATTCTAAGCGAACTGGTTTCAATATAGGTTGATGAAATCGACAACAGTTTGCAACAGAATAAAAATATCTTGTGCGCAAAATATGTATGGACTAGGTAGTGCCCGTTATCATTTTTAGACAACCGCCTCACTGGAAGGCAACGTGCAAATCGTGTGGCTCCCCAATCGTCACCTTGAAGTGTGACTGACCCACTACCCCCCCCCCCCCCCCCCCCACCCTCCCCCTTACGCACACTTACAATCCAAAAAAAAACACATACATAATTCCATCAATTCGCTTATGCACATCGAAAAACATTTGGGTCGCTCTGGGACAACGTTTTGAGGAGCATTTGGTTCCGCCATAGCTCATATTCAGCTAACATCCCCTTCCCAATACTACCGCCACCTTCTTTAGACCTCTGCTGAATTCTACGCCAAACTTAATTCTCTAGGGTGCTTCAACCACTGAGTGTCTAAATTTATTGGAAAGATCAAGGTTCGCACCGTTTATCCCTTTGACCTTTTGGTGAACAACATAGTTGACCTAAGTTTTTTTGCTCAATTTTTAAGTTCTTTCTGGCCTGTTTTAAGGTATGAATCACCTTAGCGGTCCTGCGACTGGGACAAAAGGCAACTGAACCTGAGACACTTCCTTCCTCTCGATGGCACCCACGAGCGCACCGCGATGGCCATGGATGTTTGATGACCGCGCCGTTTTGATGCCATCAGCAGCCGTAGCCCTGCCGTTAAGCTGCGAGGCTATTTACGTCATCATGCTCTATAGAAACATCGCCGTCATCAGCATCATCATCGGCAGCAGCGATATCACTGATTCCATCAGTGAATAATATTTAAAAGCGTAAACATCGTCATCGTCAGTGGGCATTAACGTCATGGCACCCACGAGCGCACCGCGATGGCCATGGATGTTTGATGACCGCGCCGTTTTGATGCCATCAGCAGCCGTAGCCCTGCCGTTAAGCTGCGAGGCTATTTACGTCATCATGCTCTATAGAAACATCGCCGTCATCAGCATCATCATCGGCAGCAGCGATATCACTGATTCCATCAGTGAATAATATTTAAAAGCGTAAACATCGTCATCGTCAGTGGGCATTAACGTCATTGGGGCCCCGAAAGCGCGGCCATCATTGGCCATCAAGCCCCCGATGTGGCCACCAGCAGGCACCCATCAGTCAGATTCACTGTGTATACGCAAGTGTGCAACCCCTCGTGGGCAGCCACAAACTTATGCATACATACAGCCACAGACACCCCGTCCAGTCAGTAGTGGTCGGTGTGCTTCCCAGAAGCGCGGAACATTCTCTGCTGCTGCAAATTGCCGTGACTGGCTGGCGGCGGCGTTCAAGTTCCGTAAAGGCCGCAACAGAGCCACACTGGGCGATGATGGTGAAGCGTATGGTGCGCTCCATTCCTCCCTCAGGGCCACGCTAGAATGTGGCGGACACGATGACGACGACGTCGGCAGCGCGCGGCGGCTGGAACTGTGTGAGGCAAAAAAAAATACAAACAACTATCATCACACGGCCAGGCAGGCAGCAGGCAACCTCGTCGTCGATCTGCTGTCAATGATGGCAACGATGATGACGGCAGCAGCTGCGTCTCCTCGAAAAGTTGGCCGGCCACTTGCGCTGCTGCTGATGTTGAAACAGCGAAACTCTACTCCGGAAAGGGGCGTTCGAGACACCTGGAGCTTTTCCAACTTGCACATGGCGGCCATGGATGTAGTTCCAGTTTTATTCCACCAGGCAGACGTCTACTAACTACTAGTCAATCCATTAGTCGTCCGGTGACAGGCAGGTGGCCACATTCGTCAATGATAATGATACCAGGAGGCAGTGTACATTTTCGGGTGATGAAACCAAAAATAACAAGTGTCCCCAATAGTGTCCGCCACCAGTTCCGTTTCAAGGAATGGACACGCAAGCCCTTTACCATACAAGCGTCCCGCGTGTGATGTCGGTGATGTCATACGTTTGTACATATGTGCTGCGGTCGCGCTTTCCTTATCTGAGAAGCACGCTCTCTGTATCTCTAGTAATCGTTCTTCTGAGGTGACTTGACATCGCCATACCCTGCTGATTCCGAAAACTGCCACCGTTCCCTTTCCTATAGCTGGGGGTCTTCTTTCTTCGATTTACCGAGAATCGGGCCACGTCTTGTTGCATCATTTACGTAATCAGAAGGATTACAAGGATTGGAAGACAATTTTAGTAAATCTGTTTTTAAGGAAAGATAGCAAGAATTAGTGGTATGAATAAGGTTTAGCAATTGCTTCGGTAGCTTTTACTTAGCTCGAAATCAATCAAAGCAAAAGTCCAAAGCATTTGCTTAGTTTAGTATGAATAAACATTTGCTTAGCGGATGTGTACTAAAGTCTTAGAACATAGCTTTTGCTTCGAAAAATAGAGCTATCCAACCAGCAGAATCTGAAGTTTTCTAAAGTAAAATGAAAGAAGACGATCAGAAAATTGAAAAGTACGGCTAAAGAGCCTTGAAGTCAACGAAGCGGGTGGTGGGTGTAAGAACGACCGGAATTTTTTGTTAATGCTTGCTCGTATGTTGATGTTTAAAGAAAAATGAATACATATTCGAATATTGCCAAACAAAAAATGGCCTAACTTCAATATTTATCATAAGCTCTCCCACATGTATTCGGACCGGAATAATCCGATGTATAAAAAAAATAGGCAATAGGCGCGCATTTTAATTTAGATTTTTTTTTAATTTTTAGGATTATAAAAAATTATATAAAAATGAGAGATCTGTATAATGTTTTAAATTATTACAATTTATTTCTTACTTTGAGCCAATTGGGACTTCTTCTACTATAACCGGATTTTTTTTAATTTGAAATATTTACTAATTGATTTGTTTATTGTCATCTTAGACGAATGATTTTATACAACGACAGGAATATGAAAAAAGTTGGGTTATCACTTCGACTTTTCTTTATCCATGTTGAAAATAGCATTTTGAATTGTTTTGAAGTGAAATATTGCTAATTTGATAAGTTCGTGACGTTATTAAAGAATTTTTTATTGGAAAAGTCTGCTACCGAGCATGCTTAGAAAATAAAGCAATTGCTATGAGATTTGTCGAGCAATTGCTTCAGATTTGAGCTTTATTCATACCAAACTAGCTTGTTCTAAAAGTAAAAGCTCCTGACTGAGAAAACAGTTGTCAAAAAAAACTTTATTCATAACAACCGAAGCAATTGCTTTAAGCGACTGCTCGACTGCTCGATTCAGTTTAGCAAAAGCAATTACTAAGTTTTTTTCATACCACCCAATGTAAGGTTTATCCATTGAGCTTTGTCTCTTGAGGCACCCACGATTAGATTGAACCAAATATTAAAATTCGTTGACTTATCAATGTTTACAATCGGTGACAAAAGTTAATAACCAAGACAAATTTCCGCCATCATTTTACTTAAGGCTTGTACCACTTAGAATCGGGTCGATTTCTCCATGAGGAAATAACGTACAAAATTGGTTAAAATATGTTTTCGTTAAGTTTTTATGAATATTTTAGGAAAAAAAAAATCGGCTGTTTTCATGAAGTTTTGAAATTTTCGTCAAATTCTGTGCCTGCACCAATGAACAATTTAAGCTATTATTCATTTTTTTTTTGTGAGATTTTGAAAAGAAAAGCACTGACACTTAGTAAAACTAACGTTCTTCGCGGGTAAAATTAAAAAAGACGAGAAATTTTTCATTCACCGTCTCAAAAAACGCGAACTTTTTAAAAAGTCTCAGAATCGCGCGCGCATCCCAAGTAACAATACTAGCTTTATTATGGTCAGCAAAACTTCGTTAGGACTTTAGCATTAATCTTCATAAAAAGCTAAAGCGCATTCTATATCATCACCAGAACTCAAATAAATCTCGAAACGTCGTCATGATCAATTTTTTGAACCTCGATAAAATCGTTATGCTTTGGTCAAGAAAGCTTTTTTAAAGCTATTATTAAACATGTTAGCAATTTTTGTATTTTTCGATTCTGTTAGTTCTCTGAGTTTTTTTTCATCAACCATAATGGTTGATGAATGATAATTGCATTATTGAGATATGATCTGGTAAAATTAAAATCCAAAACACCAATGTTTTAACCATATTATGAGCATCTTTTCTGCTGCCAGTTAAGATTTTAGGAGAACTGTAGGTGCATGGCATCAAGGAGTTTTCATTTTCAAATTCCCGGTTTTTTCCCGGTTTTCCCGATTGAGATTTTATGGTTTTTCCTGTTTCAAAATACGCAAGTTAATATGTTTATCAGGTTTTTTGACCAAAAATGAAAATATGTTTATTCAAGTTGAACGTTAAAGTGTGAGAGGATTTGATTTTTTTTAGTTTATGTAAACTGAAATCTCAAAGGTTACTCAGAATACGATAAGAAAATAATTCTAATTGTCCTAACCTTTACCGAAAATTGTTACTTTCTTATCAGTCTTTCACATCATCTCCGCTTATTATGAAGGAAAATGCTTTATTTTTATTATTTGCATGAGATAAATTATAGTTTTTATATGATTCCATTTATATACATAATGCGTTTAAAATTTCTAGTTGAAATATGGAATTTTATTATTGAAATCTTGCTTCTGAATTCTGAAATTTGAAAAATAATAGTGCGCGAAGAATTTCGTATTGAATAACCGATCCATAAATCAACATTACTTCAAGTTTGGGTTCTTTATGCTTGGCACTGATATTTAGAATATATTTCTTCCAAAGTTCTTAAAACAGATTCCTGATGAATCTTATTCATGTTAAGCAATCTGAAACTTTATGTCGTTTCTCATATTGAATATTGAATGATGTTTTTTATTTGATACCTTTAAAAAACTTTTGAATACGCTGAGTTCTTGATGCCTGAATCTATTTACCTAAATTCTGGTAAATATACCTAAAATCTAAGTCTAAATTTTCAATCCTATCTCAAAAATGCATGTTTTTATTCGTTTTTTCAATTTGAAATCCTACTGGTTTAAGTTAAAAATGTATACAAGAATCACACAAACACATGATATCTTGTTACACATTCTGCCTTCTGTGCGTTTATCAATCTATATATATATAAATGGATTTCTGTCTGTCTGTCTGTCTGTTCCCTATAGACTCGGAAACTACTGAACCGATTTGCGTGAAACTTGGCAGGTGGGGGTATTGGAGGCAGGGTAAGGTTCCTATTGTGGTTTGAGACCCCTCCCTCTCTCATGAAGGGGGGGAGGGGCCTCCCAAACAAAAGACAATTTTTCGCATAACTCGAGAACCAATCAAGCAAATGGTATCAAATTTGGCATGTGGTGGTATTTGAGAACGAGGAATATTTCTATGAATATAAGTTACCCCTCCCTCCTCTCAGTGGGGTGATAGGAAGGGGGAGGGGGGCTCCCTTACATTTTTTCATATAACTCGAAAACTAATCAAAATATTGGAACCAAATTTGGCATGAGGAGGTATTTCAATACGAAAAAAATTTCGATGATTATTTGAGGCTCCCCCATCTTTCCATTAAAAAGGGGGAGGGGGCCTCTTTAATTTTTTTTACACAATTAAAAAACTAATAAAGCAAATGGAATCAAATTTTTCATAGAAGGGTATTTGGATACGAAAAATATTTCTATGATTATTTGTGACCCCTCCCGCATTCCACTAGGGAGATTTGAAAGGGGGGGGGGGGGCTCTTTTATATATTTTTACATAACTCAAAAACTAATTAAGCAAATGGAACCGAACTTGGCATGGGCGGAATTTGGGAACGTGACATGTTCTAATGATTGTTTGAGACCCCTTCCTTCTTCCAGCGGGGAGAAAGGAAAGAGAGAGGGGAATTTCATTCAATTTTTACTGTATGTCTCAAGAACTACAACAGCAAATTTGGCATGGATCGATATTTGGGTACGAGAAATGCTTCTGTGAATATTTGGTATTCCTCACTCCTTCAAAGAGGTGGATGAAAAGGGGGAGGAGAGGTCTCCCTTACAATTTTCAGTATAACTGGAGAACTGATGGAACTATATTTGGCATGTGAGGGTATTTGGATACGAAAAATGTTTCTATTATAAATTGAAGCCCCACATTTTTTCAGCGGAAAGACATAAAGGAGGAAAGGGGGGCTTCCATACAATTTTTTTGCATTACCCGAGAATTAATCGAGCAAATGAAACCAAATTTGGCATCAAAAAGTATTTGAGTACGAAAATACTTTTTCTATGTGAATCAATAACTTTCTTGCAGAAGGGTGATAAAATTGGATGTATAGGAAGGGAAGAGATTTTGGTATGATTCTATGATTATCTGACACACTATCCTCCTTTCAGTGAGTAGGTACATGGGAGAAGGGAGGTGAGCTCAATACAATTTTGTTAGCATAAGTTCTCAATTCATGCTAACGAAGCCAACAAATGGAAACAAATATGGCATGGAAAGGTACTTGGTTACGAGATATGTTTCTACGATTGTTATAGACGCTTACGCTTTACAGTGTAGAGAGGAGAAGAAAGGAGGGCGCTCCATATAATTTTTTTTTTATAAAGCTTAAAAACTTATTGACCAATGGAACTATATTTGATATAAGAGGATTTTTGGGAACGAAAAAAATGGGTATGATTATTAAAGATCACGACCTCCATTCAGCAAGGGATGAAGGGAAAGACAGGGGGGCTCTTTTAACAGTTTAGCATAAATCCAGAGCATATCAAGCAAAAACAACCCTTTTTTATAATTTAGATGGTTTGCGTACGATTAATTTGAGACCCTCAAGACTGATTAAAATTATCAGATCTTTAACACAAATGCAAGATTCAAAATATTACCTACTTCAAGTTATCTTTGTGTTGCAATTCGTTTTATAGCGGTTGCTTATGAATTATGTTATAGTTTTATTTTGAATAATGCCAATAAAATAATAAAAATTTTAATAATTTTTGAAAATACCATATGATTTGAAAGGTGTAGCAAAGCACACCGGGTCAGCTAGTTAATCAAATAAAATGGTGGCATCTTATTTTGTTATTTTAGCTCCGGCAATTTCCCGGAATGGGACAATTGCCGATCCTCAAAAGGTTATAATAATCAAATAAAGATAAATTCTTCGAGGTTATGTCGTTTGTCAGAAATTTGATATTCGATTTTTGAACTTATGTTTTTGTAGTTTTTGACAATTTGTAGTGTATCAGTTAGTATATATTACACAAACAAAGACATTTTTGATTATGATTTTTTATTTCAAATTTTTGCTTTAGATATTTTTTCAATCAAATGAAAACATGGAGTATGGTTATGATTATTTTAGAATTTTGATGTAAATTGTGTGATTCTTGTATACAATTTTCACTTAAATAAACCAGTAGGAAGGAAAAAAAATCCAGTTCCAGTTAAAATATAGATGTGAAACTTAAATCTTAGTTTTCGAGATGCGGTTTCAATCGAAAACTGACTGATTTCTACGTATGAATTCACATCAGAACTTAAAAGTCGCAGCATTTAGATTTTTTTAAACATTCCTTTCACTTAATTCAGGTTTCAAGGTCTATTTTTCAGATATTCGTATAGAAAGTGCACAACGATACCAAATCTTTAATTATTTAACGCTATAAAAGTTAACTATCACGACTTAACGTATTGAAACTTCATACTTGTGAAAAGTTTATTTAATTTGAAAACTTTTTCTACATTCACTGCAGCACTTAGCGCACAATATGCGTGCGCTAAGAAAAAGTTAATCATCGAAATTTTTTTCTACGACGATTCTTATGAAATGTTCTGAGAAAATGTTTCGTCATGATGCAATGAATTTGAGGATTTGACAGGTTTATATATGGAGAAAAAATCCATAAACATAATTTTCCCGGTTTTGATTTGAAATTCCAGGTTTTTTCCCGGTCCCATTTTAAATTCCCGGTTTTTTCCCGGTTCGTTGGCCACCCTGGCATGGCCGTAGGAACGGGGGGAAGGGGGGGTTTGGGTATTAAACCACCCCCCCCCCCCCCCCATGAGGATCCGGGAAAAGCAAACCAGATGTTCTACTCTACACTCAAATTTTTAATTTCTGAATCAAATTTGATGATTGGGTAAGGTTATTCAAGCTGAACAATCTTTACTCAGAACTGATACCAAAACCTCGAAAACTAATCCCAGGTTCAGAATTCTGCTACAGTTTTCAAAAACTTTCTCACTTGATGATACACTTTGAATAGTAAATGTTAATAGATTGAACTCATTTAAGGGTTCAGAGTCCCTATTATAAAAGTCTAAACTGTATTACTGTTTTCATATTTCGCATAAGGTATCTAGTTTAGGATTCTTGATTTTCAGTTTGCATCATCATTAGAATATACTTGAAAAGATGTTTTAAAATTGATAAACAATTTTGGTTTTCCATTTTGGTTTTCCAGTTTTGTTTAAATTTTTTGTTTGCCATATTTGCTGTTTATATCATTATATTATGTCTATCATGCTTATATGTCTGAATTGTCCTATTCTAGCGAAAACTATAAGATAATGTTGTTTCTGTTAAGCGTTTGATTTAGGCACATATTCCAAAATCGGATGTTGCCAAAATTCAATGTTGCCAAAAAGGAACAGGGACTGTATTGTGGTTGTTTTATGCGATTTTCAGTCACTTACAGCATTTCAGAGTAAAGCGAAAAGAGAAATTCGATTTCTACTCGTTTAGCCCTTTCACCCAATACCCATATTTTGGGGGTCTCATGCTATTTTCAATCATTTACATCATTTAAATGTTCAGCCAAAGCCGCCATCTTGGATTTCAAGATGGCGTCAGAAAGCGAAAATCAACTTTTTCTAGCTTATCCCTATTAACTTGTACCCATATTTTAGGGATTTCATGCGATATTCAATGATTTATAGCATTTTTAAAGTTAATCGAAAGCCGCCATCTTGGATTTTAAGATGGCGACAGATAGTGAAATTCGACTTCTACTCGTTTAGCCTTTTCACACAATACCAATATTGCAAGGGTTTTATGCGATTTTCAGTCATTTACAGTATTTTCAAGTTGAGTGGTTGCCGCCATCTTGGCCACAGTGAAATTCGACTTTCGTTTATTACTTTCACCTTATAACCATTTTGTAAAGGTTTCATGATATTTTCAGTAATTTACAGCTTTTAAAATAAACGCGGAAGCCGCTATCTTGGATTCATGGAGGCGTCAAGCAACAAATAATTTTCCTTCTATTTGAGCCCTTTCACTCAATACTCATATTATAGAGATATTCATACCACTTTCGGAAATTTGAAGTTTTCAAAAATTTTAATACACATATATAAATATTTTTTATTTAAACTCAAAACCAACACACATAACTTATCAAAAATGTGTAAAAATGGGAGTTCCAATTCAAATATGTGCTAGCGTGTCCCGTTTTTGACATCTTTATCGAGAACTGCCACTAAGTTTATGGCGGTTTAATAATCAAGCACTGAGGGCTATTATTAGAAAGCTTGCAGCAAACTTCTAAGTTTGTGTTTTATTATAGTTTGAACAGAGCATTCATAACTCTTTCAAAGCAACTAAAACCGTATGTTGAATAAAAGCTTTATTAGCTTTTTCAAAACTATCTGAAAGCATATGGTCGAAGCAAGAATAAAAAAATTGAGAATGATCATTTGGAAAATGACATGCTGAATTCAGGATATTTACTTCAGTAGATGATATAATTTTGGTTAAATCAGTTGAACATGTTTAAAAACGAATTTCAAGCGTAAGACAGAAATTTGGATGGAAATTCCATAAAGAAACTCAGTACTGCCGATTGGTCCAATTCAAACAACTACAGTTTTTTATAGATTTTATTTTCATAAGAAGGGAGGGAAAAGGTTTTAAAGTTTAGAAACCAACAAATATTTCAATAAAAATTATTGAAAATTGAAAAGTTATAATAATACCCCCCAAGTAACCAAAAGTTCCATAAAACAGGCTCTTAGAAGCTTACTCAGCTTTGTTTAACGAATGAATAGCATTCTACTCAGCCTTAAATTTAAGTTCTTATCGATACTTTCAAGGTCCATAGTTGAAGCTGAGTAGAAGGCTATTCAGCCTTCACACGAGACCTCGAAAAATAAAAACTAATAAAAAAAGAATCATACTTTTCCTTGCTTTGGATTGTTTTACCTATTTATTCTAATTTAATGTTGCTGTAACTGTGAATGAGTTTTATACTTACTTGAAAAATTTGCCTGCTTGAAGATTTGAACCTGAACCAACGAGGTGAGAACTGAACACGCTACCTCTGTACCATGGCCAATACTTAGATTGCTGTTATTTTAAACATCAATATAAGAGAAACTTAGAATAATCGCTTTTTCAAAGCAGGCGATATTAAAAAATGTAAACATTCGTATCTATTCACCAAAGGATGTATCAATTTTTTCCAAAACAAACTAGGAGTAATCGAAATTAAACGTAAGTAATTTTATTTTTTAATTTTTTTTTATTTTTTTTCTAACTATCTGTTTCCAATTTTAGTTTAAAAATGGAGAGCGCTTTCATGTGATTTCTCATCAAGGTTTTTCCCAATCATGACAATCAAGATTTGAGGAACTGTTTAAAATATAGAAAAGGAATAGAGAAAGTTAGAGTCAAGTTCATCCTTTTGAAGAATATATTGCTAACAGCTGCGAAAAGCTACCGTCGATACTAGCTAGTAATGAATTTGCTCTAGGTGCTGGAGGTTTTCCAGCTTCAGCTGATTTTTTCAGTTTGTTAGATATGAATATTGTGAAAATAAAATAAAAGTGAAATATATGTTAGATTTATGCCGTCTATCCATTTTGATTTCAACAGTGGATTTATTTGAGGGTTTAATTCGTTGTTCGTATATTCGTAGCTCTGATATTTTGTAATTCACTCTTGGAAAACCCTTAACGCTAACGTTTGCATTGAAGTTCTATAGAAGTTCCTCATGGAACCAAAAAGTTCGTATCAAGTTCTGCATGGAACCAAAAAGTTCGTAAGAAGTTCAGTATAGAACCAAAAAATTCGTTAAAAGTTCGTAACGAAGCACGCTAAGCCAAATTAAATCCTGGATTTTTTAAGGTACTTGCAACGCACAAAAATGTTCTATACTACTTGTTTAGACTTTTTATGTTCGTTCAGAATCCCAAAACCAGCACTTATTTTCATTTCTCTCGAGTACCTTTTATCCAGCCAAATGTGAACTTTTGATGCACAAAATTAAGTATCTATGCGACTTTTGGTTACTTGGGCCGGTATTAACCCGGATACTGCCCAAAATTCTGCGTAAAATTCTGAAATGTTTATCATAAAGCTTCTTTATTCTCTTATAGCACTGTGAGCCAATTTTGGCGAAATTAGCTGCTATTTTAGTGTAGTAACCATTACTAGGAAAGTTAACGTAATAATAAACATTATTATTGTGCAAGACGTTTGTATGGAACGAAAATGAGATGTTTTTCTATATTTTACCTTTTCTGTACAGAACGTCCTGACTGACATGTTTCGATAAGTAAAATTGAGGTGTTTTTCCAGATATTCATCTAATTTTTATAAATTCAATACCAAGATTTTGAAAAATTTAAATTTCAGATGGATTGTATAATCTTGAAAAAAAGCTTTTCATTTCGGACCACAGAAAATGGCCGCCTGCTTAACCCGAGAAATTCGAACCGCAACACCGAAGGTTTTTTTTGGTCTTGATGGAACCAACCAAATCGACCCACATCGTTTCGGGGCTAGCAATCCCCGAAACTGGCCGCGGCTCGGAAACACACAAAAATCGATAACATTCCTGGTGCGCCCCAAACCGGGGCAGGGCGACCCGGGACCAGAAAGGGAAGCTGAAACGGGTTTTGCTGCTGTTCCGGATGGGAAAAGTTTCCCCCTTTGCCGCCGCCCCCGTCGACCTGGTTTCATTCGTGTTCCTTTATTTCCATGATGGGGTGCCGCCTGGTTCCAGCGATGCCAGCCCAGCAGAGCCTTTGGCCGGGACCAAGCGTCACAATCATCATCATCGTCATCAGTAGGATCATCGTCATCATTATCAGGATGAAATTGATGTTGACGGCATCGTTTTCTCCCCCATCGTCCCTGTTGCCGTCAGCCTTCCTCTACGCCGTTGCCCTCGATGTGTGGCCAGGGCTAGGCTTGGTTTGGTTTGGCTCCATCAAACTTGGGATCTACCGGATTCCAACGGGACACGGCTCAAACTGGTACCGAATACAGCCACAAACACAGACACAGACACAAGGAAGGCGCACACAGGATAAACAGGAAAGAAAGGAGATTTTTTCGACATTCTAAGAAACCCTCCTCTTGAAAGGCAAGGCGCATCATGTGTCCCTTTTTGCTTTTTTTTTGCTCTCTTCTCCGGCCCCAGCAGCGGTCGTCCGTTTTTCGTTGTTTGGTCCTCCGTGAAGGCAACCCAGAGACTTGAGACTCACCGCCGAGGGACCGAAACCTCTCAGCCATCGGCGGCAGTCTTCTTTAGTATTTTTTTTTCGTTTTTTTTTGGTTTCCTTCACCCGCACCTCGACGCAATCATCCAATCTCCTTCTTCCACTCGACGGCGGATTGGCCGCTGCTGCCTTGGCCTTTTTCAACTGAACGCCTTTCTCTACGGTCTCCGAACGGCGTTGTACTTCGCGGTTCGAGGCCCTTGCCACTGCGCTCGCTGGAGACTGGCCGGAGATTCTTGTTACCAGTCTTACTCTTCTCCTCTATCCTCAGGCCGGCCACCGAAGCATGGTATGGTACCTTGCAACCGACGACGCCTCAACTTTGCCATATTGCCGATGATGGTGATGATGATGACGACGACGACGACGGGGTATTACATTGGCCATCCGGTCCGGTCCGGTTCGGTTTCTGCTTTACCAGTGAGGTCTGTGCGGACAGATGGAGGACGGTTTCATTTTTTCTACTCTACGGCACACCCCTCCTTGTTTCCTCAATGTTTCGCCGACCATTTGAGCAGCGCGGCCTCTAGAAACGACGGACGGCGTAGGTTGCTTTGGCTCAGGGCCTGCAGGGTTTCACAAAGAGGACAGACGACGGCAGCGTGGCAACAACGAGGCGATGACGCATCGATCCGGTCCGACAAGACCGAACCGATCCCAAGCGTTGCCGTCGTTTATGGCCGTGATCACAACGTTTATAAATTAGATATAGGTAAGTCGTTCATAAAACGAACCACTGCTAAATTATTTGAAAACCATTTTGATTTCGATCAAAATCTTACTCAATTAGCTCTGACTCGCGTTCAATGGAATTAAAACATCAATTTCTTCAAATTCGGATTTATATTTAATCTTCAAAAGCTGTTCGGATCAATGTGACCCGAATCGTTTATTCCAAACACTACCCGAGCAGACTTTGATGCCTGAATCGATAGCAAACAGTAACCAAAATCAGCAATCAATGCCAAACTAATAGCATAATTAAGTATCGCATTTTTCCCGATGGCAAAATTAGGTTTCATTAAAACATCAATATGACAAAATATATTGCCAAATCAATACCTAAATAAGGCATTGATACCAAAACGAAAGCATTATTCGGTTTTATTTTTTCCAAGCTAACAAAACAAGATATCATTAAGGTTTAATTTTTGCTGATCACCCTCTCAAAAATATGAAAATTTTGATCGGCCATATCTCAGCCATCTAATGCCACATTGAAATTTTTTTGATCTCATTCAAGAGATCGTGAGTAAAGCCTTCTTCGTATGTTTTTGACGAAATGATAATGTTGAGTTTATATGACTTACATTTAGCTAAAAGTTGGGACATTTTCCAAAAATTGCACTTAACATTCAACCCCGATCATCTCAGGGTGGTGTGCAACAAATTTCCAAATTCGAGTTGCATTCGAATTTTTTTTTTTTATACTTATCAAAACAAATTTGTTTAATTTTGCGGTATCTCTCCGTTATCATACAAACAACGTATGCTGATTTGGAAGCTAATAAATTGAGCTTGCTTTATGGATATTTTGTTGAAATATTTTGAAGACTAACTTCATTGAACCTTCAGCTAAAGTTTGATCATTCTCTGAAGATTTTCACCAAATAGTCCGACCGTTAAAAAGCATGCAAATTTGTTTTGACCATAACCTTTTTGCCTTACAAGTTATTGCAGATAGGTTGGGCTTATTAGAAAGCTTATGACCTGCACTTACATCTAAAATAGTTAGGTGAGTGTAAATCTAAAAATCTTAACGATTTAATGATCCTAATAAGATTTGGATTTCAGATTCAGATTTCAGATTCAGATTTTCAAATATTCCGGAAATTCTCAATAGTGCGTAGTTCCGTAGTTCTCTAAACTTCATTTCCTTCAAATAAAAAAAAAAAAAAAGTAAATGTCTATCAAACTCACCAGTAAAATTGACCGGTTCCTCTGAGTCCGAAACATCCCGGGACGTTTGCTGCGAGTTCGATTTCCCGGAACCGCTGTTCGGATGGTGCTGATTCCGGTTATGATCCACATCGGCACTATCCTCGTTGAGTTCTTCGAAAATGGTACCCCCCACCGAGTCATCGTCCCGTACATTGAAATCATAGTTCGGTTTCATCCCGACCTTCTTCAGCGCATCCACATAGCGGGAAATGGTCCTCAAGCTGGGCAGTTGGAGCTCTCCGTCCCGTATCAGATACCTATACGCCTGCATTCCCACGGCTGCCTTCAGTTTGACGGCAGCCTTGAGATTCGGTTCTTTCCACTTTTTCCTAATTTCGTCATCGACCTGTGCACCACCCGCGCCCGAATTGGCCGGGTTCAAGTTACTATCACCGCTATCGCTCCCATCTCGACTGTTCACTGTCCCAGATCCTCCTCCCGTCAGCTGAAGCTTGTTGGCCATTCGTTTCATGCGCTTCTTGGCGGCGTAGAACTCTCGCTTCATAGTGCCGTAGCGAAGTTTGGTGTTTTCCAACATTTTCTTGTATTCGAGCAGTGTGGTCAAGAGCCTACAATTTTCGTCCCTCAATACCGACACGTCGGAACTGGCAGTGAGCTCGTGGACTCCGTTTGGAATGTTTCCGCCGGCAGGTTGATGGTACTGTTGCCGGAGCAGTTGCTGCTCTTGGTCCGAATCCTGCTCCATTTTGATCGGGGAGCCTGTCATTTATAAGGGGATGCAACTGTGAATTAAGAAATAAACATACATATTTTTTTTTAATTTTTTGTAAATTCAATGTATGTACATATATGATGATATTGAGAAGAATAAAACTAAAGATTAAGGTGACATTTTCAACTGGTTTTCGCTTGCTTATTGCAGTAATCTATAGAAATATAGACTACTAGCTGACCCGGCAAACTTCTTTCAGCCTTTGAATTTCGCAAAAATACTGAACATGTAAATACGCAAAAAAATATGTAAATAATTATTTACGCTCATGAAACTGGATTGTTACCTTCAAACGGAGTGAATCGACACAGTTTTTTTTACTATTTTCGTAATATTTCTGTCATATTATGGTAGTGCCTACCTCCAGGGGCAAAAATTTTCGAAGAAGATTGACTTCCAACAAAACTGGAAAGCGAATATCTTCTGGTATAAAGTTAAAAATCTATTTTCTTCCGTTTTACATTTTTTTTTTTCATTTACAGAGGATCCTTGACACCGATATGTTCAATTTCTATTAACCCCAAGATAAGTGCCAAAAAGTTTTTTGTTGAAATGTGTCGTCATTTTAAGCAGTTTTGATCAACTGTCTTTCCCTTTTAGCCAAAACCATGTTTGAAATTTTCTTTATCGTATAGGTACCAAATTTGTAGAAATGGCACAACACTTTTCATGGTATGAAATTTTGCTTTTTTTATGCTGCAAATATATAAATATCAACAAATTTTCATATACCATTCTGTTTTTCGTTATCTATCATGCATTTGATATGTTCTCTGTATTAGATAATCTCCTCTTAATTTTTAAAATCATCTTTTTTATATCGACTTTAACTTTATCATATTTATTGAGAAATGCATGCTTAAGCACTGAACAAAGAAAATTAGAACATTGATTAACAATAAATTCAATTCACATCACTGCTTGAGCCTCGCGAAGTGATGCATGGAAAGTAGTTACGCAATACCTCGCTAGGCACCCTGCAGGGATGTCAATTGAATTTATTGTTAATCAATGCGAAAAGACATACCCCTGTTAATCAGCTAATAACTTTTTTTTCCTAATAAGATACGAAGTTATGGTCTTGGACAAAGTTGCTCAGCGAAAAATTTCGTTGAGGAATTTTATAAATTGGCACAAAAATCATCAGCTGGCTCGGTTCCACAGACGAAAACAAAATGATGTTGATTTTTCAGTACAAAATATTCAATTTTCCCATACAAACCTAAAAGTTCAAATTTACTCATGTAAACGTTACTTAAAAATTCTGCAAAAAATCATGGATGAGTTTTGGGCCAAGACGAAGCTTTTAAGACCCCAGGGTTTGAGAAATTCCAAAATGACCCCAAATCGACTCAGTCTATTGTACATGGAATTTTTATTCACAGCAATTTCAAATCAAACGGTTATGATATTTTTTTTTTACTTTGAGATCTTGAATTCAAAATCAGAAATGAAATTCAAAAAAGTCTTTGCAAATCTAATTCAGTTTTCATTATCTCTGTTTTGGATCTTGAATGATATTTTCGTCGAGACTAAAATTTTTATTTTCCAAGCTTCTTGTATTTGAAGATGTTATTGTCTGTTATCTGTTCTTGATTTCTGATACAGAGTCTTGGATCAAATTATGAATTTTATTTTTACAAAGTCAACCCTATTTATATCCTTAATTTTGTTTAGTTTTTTTGTCACCTTAATATGAAAGGAAGAAGTGTATAGTATCTAACATTTCCTTGGTATTCTGATGAAATTCACATAGAATTACAAAGTTAATATCATTCTATTCTCAAACTAACTCATTACATTCTTGACGTTCACAAAAACCAAGTAAATCAATTTATGATCGTCTTATTTTATTAATTAAAAATTAGACGTTCTCTTTGTGTTATACCATAAATATGAACAGAAGATTCTGTAATGGAATATTTCATTGTTATCTGTTCAGTTGTTTTGGATATTTCAAAACTTCCACAGTCATACGTAGAATATTATTTTTCTTGAATAATATGACAGTCTTTCATTTAACCGGAAAATAAACAAAACAAAATAACGGAGTAAATAAAAGAGATCAGAATTTTTCCCGCGCGTATCCTGGTCAGGCAAATTTATTCTATCTAAAAACCTAACAATATCCGGGCATTTGATTTCAAAATTGTCAATCCAAAATCCGGGCAATACCAAGCAAATTTGGGCTAAATTTAGAAACTACTCAAAACAAAAATTAAAACGAAAAGCACTTTAATAATTATTTTTTTCTTCGAAACACATCAGAAAATTTGAATCGTATTTTAAGCATCCAGGAACCGTGCATGATTATTATGTCAAAAATTGTTAAAAAAAATTTCGTTTTAGTACGCAAAATTAAAAAAAAATAAACTTAATAAGAGATTTTTTTATTATTTGGAAAATGAAATGACTAAATCCGGAAAATTCAGGTTTTTTTTATCAAAATTCGGACAACCGGGCTGGACGACTTCACCGGGCCCTTTAAATTTTGTTTAGTCAATTACCCGGTCAAGTCCGGGTAAAACCGGGCAATCCGGTTAGCTTTGGGTAAATTAGCTTAAAAAATGTTAAAGTTGCCTTGATGCTGAAGCAAAAATGACAATTTTCGAAAATAGGTATACTCCATGTCGGCTTATTGCGTTCTTTTTTTTTTCACCCCATACGGAAGGTTAACAATTACATCCAAGTATCCATTTTACTGGTGCCACGTGAAAAGCACACTTGCAACGAAAATGGGCGCCAAAACTTCCTATAGAGAGATGGATGAACATTAGTAAGCCTTGATTGCTTTTGGCGCCTTCCTACTCTGGGTGATTCGAACGAAAAAAATGGAAATTGGGTGCCATGACTTTTATTTGATACGAATAAAAACTAAAAATTAATTTTCAAATTCCACAAAAACATTTTCGAAATTATCTCTCCGTTGTGTTATTCTTCGCGTGAAGACGAACACAACAAAAAAAATCGCATGCAAATCGGATGATCCAGTGAAGAGTTTTGCGTGTTCGCACATTTCTGTATGGTCTGTCTCTCTCCCTGTTTTATATATATATATAATATAACTAGCAGACCCGGTAAACTTCGTCTTACCATTTTAAACTTGGCGTCTATTTCATTTTTTTTTCGCTGTTTGACTTAAAAAAAGCATCAAATCTTGAGTTGTTAATCGTCTCGCTTTCTTGAACATGTCCTAGTTTTTCAACGTATCAATCTTTTCCGTTTGCTAGAATTGGCCTGCTCAATTATATCGGAATCAAATCTAGGAATTTTAACTCAATTCTACGGGTCTTTTAACTGATTATTCAAAAAATATCTCCAATCAATTTTACATACATCTTACATGAATCCTTTTAATTTACATTTCTTTGATTCGGATGCTTTGAATATTGCCGAATGATATCAGGTATCAGCTTCCCGTTGAAAATTCAATTTTTTCAGCACTCAACGTTACCATCAAACTTGGTAAATCTCATGCTAAAAAAATCCACTCTTTATAACTTGTTCCATAAATAACATATGTTGATTATCTATGTTTCATTTATTGTATACAATTTAGTTGATTGACTCCGCTTTGCTCGAGTTCACTTTAAGGTTTAAATCGAAATCAAAAATTTCTCATTTATTGGAATTTATTGCATATGAAACTTTATGGAAGAAGAATTTTGAATATCAGGACAATTTTTGGAGTGTTTGCTCAATATTCTGCCTAGCGCAGCACTTTTAGCTCCCGAGTAGCTTTTGATGGTATATTTTTTAGAACTGAAGAAATAAAAACATTAGAGATGATTTTTTTCAAACCATTTTCAAGCAGCTTCACTTTCCTCACATTTGGAAGCAGTGGTTATTTATACCCATATTTTCATCAAAATCATGTCCAAAAAAAGGGTTCGCCCATTTTTTTTAGCAAAAAATGCTAATTAAATCAAGAAGTCTTGATTTATTGGGTTAATATTCAAAGAAATTTTATTTGGTTTTGAAAGGAGAAAAGATATGATTAAATTTTTTGTTATTCAACCGAATTAAAGCATTTTTATCTTCTTTTTCATCCTTTAATACATACCTGCCAATATAAACCATTGTTGTCTGATTTAAAATTTTCCTAAACAGTGTTAAAGGTGATTTGCTATTCTGTTTAAGATTATGTGATATTTTCAAGATTCAATAAGATTAAATTGGAACGCAGGTTTTAAAAAATTTAATACATAAAAAAAAACTAATCTTTCAAGGCCACGATGATTTCATGAGTTCATTCTTTTTTTCTGGAAATTTTCATGTAAATTTACCTCGACATTTAAAAATTTTAAATATCCGTTCAGATTTAACACTCGGGATACCCTATCTGACTATTTTAGAGAAAAATTGGAATATGTTTCATGACTTAAAGGCGCATTGCCACTTGTTTCACCGTGCGAAATGACAGGAGTTAATTTTATTTTCAACACTTTTAGATCATAACAAAAACTTATAAAAAAACAAATTCAGCTTCTGCTATCAAAATAATTATGCTTCTGGAATATCAATCACAAAAAAAATGTCAACAAAAAATCGGATCTAAAGTCTCACCTACGTAATCAAAATATGTTAAACACACATTTATGTAAAGTACGTTTTTGAATTCTGTGTAAACAAATAGGGAACCTGTAAACAGTTTTTTGGTAAACGATTTAAAAAAAAAGTTAAGTTTATTTAGTCAGATTGTTTATTTGGGCCCAACCATTTATAAACTTAGAAATCATGTATACATTTTTTGTAAATGTTGAACGTTCTCACTTCATTGCATTCGGCCTTCAAATGAACATCAATCTTATATAATCCATTTTAAAGGACAGGCTCTTGTTCAATTCATGTGTCTGTTCATTTGCAACGGATTTTGTGGTTGTTTTATAAATTTAATGGCGCATGATACAACTTCTGTGAAGCACATTTGTACATGTTTGAAAAATATTTCTAGCGTTTTGGATTATAAACCAAGTCTTTCCACTTTTCTTTTTTCAAATGTCCACAAAGAGTCATACCATTATTTCATACGTATCAGTACTAAATTCATATTATTTAGACAACAATTCTTTCTTGAAATAACACGAATTGAAGTTTTAATTTTTTCAAATAGTTTGAATGGTTTTGATTTGATCGGCAAAATATTAATCTGGGTCACATATGGGCGTCATTCATTACTACATAATGTGCTGTACAAATGATCTAGGAATCAAGAAGAAAAAACACATCTAGGCTTCATGTGGTCACCACATGCATCGAAATTATGCTTGGTTGAGAAATGCGCGCCCAAAATTTCTCACTAAACAGTATGCTATGCCATAGTTACTAACCTCCTACGACGTTTGCTTGCGACGCCTTGACCATAGAGACGAAAAACAAACCGCCCGCCCGGCGCCCAAAGTAAAGAAAATCTCGAAAAAATTGAAGGCCATGACTTTAATTTGATTCATTTTATTACAAATTTAATGATTACGGACAATTGATGCGACTTTTTGTTGTTTTTATTCGATATAAACCGATTCGCATGGCTACAGAATATTCTAAAAATAATTTCATTCGAATCGTTTCGGTCCTTTCGGAGGAGTAGTACTACAAACACCGTTACAAGAGAATTTTATATAATAGATATATAATAGATCTCTGCAACAGTAAAATCAAAACTAAAACACTCTTGAATCAATAGAAGCTGAATTGCAGGGTTTGCCGAATTAAACAGGTCTTTTCATATATTTCGCTAAGAAATGATATCTACAAATCAATCTGCAGGTAGTTCAACGATATGTATTTTTATGGGTTTTTAAGCTGAGTTTTAAGGCTGACCCGGAAACAAAAACTAAAACAGAACGGGGGCCAGAAGAGGAAAATTTAAACGAGATAGCTTAGAGTAGATAGCAGCAACAGAGCCCGAGTGCTCTGAAGCACCAGATGAAGGAAGCGTTAAGATAGTGCTCGACGGACTGGGGCAGTTGAGCCTTACTTGATCTTCGAGTTAACTCAACATCGATTCAGTCGCGCTGTTTCCAGCCAGCGGCATCGGTCGTCCCGGCCCTGAGTTCGATTGCGTCGACGAGTTCCTCCAGCTTGCATCGACAGACAAGTATAAGTTGTCTTTAGAACTTTCCCACCGCGTGACGCTTTTTCGATTTCCAATCATACCAATAGCGCTGACTTCAGCCAGTATTACTTCGGCAACCACTCGCCCAAAGAGAACATCTACAACTATTCTGGGGTTTCTGCATCGGGACGCAACGAGCTAGGCACTTTGGAGACCCTGAGCCCTTCTATTCAGTCGCGCTGATTCCAGCCTGCGTCATCAGCCGTCCCGGCCTTGAGTTCGTCTGCGGCGAAGGGGTTCTCCAGCCTGTGAATTCAGGCAAGTATGGTACCCCTGATTGCATTCCTGTGTCTGATGATGTTCTACTTTCCAATGCAGGCCTCTTCAGATCCGCTCCGGGGCCTTTAGATTCCATAATCCTTTACTACCAGAATGTCGGGGGTATGCTACTTACCGTGAAGACGAATCTCCCAGCGCAGCTCATCGACAATAATTTCTGGTGCGATCTGGAACTTTTATGGATTCGCTTTGATCTTTTTTTTTAGTTGATCATCCAGGTGGTAAATCCTTTTTATGGATTGCATTCCAAGGCACGGCGAGCGACCGAGTCCCCCCAATATGCTACTTTGGGTCCATGGGTGCAATTGGACGACTCATGATACTAAGTACCCCTACGCCATAAAGTCCACCTGGGGCCGCAGACCTGGTTCCCACCTCGAACTGTTTAGTACTCTATGCTTCAATAGTGGGAGGTCTATTCGCGCTAAAGCGCTCCAAGGCAATACTCATTAACGAGACCACTTTCAGCAAAACCTCTCATTCTTACGACTCGACGCCTGAACTCTCCTCTAACGACTTGAGAACCGACATCTCCTCGCAATGACTCGAGATTCCAACACAAACCTCTCCTCTTCGCGACTTGAGGCCTGATCTCTCCTCGCATCGACTCGAGGTTTACATCTCCTCTGCACGATTCAAGGCCCGATCTCTCCTCTAACGACTCGAAATCTGACCTCTCCTCGTAATGACTCGACGTGACCACTTGTACCCCTCCTCTTGTTGATAAGGGGCCAGATCCCTCCTCTTACGACTCGGGACCCGACTCCTTATCATAAAGACTCGGGGTTGTCCACACAAACCTCTCCGCCTGAAGGTTTGAGGCCTGGCCTCTCCTCTAACGACTCGAGGCCCGACCTCTTATCTTCAGGGTTCGAGGTTTGCCACCTTGCCCGTCGTGTGCCTGATCGAGAGCAGCTTATCGTAGACTCGCGCCTGTCACGGCACACGCGCGGGACTTAACGCAACGACTCGGATGATTCCCGACGAAGAAGTCATCCTACTCCGACTCGAATGGCTCACCCGGCGTCGAGAGCCACTCTACCCGTGGGTATCCCCCGAACGTGGAATAACCCTTTACCAACGATTTCCACTGCGAAGAAGGCCGGGAAGTATTCGGATACTCCCCGGAGGTGGAGCATCCTACGCACCCACAGCATCCGCATTGATCTTGTAGACCGAAAATTGTACGTATGTGTACTGTACCTGCCACCCGATCGCTCAAGATATGTTACCCTCGCTGGGTCGTTTTCTCGTTGCATCTTCGAAGTTAGTTCCTTCTGCGCTCCAGACTTACTTTTCATTGGCGATTTCAATATGCCCGGTTTGAAGTGGTACTCCAATCATGGCAGCTTTCTGTAGCCGGACCCAGCACGGTCTACTTTTTCGGCGCCTTCAAACATCATATTGGACTCCCTGAGTGCAGCCACCTCGCGCCAGATTAACGGCTTGGTGAACGAATACGGTCGTACGCTGGGCCTCTGCCAATGGTGGATCTCTTTTACCGATCATCGAATTCGCTCCTGCACCGCATGTTAAAGTGGTCCCACATAACCCTGCTCTATTGGCATAACTTGAAGTAACTAGGCTGAACGCTACACACTTAAAAATATTCACGGAATTTTACTTGCAAGAGCATGGGTAGAAGGGAATCGGGTATTTACATGTATGAATACTGGTCTTGGCATGTAAATATCCGGCCCCATTCGAGTAGATTGTTTACTGTAGATTTACATTTTCAGCCTCGTTTCATAATACTCTCATGCAAGAAATTTTCAAAAATCAATATAAAAACACAAATATTTTTTTTAACAAAGATCTTTTATTAAATTCAATTATCTAACTACACTTCATCTGAGAACCTGTTTAATAAGGCTATGATCATTTAGTATCCGGGCACTTTATTTCGGTGATAGCTACGTTAATAGAGCTCTGACATGCAAAACTTTAGAAGCGTTGTGTTGGTTATGAAAAAGACTATCTTGCCTATTTTTGATAGATTTTTAAATTAACTTGTGTTTGAGATATTTACGATGCAAAAAGACATGGTACAAATAATTTTGCACAAATTTGCTCCTTTTACGCATTTTGCGCCTCGAAAATTCATTGTTGACTTAAAAGCTCATGAACTGTTAATTTTTTCTGATTTTTTTTCGGACCAAATGGTTAAGAAGTATAAGGAGCCACTCTAGAAACCATACGAAGTTCAAAGCAACCATCGGAGTGCAACCCTTGATCTTAAATATGGTAAGAAGTCTATGGTTATTGGGGATAACTGAATGCAGACTCCTTAAATAATGCAAAAAATCCATTTCCGGCGGGCAAAACGTGTTTCCTGACTAGTAGACACCAAGTAAATAACTCATAATGATCAGTTCCAAAGATCGCGATCTGTGCATCCGGTTTTTACGCAATATGACAGATGTGTTCTGATGGACAAAAAAATTTGTGTTAAAACCGGATTTAAGATATCAAATTCTTCGAGATGCCTACTCATGAAAAGGTTCCAACCAGATTCCAATTGCTTTATCTAGGTGAGTTTGTGTAAAATATCATTATTTTGCAAAGGTTTTGCATCTGTGGTAAAAAAAATAAATCAATACATGACTGAAAAAAGTGTGCAAAGATCAAAAAGAGATTTTATGAAAAAGTTAGAGTATTTCTTGAAATCATCGATAAACATTTTTTTTATATTTTTACATTAAATGTCATATTAACACCTTCATTTCCTCCATAGAAAGTTTTTCGATCAAATGAATAGTTTTTAAAATACACACGTTTGTAACTGCCCGGATACTAAATGATCATAGCCTTAATATGGGATAACAAACACATAATTTCACACACGTTATTCGCATAATCACAATCACATTTTCCTGCCTGTAGAATCGTCTGTTGTCAGCTGAGAATTGGCAGCCGCACAATTGAAGTAACGCTATTCGTTAATGTGAGTAGGAATTTTTAGCTTCCAATTTCAAGTAAGTTTGATTTGCCTCAGGATACTGCAGGATGACACCCAATCACAGCTGCTAAATTCCTGTAAAATATAAATGAACAAATCATTCAATCAACCATCACCACTGTTATTCAAAACTATTGGTTAACTCCAGAGTAGCTGAACACTAAAATTTTTAACTTACCCTAACGGAGCCGAACCGCAGAAGCGAAGATGCTATACTCTTTTTCAAATTTTTCAGCGCGATGATACAAAAATGTAAAATTACTTGTAATGTAGGATTACATTTTTTTATCTGTGTACAGTTGAAAAACCAGCGACCTTCTACCTCGACTTTAAGGACGCTAACTTCGAAGACATCTCTCACATTCTGGCCACTATCGACTGGGTATCTGAGCTTGATCTATCAAATCCCAAAGCTGCCGATGATACCTTCTCACACATCCTGAATTATGTCATCGATTGCCACGTTCCAAAACGCTCTAGCGGCGGAAATATGCGAATCCCCTGGATCACGACTGAACTGCGATAACTGAAGACGGCAAAAAGATGTGCTCTTCGAAACTACAAGAAGCAAAAATCATCCTACACTAAGGATATATATCGTGAACTTAGCTCCGTTTAAAAAATGCCAGTGAACGTTGTTACCATAACTAACTTCGTCGCGTACAACGTAACCTCAAGTCTTGCCCTAAATCGTTTCGGAAACACGTAAATAGTCAGCGGAAAGAACCTGGTATACCTTGAAACATGTTTCTGAACGGCATTACGGCGAACTCTAATCGTGGAATCTGCGATCTTTTCGCCCAAAAATTTTCCAGTATCTTCACTTCAGCTTCAACATCCCCAGAACATTAAGCTAGTGCTGTCAGGAACGTTTCGTCATTGGGCTTTCCAATAAATGGTATTGAGATCGAGGAGGCAGTCATCTCTAAAGCAGCAGCGAAGCTCAAAAATTCCTTTTCTACGGGCCCGGACGGGATACCAGCTGCTTTTTTAAAAGTTTCATGATTGTTTTGTTGACCTCTATTCGGTTCATTTTTCAAGCTTCGCTAGATAGAACCACTTCCCCTCTTCTATGGAAGGAAGCTTACACATAAAAAAGGAGATAGGAGAGATGTTACCAATTATCGTGGAATCTCTGCCTAATTTTCGATTGCCAAATTATTTGAATTGGTAATTTTGAATCCTTTTTTGGTCGTAAATTGATTGTTCGAACGAGTGACACCTTTTCCAGGCAGTTTCCTGCCACCTCCGGTGTGCCCCAAGATAGCCATCTAGGACCGATTATTTTCCTAATTTATTTCAACGACGTGTTGTCACTCCTCGACGTCCGCAAACTTTGCTATGCTGATGACCTAAAACTTTTTTACACCATAAACGACCACGACGACATAAATATTCTGCAATGCCATTTCAACCTCTTCGCTGATTGGTGCGACATTAACAGCCTGCCATTAAACAGTAGCGAATATGTAGTCATCAGCTTTCCTCGTAAGCGGCAGCCTTTAATTGCGGAGTACTTCCTTGAGACGAACCCATCTCACGTGTGAACCACGTTAACGATCTTGGCGTTATCTTAGATTAGCGCCTGGAATTCAAGACACACACACAAACTACGTGATTGACAAAGCATCCAGAAGTCTTGGTTTCATTTTTAGAGTGGCGAAGGACTTCAAGGGCGTGTATTGCCTGAAAAGCTTATACTGCAGCATTGTTTGTTCCATCCTTGAATACGCATCATGAACGGTGTCGATCGGCTCGGGGCCATTCAGCGGCTATTTTTGCGATATGCCCTTAGACACCTGAACTGGCAAGGCCCTTTTCGCTTGCTAAGCTACGAAAATCAATGCCGATACCCTTCAAACCCGCAGACTAGTAACACGTGCCTCATACGTCGCCGGCCTCCTGACATCGCGAATCGACTTTCCCACGCTACTGGAGTGTATTCCGCCTAGTGTACGACCCCGTAGATTTTGAAATCAGGATCTTCAATTGTACATTCCAATTCGAATGAACAATTACGGAGCTAACAGCGCTTTCATGGGTGCAATGAGATCGTTCAACCGTTTTTCGGAGCATTTTGACTTCGACGTTTCGAGGGATGTTTTCCGAAGAAAAGTGATGAGGGCCCAGAGAACCCCATAGTTAGACTGTTTTGTATTTAACTTTAATTTTAAGTTATCTTTTGGATCTACATGTGATCCGTTGATCAGAAATAAATAACAAAACACAAATGCCTGCTGGTAGTTTCAGCGTTAACACCTCATCATACATGGCATTCCAAAGCACAGGTCCTAGTATAGGACCCTGTGGAACTCCCGCTGTTAGGGCAATAGATCGTAACCCAGTTTCGGTTTCGTACGTGAAGACTCTACAGTGAGCGAAATAAGAATAGCACCACTATGTGTTTTACTTGTAAAAATATGAAGGATTGAAAATTACGAAAATTTTCTTCCACAGTTTGTTCTGAATTGCTTAACGGATAAATCAAGCATAAGTTTACTTTTTTTGGACGTAGCAATTGGCGTTGAGGACCAAAAATGTGAAAAAGGGGTGCGAAATAAGAATAGCACCACTTGAGTTTTTCAACAAAAACAAGATTATTTTTAAAAATTTACTGAGTAAAAATGAATCATAATGCTTCTACAAATTATTTGAATAGATAACTGCATTTTAAGGAGTTTTCCAGAATTCCAATGTTTTCAAAGGTATTAAAAGGGAATTTTAAGAGATGCTCCTCTAGCGTTAAGAAATTTGATATTTGAGCGGTAATTCTTTTCCAAACTACTTACTTTCTTCATTAAAATGACGTGAAATGATGAAACAAACATTCGAGATTAACTTTGAATCATAAAAAAATAGGTTGGAAATAAAAAACTTTGATTTTGTTAAGTGAACCACACTTTTTTCCAGTTTCAAGTCGTAGATGGCAGCACTATCTTGCAGTTAAAACCAAATTTTGTCTCAATATTGATTTTCCAGGTTTATTTACGCCCATATTCATCATTTTGAGGTATTTTCGCATTCACGCTGCAGAAAACTTTTCCGCATTTGTAGAGGAATCACCAGCACAAAAATGTACAACCGCCAAAATTCCTGCTCATCTCAACTCCCGATTCAATTGCAAATAATACCAAGAATACTGCTAGTCGTCTGGTCCATCAAGTTCCATCGCAAAGTATAACTTTATTCTGATAATCGGTGCAAAAAATTCACTTTTAGTGACCTTTATGCAATTCTTTTTTTTTTTGGATTTAGTGATCTTAGAATTTCCAAAGCGTTCACAAGATACATGCATTTATTTCTTGACCAAAATCATCCAGCACACCTTAATTAATCCCGGATATTCGAAAATGGGCATGAATTTGGTTAAATGGCAAGATAGTGCTGCCATCTATGACTTAAAACTAGAGAAATAGTGTTTATTAAAAAACTTTAGTATTTTCGAATTCAAACCTGCTTTTTGGATTTAAACTCAGCTTCAAATTAATGTTTTATCATTTTGCATCATACTTATGAATGTTAATGAATCAATAAAGCAGTTTGATAAAGTTTTATAGCTCAAATATCAAATTCCTTAACGCTAAAGGAGCATCTCTTAAAACCCCCTTTTAATACCTTTGAAAACCTTTGGAATTCTGGAAAACTCCTTAAAATGCAGTTATCTATTCAAATAATTCGTAGAAGCATTATTATTCACTTTAACACAGTAAATTTTAAAAAATAATCTTGTTTTTGTTGAAAAACTCAAGTGGTGCTATTCTTATTTCGCACCCCTTTTTCACATTTTTGGTCCTCAACGCCAATTGCTACGTCCAAAAAAAGTAAACTTATGCTTGATTTATTCGTCAAGCAATTCAGAACAAACCGTGGAAGAAAATTTTCGTAATTTTCAATCATTCATATTTTAACAAGCAAAACACATAGTGGTGCTATTCTTATTTCGCTCACTGTATTTTCGAAGAAGCTTCCTATTTTCCTGCAGAGGGTATTGGGAATACGCATCCTGTGAAGCGCTTTAGCAAAAGCTTCCCAGCTGGCATTGTTAAATGCATTCTTAACGTCGATCGTTTCCGAAACCGAACAGTCTGTCCGATGGTCCAGTTTCGCCTTCTGTGTAGATGATAAGTCTGTTGAGTAATATCCTTTCCAGTAGCTTACCAAGGGTGTCCAGCAGACAAATGGGTCTGTACGATGATGGATGCCCTGGGGGTTTCCCTGGTTTCGGTAGTAGCACCAACTTCGACACAGATTGTGGAAAGATCCCTCGTCGATACACTTTCGTAGCATCACTCTGAAAGTACCTGCAATGGTCTGTAGCGCGCCCTTCAACACTGCATTTGGGATTCCGTTCAGACCAGGGGCCTTATTCACCTCAAGATTTCTAGCGATAGCCACAAGTTCCTCGTTCGTTACTGGCTCGATGTCGTGGAAAAAGTTAACTAAGTGTAATAAATTCGTGGTAAGTAAATACAGTTGGACAAAATTTTTCAAAGTAAAAAAATTAACTCTTTCAAAAACAATCCTTTGCGGATAAGCTTCAAGTTGTTCTGAGTTGAGGTTTCAATATAAATTATACATTTCAAAAATTTCCAAGCTACAAAAAATGAATTATTGATTACAGACCCCGTTCGTTTTTGGCAACACGCCCGTAAATTTGCTGTTGCCAAAATCGAACGGTTTTTTTGCCACTTTTTTATTTTTGATTTTTATTTCAAATTAGTCAAAATTGATGTTAAACCAGATATACTAGAACCGATATACACCACTTAACGAGAAATCGGGAGACACGAATAGCGCTATCTGGCGACAGAAATGGAAGTATTACACTGTGAATTTTTGCGGAGCTTTGATCAGAGGTGCCAGCTGTCATGATTTTTCAATTGACTATCGCAAAAAGTGTGGCGTAAGATATAGAAAAGGCGGAAGTGAAATGAGTACTTTTTGAATAAATAAAAATTATAAAAAGCGCATATTGTTACAATTTTTAAAACGTTATCCAAACCCTTAAAACATCGGCAGCGGTAAGTGCTATCCTAGGTGTTAACCCGGGACACATTCTAGGTTCTTTTTTAGCTTAAGCAGCTCATTTGCGCACTAGTAAGTGCGCAAAACTGGTTTCCATTTTTGCCACTGGTGACGCTCCGATAGGTGTTGTTGTTTTTTGTTGCTATTTTCTTTTTTAATTTTTTTCTAGACACTTTAGCACCTGGAGCTGGTCATGAGCTGGTCGGTATTCAAATATGGCTCATGGCTTGCCTTTTCAATACCAAGGAGCAAAATTGAGTGTTATTATAGCTTTGACACCTGACCGCTGCTGATACTCTTAAACATCGTGATTGTAATATCACTATCGGTTTAGCGCACAGTTTTACAAAATAAAGAATGAAAAGGGAATGTTATTAGACTTCAAAGTCAAGCATTCGTAATGAACAACTTATTTATAATGACTTCATAAATTACTAGAAATAAATTTAATTACGACATTCGCGATGAAATCTGCCAGCACAGATTTTAGACTTTTGCATTGCAAATTTCCATCAGCACTTTACGAGAAAACAAACAAACTACATATTCTTAATCAAACATTTGCGCTATTAAGTTTCAACGATCCGTTTCCTAGAATATATATGTCATACAAAACGGCAAATCAAATTAAGCGGAAGCTTAATAAAAGTGTTTAAAGCTTAGCTGAAAGACGAAAATTAAATATAGATAAAAAAAATAAAAAAAATGGAAATTCAAAAATGATTATTATTAATTTTTCCTAGTTACATTTAAATAGTTTTTTTTTGTGTTTTGGATTATGATTTGTTTTGTAATAGTGATGAAAAATAAAAATGTTTCATTTCAAAACCAATATACATGCCATTCGGAACCTGAGCTAAATTTTTAATCAATTTCGTCACATTCCATGGCTGGAACAGAATTTTTCCTTCTTAGTAACAACAAATGACATGATGCTTAATGAGCACACAATTTTCGTGTTGATTAAAAAAATGTGCTTAAATTTTGTTTTCTCCTTGATAATCGATTGTGTGAAACTTTTTCAGCTTTGATTTTGTATTTGTTTAGATTTTTGTTTTGCGTTCACGAGTACAAATAAATGATGGGAAATCATTAAGAAATATATCGCATTCCGATTATTCATTGAGAATCGAAAGATTTTTTTTTTTATTTATTTCAGTACAAATGGTTTAAATTTTGAAGAAAAAACAATTCTGTTTCACACATTTGTCTAAATTAATAA
The DNA here is from genome assembly GCF_029784155.1 of Uranotaenia lowii. Taxonomy (NCBI): domain Eukaryota; kingdom Metazoa; phylum Arthropoda; class Insecta; order Diptera; family Culicidae; genus Uranotaenia; species Uranotaenia lowii. Next base: position 330,081,182 of record NC_073693.1, read on the forward strand.
AAAAACCAATTTGTGCCCTTTCAAAAAGTTAATCTGAAGCTGTCAAAATGCTGATCAGGGATGCCGTGCGAACAAATTTTCATCAATTTTTTGTTTAGTTCAGAAACACTTAAAACATTTAATTCCGCTCATTTAAGAAATGAATTCAAAATTCGCGCCACCAGCCTTCATTTCTTTCATTGTTTTCAGAAGATATGTCACAAGTCTCTTAGGCATAATTCCAAGTCCATTATCAGAAAACATGAATATTAGTTGTTAGCCTTTTGTTTTTTTTAGCACTGGCATTTCGGAAACGATTTGTTAGCTTTGATTTTTCAGTCAATTCATTAACTATAAACATTTAAAGTAGATTATTTTCATGTTATTGCTGGATAAAAGCTCGGTATGATATCCGTTAACCTAAGATCTGAATTTGATAAATGATCTAACAAACTTTATAGTTTGGTAATGATAAACCAATTTGTTTGAAAATGTTCAAATATTAACAAGAAACATCTAGAGTGAGGCAATAACAATACCATCTTTTAATACGAATCGTTAAAAAAACCATTTTTTGCCAAATTGAAAAGCGTCACCCGTCATCTAGTAGAGAAAAAATAACGATATTTCTACGTAAATATTTTTTTCCTTAACTTTTAGTTAACAAAATTTTTATCAACAGTTAAGCAGTTTTTTCTATTCTGACCGATAGAATTTGAAATCTTTTTCTAAAAAAAACACTTTATGCGCATCCAAATCTATGTATCTTTTGAAACAATCAAATAAGGAAGGTAATTGAAAGTTATAACTCCGCTCCATATTTTGTTCAGAAATATTTACAAGTATGGAATGGGGACATTTTCTTAAACCCCTTTTTGTTTGTTTGTTGTTTCACTAAAATTTTTATGGTGCAAGAATAGAAAGAAACAATTTCATTTATTATAACTGGCATCCCTGATCAAGTCGAGTCGGAATACACGCTATTCACAAGTTAGACGAATTTCTCGAATTAGTGCTTCCATTTTGTCCGCTAGAGGATGCTGATGGTGTCGCCTTCTCATTGTATGAAGAAAATAAGTGTGGTGAATATTGATTTCAATTATATTTGGTTAAACCTTATATTAGCTTAAAATTTTTAATTTGACTTAATTATATTAGTTTTAAGCAGTAAAACATGAAAAAAATCAGGTTTTTACTGTTTAAAACTATTATAAAACTATTATTATAAAAATCATGCTAAAATATATGAAAATAAAAAATAAAAAAGAGACAAAAAACGTCTTTTTTTGGAGTTGCCAAAAACGAACGGTGTTTGCTCGGATGTTACCAAAATCGAATGTTGCCAAAATCGAACGGGGTCTGTATATGCTCTTTTGTGATGTTCGTTCACATTTCATATTCATGAAATGGCGGACATGTCTCAAAGAAGGCTATTTGAGGAACTTTTTGGAACTTCGAGTCCATAGTAGGTTATTTGAGACCTAATTTTGTATCTGTTATACTATATGGATGCGATTGATATGTCACAAAAAAGGCTATTTGAGGAACTTTTCGGAACTTCAAGTCCATAGAAGGCTATTTGAGACCGAAATTTATAACTTTTATACTGAATGGATGCGATTGGCATGTCACAAAAAGGCTATTTGAGGAACTTATTGGAACTTCAAGTCTGTAGAAGGCTATTTGAGGCCCTCTTTGCAACTTCAATACTTAGTGATGCGATTGCTGCGTCATAAAAAAGCTATTTGAGGAACTTTTTGTAACTTTCATGCTCACATTTGAGAAAATTCGATACCAATTCCCTTTAGAACCTTTGTTCAGCGAAATTCGAACTTTGGAGGCACGAGTTTAAGTAGATATGGGGCTTTTGGTTGCTTGGGTTGCTACTGAGTGAAGAAAAAAAATTGAAAAATATAATTTTAAGTGAAAAATTATCTTGAATCTACCAGCTTTCCTACGAACTCGCCATTCTAAAAGGTTTTGAGAAGCTGAAATACCGGCATTTTATTATTGATTTTATTCGTGCCGGTCACAATACATACAAAACTGACAGAAACGACAAGAATGACAATAAACTTTTATGAATTATAATTTTGTTATGCCATTAATCTTTTTAAACTAAAAATACTGACAAAATATTAATAAATAAAATTATTAAATAAAATTATTAAATAAAATTATTAATAAATGAAAAAATTAACAAAAATAAAAAGAATTTTTGTCATGTTGACCAAAGTATAAAAACCATAAATACAAAAATGACAAAACAAACGAAAAAAAACCAACACAAAAATGGAAAAAAAAAATCACAAATGACAAACATGAGAAATAATTTTAAAAAATAACAAATGAAAAAATGCCACAAGTCATAAAAAACAAGAAAAAAAGGTATAAAATTTAGAAAATAACAAAAAATTGCAAAAATTACAAAAGTTTTAAAAATTACAAAAATCAATAAAATATACTAATGCTAACAACCTTTATCATTTTACCAGTTCTCAAACATGCTCCAGCGAAATTCCAAAAAAAGTCCCAGGAAATAGATTTTCGGATATTTTTTTTAATTACACTAGATCTGGAAGTTCTATGAATGTTTGAATCATTTAGCATTAAAACATATTTCTTTTTTACCATTTCATGTACCTTAAGTGTTTTACGAGAGTAACAACCAATTTTTGGGTCAAATTTTGATACCTACTTACATTAAAATATACCTATTAAAATAAGGAAATAACTATTTATGAAACTAAGATTAAAACAAGGAAATATTTGGAACAAAGAGTTATTCAGATAAACTTACCTATATAGTTTTTTTAACTAGAGTCTACAACAAAGTCCCCAAAACTGTATCCTTTCGATAACGAAGATTTTTTGTTCCACGCACTAATTGATGTTGCTTCAAATGTATCCAGGTTAAAATCTGCGCAACCTTCTCACTTAATCAATTCTTCTCTTTTTTCATAATTCACTGTTGGCACCTATGCATTTAGGCTTGCTTCCTTCTGAAACCTTTTGCAATCTGTATCGAACTGAAATCCGATGTCATAATTCACTCATCATCCCACCCGAACTAATCCTACTTTCGATGGGATAATTATCTTCTAGATTCGGTCGCTGTAAGCGTTTGAGCCCACAAAACTGGGAAGGATCTTAGCTAAACGTTAAAAAATAACTGCACACGAAACAACGTGAACCCATCAACGACCCACAAGGTCCCTCGCTCAAGTCACCGACGACGACGACGACGATGGGCCACCGAAATCTCTTCGAAAGGGCCACCAACAACCAACTGACTACCCCGAGAAGCAGAACCGCCTGATGATGTTTCCCACTAACGATGACGATGACGATGTGGCTGACGGCTAATGATGATGACGGGGTTCTGCTGCTGCTGCTGATGACGGAAACCAAGGCCCCTCGTGTATCGTTTCTTTTTCTTCCGTGAGTCGGTCAAATCGGTCCGCCTCTGTTCGACGGCTCAGTTTGCACAGGCTGTTGTGGCCTTTTTGCTGGTTCCCGTTCACATCATCAGCTATCCGTGGACGGATTGAGCTGGTATTGGTGAGGTGCGGCACGTTGGCCACAGTGCAGGCAGATTGCGGTCCAGTTTGCACTTTGTCCCCAGGTCGCTGAGGACTAAATTTAATGATTTTGATCAATTCTCGCATAGGAATCTTCCATCAACAAGTTGCTTAACTGTATTGCAACACTACCAAAATCTTAACTCAAATTTTAAAATATGTAAACAATAATCCGGAATTCTCTTGCTTGGTTTGCTTATTATGTAAATATTTTGTCACCTTCTCAAAAAAATTTCTGACCCAGTAACAACACACACCGAAAAAATCCATGCACAGTAGGCGGATGTAGAATTTTGCACTTCCGGCTGTCCATAGATCAACGCGGATCAATGCACGTTTAGAACGGAAACCGGAATGGCTAGGAAACAGGTTTTTTCGCGACGATAGCCAGAAACTAGAACTTGTCAGAGGTTTGTTTTTTTCCGGAGTATTTTTTAACTATTCACACTTGGAACTTGACTTCTTGGTTGGTGCGTAAAAACAAAACTCACTCGCGGAAATCGTGACCGTCACGATTGACAACTGCAAACCGAATGAAGAGATCAAAACGGAACGGATGCACAAATAAACGAACGAGAGGGAAAGTCCGAGCGCGCGAGCACGAAAAAGATGGCATGATATGTCGACTGACAGTTGTCAAGAAGTGCACGATCAAAAAGTTTAGGGTGAATTTCGGCAGAAAACTCACCGGAAAGGTTTTTTGTACTCATAACTAAGTTTTCCGAATTTGACTTCGAAACCCAAGTCTGGAGACGAGGAGACACATTCGAAGCAAAAATTAGGCCGAATACTAGACAAAAATAAAATAAAAAGTTGTAAGTCAACTATTCAGTTTTTGGAGTTGAACGTTAACATTCAAACAAATTTTTAGCGCTGCAGTTACTCTGACTTATTTTACCAAGTGTATGAGTAAAATTCATTTTAGCACTGTATTTTTTTTTAAATTAAATTGTCATTATAAATGGCCGGCCTTCGACCAGACCGAACTGAGCGCCATTTGAAAGTTTAAAAACAACAGAAACTAAATTTCGAGTTGTTCATATCCTAGATCGCAAAACCGAATACGATTGACTAAAATGAATTCCTTGAATTATACACTATTGATTCGAGCTCATAAATATCAAAGATTTTGTTCTTTGATAAAAATATTTGCACATGAAGTTCAAGTGACTCGAAAAAATGCTGAAGGCGTTCAGTTCGGTCTGGTCGAATCCCGACCAAATAATGTGAAAAAAAAACTTTGACAGCATAATTTTGCTCATCAGAAAGCTTCCACGTTATGATAATTTTCCAAAAAAAAAAAAACATAACAATTTTGCAATCATCAATAAAATATATATCTAGAAAATCTAGATTTATCTAGAAAATCTGGTAGAGATGAATAATACCGCGAAAACTACATGCTAGACTTAATTTATTAATAATAAACAAGACGCTCAACAATTCTGATAAAGAGTATATAATTACCTAATTTCGGATTGTGTAAAAATCCAATTCAGAGTTGTTGTTTTAACAGTGTTCGCTTCCCAGTCAAGAAAATCGGTTCGAAATAAGTTCGAATTCCGTTCGTTTACCCAGTGTGAAACATTGCATAAATCTCTCCTTTTTTAGCAAAGTTCTGAATTCGAGCTCGATTTCAGTCATCAATACGGCTTTTTAGTACGTTAAATGTTCGAAAATGTTATAAACGAAGAACTGTTTAAATATTGCACGAAAACAACCAGAAATGTTTATTTAAGCTTTCACCATTTTAAAAGTAAATTTAAGCCTTGTTTTTCGCTTAGCATTTTATTTAATTTCAATTTTGTTTTTTTTTTTTATCCCGGTAATCACCTTTTTCATCAAACATGCTTAAACAGTAAACGAAAATTACCGAGTTCGGTAATTTTTTGACCGAAATCCTAACATATGTAAATCGTGAAACTGTTCGGTAATTTTTTCCGTAAAAAATAAACGAACATCGGTAAATGAAGAATCGATTTACGATGTTCGTTTATTTTTAACCGAAAAAATTACCGAACAGTTTCACGATTTACACATGTTACACTGAACCCAAATTCAATCTTAAAATACACATGATTTTTCACTAAAAAACAAGGATCCAGTGATTTTCTTCCATTCAAGTGCGACATATACATTTCACTTAGCAGTCACTTTAATTTCAAGTGAATTCATCCACATTCACTTCAGTCGTCACTTAAATTTGAAGTGAGAAAAAATATTCACTTCCCCATCACTTGAATTTCAAGTGAATGTCGGGTTGTAATTATGTTTATTTTCAGGAGTTCAAAATGGCAAATTCTAAAGAGCAGCGTTTAAAGCTTATGCTGGATTTGGATTTTCCCAATTCTTTACTCGGCGATTTTGACGGTAGTTTGTGTTAAACGTGGTGTAAGGAAAAGTTATTTAAAGGTTGTATCATGTTTCAGCTTGTGGGTTGAACTGGACAGATTTTCTGGTTTGCAGCAGGGAAGATTTAGAAGTCGCACTATCCGCAGTTACCGATCGGCCTTGGGATTAAGATGGAATTTTCCAATCAATAAATTTATGGCGAAAGCGTAATGTAAGTATTTGAAATCGAAGTGGTGTTCTATAAAAGTTCTTTTATTTAAAAACGCAAGAGATAATTAACTAGAAACTTACTTAGAAATTCAGATAAATTTCACTCGAATGTCATAGTGTAATTCACTGGACCGGTCACTTAAGTGAATTCACTTGACCCATCACTTAAAATTCAAATGAAATTACGTATGGCGAGAATTTACTACAGATGTCACTTATTTTTTAAGTGAAAATTATCTTGCGTGTAGGATTTCGGTAAAAAAAATTACCGAACTCGGTAATTTCCGTTTACTGTGTATATTCAACCTGATTGACCCGCTTGTTGGCCGACATGGATGAGAATGGAGACGTTACAATCAACGAGGACAACCAGAGTTGTCTCAATATGCTGGATACCGAAAAGATCAGCAATCGCACATCGCCACAAAATATCATCGAGAGCTCAAGCAGAAGATGGATCTACTGATCAGTGGTTTTTCTTTCATTCGCAAATACAACTTCAAACTTCCAAGACATATTTTCTTCAACTCTGTCGAAACCCCATTCTTCGAGAGCTCTCAACATATGTAAACTGTAGCAATTGCTAGCACACAACTGATTCTTTTAAAATCTAGGTTTTAATGAGGACATACTTCCGGTGCGGAATCCCGGATGGTCCATGTCAGGGTTCATCCCGGATTAATTAACCACTAGATATTAGATTTTATTTTATTTACATAGTATTCCGTCTCACGACACAACTTGACGAACATAATTCCTAAAATTCACTCGGTTCATAGCAACCGTTCTCCAATTTCTCGGGCACCCCACGTTCGCCAGATCACGCTCCACTTGGTCTAACCACCTCGCTCGTTGCGCCCCCGCTCGTCTTGTTCCTACCGGGTTCGTAGCGAACACCTGTTTTGCAGGACAGTCGTCCGGCATTCTCGCAACATGTCCCGCCCTGCGTATCCGGCCAGCTTTCACCACCTTCTGGATACTGGGTTCAGGGGTGCCAGGTGGTTTCATAAAAAATCAGGACAACGCGAGGTTAAAAATCAGGATTTTTCAGGACACCTCTTGATTTATGAAAATAATAAGGATTTCAGTATAGATTGCATAATTGCAGGTGATGTATACACCTCGATTTATACAACTACAGCACGCAGCTTGTTGGCTGGCCGACTGTTCATATCGAAAACACCATATATCATCTGAACCGAAGATTACCATCTGTTAAATGGTTTTAACTATTTTATGACCCACTTATTCGATTTTCTCATAGTTTAACTTCAAATTCGATCATATGAAAGAACTTTTTATGAAAATCAGGACAAATCAGGACATTTTAGGGGCTAATTTTCACAAATCAGGACAAGTCGAGAGTTTTTGAAAAATCAGGACGGGCCCTCGAAAATCAGGACAAATCCTGATAAATCAGGACACCTGGCACCTCTGACTGGGTTCGCCATAGAGTCGCGCCAGCTCGTGGTTCATCCTTCGCCTCCACACTCCGTTCTCCTGTACGCCGCCAAAGATGGTTCTTAACACTCGTCGCTCGAATACTCCGAGTGTACGCAGGTCTTCCTCGAGCAATATCCATGTCTCGCGCCCGTAGAGAACAACCGGTCTAATGAGCGTCATATACAGGTTACACTTCGTGCGAGGGCTAAGTCTTCTCGACCGCAGTTGCTTGTGGAGTCCATAATTCGCCTCCAGATCTCACGGCTGGTGTCATTGTCTGCGGTCACCAGTGAGCCGAGATAGACAAAGTCTTCGACTATCTCCAGATATTAGAGAGCTCCGTTATTCAAGAATTGCTATCGATGATTTTACCAACTTATGTCTCTTATGTATATGGCTCTCGTGGTAGAAATTAAAGAGGGCATATACTAGGATGCCACATCCGGTAGTCTGGAAAGCCATATCCGGTCAAAGGACTCAACCTGCTAATATCCGATTATCATCCACGCTTATTGTAAAAGGCCGGTAGTTCTCCTCATTCGCATAAGACTACAACAGCAACACTAGAGATTCTTCAAGAAACCTTTGGGATGTGTGGAAAACCACAGAACCTGGTGTCAGACAACGGTTCCCAGCTGACCAAGGTTTCGTATCACTCGTTGTCAAACGGATAGGCTCTACAGTTTAGGAATACATTGAAAAAAAGTCTTAAAAGCTCACCAAGGGGAATTGCATGGCTTCTTTCAGCACCTGTAGGTTTTGTTGTCTGCGTAACGCTCAACATCGAATCGAAACGCTTCTGCACGAAATACTCTTGAGTCTGCGATGGATTCAAAGCGCAACTAAAATGAATACGAGGGTCGCAGGTTTTTGAAACGATCGTGGTGCGCAAAGGTCGGATTAATTACGAAGTTTTGATGGATTCTGGATGTCCGAATGTTTACCAGATGACTGAAGATTCTCAGTCTCTTAACTTCTAGTCTGGAGCCGTAAGCTTCCTCATCGGATAACGCACAAGAATCTTTAACAAAGAGGTAATCACGGAATATCACGCCTATGACAGTGTTTAGAGCTTATCCAATTCCAACAGAGGCTGGTGTAAACCACCGATGCCCCTTATCACCGGTAGTGATTGCCATCTGCAATGGATGAAAAAAAGGCATTCACACGTATTGAACCATCAAGCTATGGAGGACAGCCAGGATAGCCTGATGTAACCGGTTGGTTGGTATCAGTTGAGATAAGCACTCATACAGAATAATCGCACAGCTTTCCTCGGTAACGGCCGATTTGGACAAAAACGTTACGGGCAATCAATCCAATGTAATCTATCGCTTTATGTTGCGTGGGAGATATGGAAGCTCCATTGAATTTTGAAAATGGGTTAGATTAGCTGTCTTTCGGGATGAATGATATAAAAAGACTTGTTATGGGCCTCGCGGGCTGAGTTTAAAATTGGGGACCGGGATTAGTGAGATATGCGAGGTTGAGTTGTGCCTACAGATTTGAAGAGCAACGAACAGTCATGAAAACTTTCATCGTGTTAACCATAGCCTTGGTGTCCCTGGCTGTGGCCGGTAAAATTGAGTTGTCCAAAGATTTCACTGCAAGTCAAAAGCAGCAGATAGACGTTTTCCTGGGAAACCAGGCGATATCTAAACCTGAAAATTTTCCCACAAAATTGAATGAACATATCGTTGAGCGTGAGTTTACCACACGTGTTGACCATTTCAATCTGCAAAGGACGGACACATGGACGGCTCGTTATCTGGTCAATCCCGAGCATTACCTTCCCGGAGGTCCGATCCTGATTCTGTTGGGAGGAAACGGAGACATCGATCCATTCTACTTGGGCGAGGGAAATCTGATCTACGATATTGCCGAAGCTTTGAATGGTGTTGTGATTGCGTACGAGTCTCGATTCTATGGAGACAGCCATGTTGGGTTGGAGTAAGTTTTCTACTGATGACCAAGTTAATCTTACGAAGATTTTGAATTTTGATTCTTCCTACTTTCAGAGACACTAGCCTGGAAAACCTGAGACTCCTGAATCTGGACCAAATGCTGGCAGATTTGGCTGAGTTCGTGCAGCACGTTAAAGAGCACGAGGTTGACTACGAAAATACCAATGTGCTGGTGGCTGGTTCTGGATTGGGTGGAGCACTCGCTACCTGGTTCCGGGTTCGGTATCCCCACTTGGCTCAGGGTCTGTGGTCATCGAGTGGATTTCACCGGGCGTCCATCGATTATTACGAATTCGCCGAGGCTTGGTCGCAAACTTTGATCGACTTCGGTAGCCAGCAGTGTTACAACGATATCTTCGTGGCGTTCCACGTGATGGAGAATTTGTTCGATGCCGGTTACACTGAGGTCATCAACGATCGCTTTAATCTGTGCACTCCGATCGAAGAAGGTAACGAGCTGCAGCTGCAATTCTTCCTGAGCCAGCTGATGGGTTATGTGGAGGGCGGTACCCTGCTTGCCCAGAAGTAAGTACTATAGTAGCTATCTATCGCTATTAGTTAAAACTCTTTCTCTTGTGTCATTATGAAGACATCTATATATTAACCAAAAGGGTTACATAAAAAAATAATTTAAGTAAGCGAAGTACAGATGGCACTGTTAAATGCTAACCTTCTCATATTTAGTAACATTATATTTCTCCGCTTCCGATCCCAAGGGAGATTTGTATGGAAAATTAACGTCTGCCAAAGAGTTAAACGTTTTTCAGTTGGAATGTGAATCTCAAGAAGAGATCTGATCCGCAAATCCACAAAAGTAAGACGAGCTTCCTGATCTCGTTGTTTTTATATCTTTCTAGATATCATCATTTAGATTCATCAGACTAGCTTACTCTTCTCTTCTCAACGTGTTCGTTAGGGTAGCAATGCTTGGGAAATATTTCATTATCGTTTTAAAAAAAACTGACTGTATACATTAGGGTGGCAATGGATGTAGGGGAAATGTTCTTGATCGAACTTTGAAAACCGAACTTATACATTTTGTAGATTAGGACAATAAACTGGCCTGTGCATAATTTCAGTTCAATCGAACATGACTTAGGGGTGCCTCAAAGCGCTCGAATTTTCGGTTTTTTGACCCTTGAAAATCTCTCAAAGAAATCGGAATTTTAATGTTTATGCCATAAATGACCAAAAATCGAATTTTCATCCGATGGCCTTCAAATTTTCAGGGATTGAAAAATAACTATTAAACTTCATGTTACACTATTTTACTCGTATTTTATTTACAGTCCATACGCAAATGCCCGCACCTTGGCCTTAACCCCGGACAGTAAGATTCTGCACAACCTGGGAATCAACCGTTTTTTGCATGTAAATCCATACTTTCTTCAGTTCCTCGACTGTCTTCACTACCTCAGGTCCTTAAAGAAGGTGCTGCTTCATAATCGCCCAGTATTTCTCGATGGGGCGGAGCTCTGGAGTGTTGGGAGGGTTGAACATTTTGGAGTAGTGGCATGAGGCCAAATCCGGCCAGAACATTGTTGGGACGTTGTGGGCCTTCAGGAAAAGAAGCAGGAGCGCTTCTGGAGGCACTCTTTCATGTGCACCTGTCCGTTCATCGTGTCCTGGGTCACGAAAGGTGCAATCCGCTTTCCGCACGTGCAGATGGCTTGCTAAATCAGGAATTTATTCGCAAATTTGAACATCTTCTGAGTACGGACATGCTCCGGAACGCTGATCTTATTCCTGGCCGTGAAAAATAGGTTGCCGGGGATCTGTTTGAATTCAGTTTTCACATATATTTCGAAGTCCATGACGCAGCATTTAACTTTCGTCAGCATGTTGAGGTACAACTTCACTACCTCTCGTCGCGATTAGGGGCTTATTGTACCTTAAACGTTCGAAGCTCAGCCTTAGTTTTGACCTTCTGGAAAAACTTCGGCTTAGGTGCAACTTCTTAGCCACATCCCGAATGGAGGCGTTTGGGTTTCGGTTCAAGGCCTCAACTACGCGGTTGTGATTTTTGGTATGTACGGAATACTTTTTCCTTCACTTCTAGCCTTCCAATCGGTGGACAATCCTTCCTCGCTTAATCCGCTTAATCACTCGTGACACCGTGGAATTCGCGTTTTAGCGATGGAACGATGCGAGAGCTCCTTTTTCTCGTGATTAATGCGCAGAATTTTATCACGCACAAGCTGTTCTTTTGTTTCCGCGAGTTTTGATCACAGGACTTCAAAACTTTCAAGATGTAAACAATGCACTATGAACTAAATCTACCCAAATTATCATTAAATTCTACCCAACGGTTAAAAAGGATGCATACATTTTAAAAGTCTTCTATTCAAAAATCGATCGTAACTTCGTGATAGCGTATTTAAGGGATGCATCATCCCAGAGGATGGAAATCCCGTACTAAACAAAAAGAGCTTAAATTAGCAAGTGAGTTGATCTCTGGGTAAATTAAGAATAGTGTTTATAAAGTTAGGAGCGTCTCAATACTGCCAAAAAGAACATTCTAGAAAAAAAAACAGGAAGAGAAAAAAAGGTCTTGAAATTTGTGTTTTTTCTTTAATCCAACAGGTAAGCTGAATAGCTTTCTTTCAAGTTTATTATGATATTTAAAAGAACATGTTCGTTGGTCTCTTGCAAGTCGATTTTTGTACAAAAATCTACTGATCTACTGAACCTTTTCAAGTCTTGCTCCTGGGGTTATCATAAGGATGCAAGAATTTTCTCGCACGTATCCGGGCTATTTTATCTGAAAACCCGGAAAATTTTCAACCTAAAATCCGAAAAACATCCGGACAAATTTGATCAAAAAACCAGGAAATTTTCGACAAAAATCATGCAAAAAAACACTTGAAAAAAACTAACAAAACACATCAGCAACATAAAAAATTGTTATATAGGCTTTCAAAAAATCTTTCAAGATTATTTTGATAAACCTTGGTCAGAAAATCTCGTTTCTGAACGCGAAAAACAAAAATTATAACAACTTGGAACCAGGAATTTTTCAACAAAATCCGGACAACCGGGCCGAACTGGACTGCTCCCAAATTTGGTAGCAAATAACCAAGGCAAGTCTGGGTAAGACCGAGAAATTTGGCAAGCTTAGTCTAATCAACAGTGTCGAAGACGGATTACAGATGGCATCCACTGGACATCAACATTCAAGAATACATATAAAAAATGCAATTATAGCGAGTTGAGAGGACAGCTTGGAATTGTAACACAAAGCGAGTTGAGAAGACAGCTTTGAAAAAAATGCAATTCAATCGAGTTGATAGGTCACCTTGGCATTGTAACACAAAGCGAGTTGAGAGGACAGCTTGGAAAAGTTATACAAAGCGAGTTTAGAAGACAGCTTTAAAAAAGGCAATTCAATCGAGTTGATAGACAGCTTGGAATTGTAACACAAAGCGAGTTGAGAGAACAGCTTTGGAAAAAATGCAATCCAAGCGAGTTGAGAGAACAGCTTGGAATTGTAATACAAAGCGAGTTGAGAGGACAGCTTTTGAAAGTGTAATTCAAGCGAGTTAAGAGGGCAGCTTGGAATATTAACACAAACCGAGTTGAGAGGACAGCTTTGGAAAAAATGCAACCCGAACGAGTTGAGAGAACAGCTTGGAATTGTAACACAGTGTAAATTGAGAGGACAACTTTAAAAAAATATGCAATACAAGTGAGCTGAGAGGACAGCTTGGAATTACAACACAAAGTGAGTTGAGAGGACCGCTTTGTCAAAAAAATGCAATTCAAGTGAGTTGAGAAGACAGCTTGGAATTGTAACACAAAGTAAGTTGGGAGGATAACTTAAAAAAATGAAATTCAAGCAAGTTGAGAGGTCAATTTCACAAATATGCAATACAAATGAGTTGAGAGCTGTCCAGCTTGGAATTGTAACACAAAGCGAGTTGAAAGAACAACTTTGGAAAAAATGCAATCCAAGCGAGTTGAGAGGACAGCTTGGAATTGTAACACAAAGTAAGTTGAGAGGTTAGCTTTAAAAATATGCAGTACAAGTGAGTTGAGAGGACAGCTTGGAATTGTCACACAAATCAAGTTGAGAAGTCAGCTTTACAAATATGCAATACAAGTGAGTTGAGAGGACAGCTTGGAATTGCAACACAAAACGAGTTGAGAGGACAGCTTTTAAAAAAATGCAATTCAATCGAGTTGATAGGACAGCTTGGAATTGTAACACAAAGCGAGTTGAGAGAACAGCTTTGGAAAAAATATAATCCAAGCGAGTTGAGAAGACAGCTTGGAAAAGTTACAAAAAGCGAATTGAAAGGACAGCTTTAAAAAAATGCAATTCAATCGAGTCGATAGGACAGCTTCGAGCACAATGTGTAACACAATGCGAGTTGAGAGAACAGCTTTGAAAACAAATGCAATCCAACGAGTTGAGAGGAGAGCTTGGAATTGTCACACAAAGTAAGTTGAGAGGACAACTTTAAAAAAAATGCAATTCAAGCGAGTTGAGAGGACAGCTTGAAATCATAACACAGATCGAGTTGAGAGGACAGCTTTTGAAAGTGCAATTCAAAGAGTTGAGAGGACAGCTTGGAATTGTAATACAGAGCGAGTTGAGGGGACAGCTTTGTCAAAAAATGCAATCCAAGCGAGTTGAGAGGACAGCTTGTCAAAGTTCAATTCAAGGAGTTAAGAGTACAGCTTGGAATTGTTAAACAGAGCGAGTTGAGAAAACAGCTTTGTCAAAAAATGCAATTCAAACGAGTTGAGAGGACAGCTTAAAATTGTTACACAAAGAATGTTGAGAGGTCAGCTTTAAAAATATGAATTACAAGTGAGTTGAGAGGACAGCTAGGAAAAGTTACTCAAAGCGAGTTGAGAGGTCAGCTTTACAAAAATTCAATTCAATCGAGTCATTAGGACAGCTTGGAATTGTAACACAAAGTAAGTTGAGAGGACAACTTTAAAAAAATGCAATTCAAGCGAGTTGAGAGAACAGCTTGGAATTGTAACACAAAGCGAGTTGAGAGGACAGCTTTTAAAGTGCAATTCAAGCGAGTTGAGAGGACAGATTGGAATTGCAACACAAAGCGAGTTGAGAGGACAGCTTTGTCAAAAAATGCAATTCAAGTGAGTTGAGAGGACAGCTTGGAATTGTAACACCAAGCGAGTTGAGAGGACAGCTTTGAAAAAAAATGCAATCCGAACAAAGTAAGAGGACAGCTTGGAACTGTAACACAGTGCAGTGTAAAATGAGAGGACAACAATATGCGATACAAGTGAATTGAGAGAACAGCTAGGAATTGTAATACAAAGCAAGTTGATAGGTCAGCTTCGAAAAAAAAAACAATTCACGCTTGTTGGAATTGGCCCGATACAATGATCCAAATCTAGTCGAACAAGTCCATGCTTGGTTTGGTTTTGATTGGATTGGGGTTTTTTAACTGTGTTTTACGTATTTTTTGTAACAAATCTATAGTACCAAAATTCCATTAGTCATAGAAGGTTTCAAGTTTAATAATACTTCCTCTCTTTGCCAATTTTCAGTGTCTCATCATTCGATCAAGTGTGCGCAGAAATCACCGGAGCCGACGTTCCCACCTCCTTGGACGCGTTCGCCAGATGGTTCAACGAAAACTTCTTCGCCGAGGGTTGTGCCTTAAGTTCGCTCGAAGATTTCGCTCAGCTGTTCAGTGGCACCGCCTGGGATCATCCAGCCGTTCGGTTCGGCAACCGTCAAGTGTTCTACCAACGCTGCACCGAGGTCGGCTGGTTCCGTACCGCGAATTCGCAGGACCAACCCTTCGGCAATCGGATCAGTGTGGATATGTACGCAGAAACTTGCCGGCGAGTGTTTGGCGATTGGTTCACAGTGGAATCGCTGAATCGTAATGCCGAGCGTACCAATACCAGGTTCGGAGGGGACTCACCGGTGATTTCGAATGCTCATTTCGTTAATGGGGCGGAACATCCCTGGCGCACGGTCAGTATCGTTGATCCTCGAGGGCCGGATACGTCGGCGCAGATGATCCCGAGGGAGCTGTTGAGTGCGGATTTGTGGTCTATTTCGGAGCAGGATTCCGATGAGCTGCGAGAGGCGAAGTTGCTGGTGAAAGAAAAAGTGACGGAGTTTATGTATCCACGGACGCCACGTGTTTAAGGTCATAACTTAAAGAAATAAACTATTTTTCAGTATTTGAAAGTAATTTTTTACTGCGGCAAAGAAAAAGAACACCCCTAATTAAAAAAGACCACCCAACAGTGCAGTACAAATTCTCTTAACTAACGCGGTGTTACCGGTCAATAAAATCAACCTTCATAACGAGTAGATTTTGGATTTATTCAAATCAATGCAATGGTTCATGATTTTATCTATTTGTATCTTAAGCAGTTTCTAGTTATTGATAACTAGGTAAATCATTAACGATGGACATAACACCAAATTTCACCTCAACCTTGATAGCATCAGTCCACTTGTTGATATTGCTGTCATTAATCGAGTGCTACCACATAATTAAAACTTCAAACTGACGTGGGAATGAAGCAATTTTTGATAAGATAAACCCGGGCACACAAATGTACACACCGAATTTTGATTTCTAATGTCGTCTAAAGTACCACCTATAATCTGGATTATTGCTACCTTGTTTATGCAATCAATCCATAAACTGATACCAGGTGTTTGGAAGAAAGAAATAAAAATACTAATACGGCAATTGTTCTAGAATTGTCACTCATACCACAGCGTTGATTGGTTGTTCGGTTTCACGTGATCAAACAAAGTTCCTTTGTTGACAGACGGTCATTCCGAGGGAGAATCGCTGTTTTTGAAATGAGATAGACTCACGAAGTTAAGGTCTTTTTCTCAAAAAGTTCCTGCAGGGGGTTTAGAGTTATCTAACCGAAGATCAATCCTGGGTAATCGATTATTCCTAAAATACCCCTTCTTAATCTATAAACGTGCTATTTAAGATAACGGCAGATCTTCCATGCGTTGGCGTAATCGCGCCAGCTGCTCAAAATTACAATCGACCAATTTCGAGGACCACCTTGGAAAGCTATAAAGGTAAGCCCTCGCTACGAGAGGTCGTCATTTGAATCGGTCGGTCGTAATGATAAAACAGGTGCTAGTGTTATTGGTCTGCGGGTTGGCCGTTGCCAACGCCATGGTCCGGGAGGGATGGCTGGACGTTCGAGTGGATCATTTTACCCCCCGGAACCAGGAAACCTTCCCGATGCGCTACTACGCCAACGATGAGCACGCCTACGCCCGAGGTCCGATCTTCATCATCGTTGGATCAGCCGGTCCGGTCGATGTGCGGTACCTAAGCCATGGACTGTTCTATGACATCGCATACCTCGAGGGTGCCTATCTGTTCGCTAACGAGATGCGATACTTCGGACACAGCCTTCCGGTAGAGTAAGTGTTCAATACTAGGAAAGCTCGATGAAGGTGATACTTATCGTTTTGACTATTAAACTTAGGGATGCCTCCACGAACAATTTGGACTTCCTGACCATCGATCAAGCTATGGCTGATCTGGTTGACTTCGTGAACTACGTCAAGTTCGACGTCGTCCGAAACCCACAGGCCAAGGTCATCCTTCTGGGTTACGGTATCGGAGGTGTCGTGGCCAGCCATTTCCGACAGCAGTTCCCTCACCTGTCTACCGGAGCATGGATTTCCAGTGGTCCAGTTCATGCTGACTTCGAGTTTAATGGTTACATGGAGTCCCTCGGAAACACCATCCGCGAATTCGGTGGAAGCGAGTGCTACGGTACCATCTTCAGTGGTTTCGGAGTAGCCCAAAACTTGATCACCCTGGATCGGTCCGAACTACTAACGGAAATGTTCCACTTGTGCGACACCCTGGACGTAGACGACCGATTCGATGCCATCGCCTTCCTGCTTGGTCTCCAACAGAACATTGAATTCGAAATGTTGCACCGCAGCCAAACCAGTGCCACTACACAGATGTGTGACGTCATCGAAGATGACGATTTCCCCAACAGCTTGCTGGCCTTAAACAATTGGTTCCTCGCCGAACACGAATACGATACCTGCGTCGATCTGAGCTTTGAGTCCTACATGGCACCACTCCTGGAAACCGATTTCGACCACGATGCCCTCCAGAGTGGCCTTCGTCAGCGACTGTACCTGCAGTGCACCTCAACTGGATTCTTCCCAACAACAGACTCCCGCTATCAACCGTTCGGTGATCAGATCGATAGCGATTTCTACGTTGAAGTGTGTCGCCGTGCTTTCGGTGATTGGATCGATGAAGATTTCATTCGGGAGCAGGTCGATCGTACCAACCGCCGCTTCGGTGGCAACACTCCGATCACCGATCGTGTCCACTACACCAATGGAGACATCGATCCGCAGCATGTGGCCGGTATCCTCCGAGATTTGGACGATGATGATATGGCAGTGGCCACACTGATTGCCAATGCCTTCCAGGCGCAGGATCTCGAATCGATCGACTACGAGTACGATTCGCCTGAAATGATCGAGGCCAAGGAGCGAACCCGGACGCTGATCGATATTTGGATCTTCGAGGACGCTGCTCCGATCCATCACGAAGCTTAGAGTCTAAGGAATTTATGAGAATAATATATGATGTGAGTTGGTTGAATGTCTGTTTTATTACCACGAACTTCGGGTTATGCAAACAGATTTCTAGCTCTAGGACGTAGTTTTTGCAACCTTCTTCAGCTATAGAAATCCTAATCTCAGTCTAGAGAGATCCCTGAAAATAGGTCGTTATGAGACTCCAATATATTTGACAAGACAACAGGTAATTATTCTCCCAAATATAAACGTTTTGACTTTTGACCTCTCTGAAGTGTGATTCAGCAATCTTTAAAATTTTGTGCAGGTAAATAATGGTTAACCTGACCTGTTGAATGGTCATGATTTTTGCTCTCGAAAAAAACAATCTTTTTTGCAGCTTCTAAGCTATGGTCACTCTTATCTTATTATGAATCTTTTTTTTTTAAGATTTCAGTACAAAAATGGGCATCCAACAAGCCAAAGTAGATAGTGATCCATTGTTTCATGCCAATTACAACGTAACTTGTCTTCTTTTATTCAAAGCTCTACTCAAACTCTACTTAAAAGCTCTTGCTAGGGAGGGTATTAAGTATCCGAAAATAATTTCCTGTCCTTAATCGACTAAATGTTCTAAGCAATGCATTCAGAATAGTGTTATCCAAACAGGGATAAGTCTTCGATTTCAAACCTTTAGGGCTAAAATTTTTCCTTAACCTAGACTCGATTTCATGACCTCAGGCTTAGAAGACTGAAACGCTATCCTCTAGGTCACGTTCGGCGGCAATCCCAATGTCAATTGACTTCTTGGGAAAACCAACTAAGTTCCAGAAAGTCGAATTTTGACCAAAATTTTCTTTTTGGTATAACACCAGATGTCGACGTTTCATGCAATCTGGCAACAAATTTCAAATTTCCTTTGGTGAGTTAAACGAAATTTAAGTCGATTTTTTACAAAACTTTTTTTTTCGAAACAATACTAAATTTCAACGTTTTAAGCATTTTTAAGTTTGGAATCAAAATTAAAATTTTGATTTTCCGATTGGCTTTGGTCACCCACTCCCCCTTTTATTGATTTTTGAGCGTCAAAATTCCGAGGCTTCGAACGCTTCGAGGGGTGCCTCAAAGTCCGATTGTGCTGAAATTTTGCACAGCTTTATTGGGATAATCTACAAAATGTATATGGTCGGTTTTCGAAATTCGATCATGAATTTTTTCCCCTACATCAATGCTACCCTAATGTACAGTACACTGTCACTTCAAAATTGAATAGTTTTTGAACATCCATACGAACTTTTACCATTCAAACTGTGATATCTTAGAAACTACGCAAGATTTATTATTGAAATTTTGCAGAGTGATTGTTGAAAAAACAAACCTTTTGAAAATGTCAAAAATGTAAGTAAAAAATAGAAAAATTATCAAAAACAAAAATGAAATTTTTGTAAATTTTGAATATTTTTGTTTTTTTTTGTATTTTTTTTTAGTTCCAAAAATTTTAGAATTTTTTTTTCTTGATTTTTAAAAGTTGTTGCCATTTTAGAGTAAATTGAATTTAAATTTTATATTTATGGTTTCAAAGTTAATTTTAGGACCACCCTATTGGAAAATGACTGGACCAGAGACTAGCAAAAATTATGGTTAAGATGCCACAAAAGCATTGCAATGGTTAACATGTCGTTTGAAATCAGATTCAAATTTAGCTGGAAGTTTAAATTAAAAAAAAAATGATTATTTAATTGTTCGGAAAAAGAAATAATCCTCAAAGCAGCGTCTTAAGTTTTTAGCAGCTTGAAGCTAAAATAGATTTTATTTGTGAGTATTTTAAACTTTAAACAATATTCAATAAATCTTACATTTAGTTTCCTTCTACTCGGGCACTCACTTTATCTTATGTGGAGATATGGATCAGGAAACGAACGACTATTTTCGATTATTTAGTCTCGAAACCTTTGTTATCAAATTTAGTATTAGTTAGGCAATTTAATTAACATTTTGAAGGTTACTTACGATACAATATTGTAACTAGCTATAGTTGATTGTAACGATCGAAGATCCGCAATTTCACTTTGCAGGTTAGATTCACTTGAAGTGACCTATTCGAAATAATATAAGTTAAGGGAACGTTCTTCGAGTAATACACTTTCACACTTACGATTTGCCTTGCAGAATATACAATTTTATGATAGTAAATCACTTCCTGCCTTTTAATCGCTTCCTTTTAATCACTCGATAAACTTAAATATTTGTAAACAGCCCTTTGCTACGCACGCTATCTCAAATCGATAAACTTTTTGCCGGTCTTTTTTTCTATTTTGTTTCCCCGTTCTTGTTTACCTATTTCTGCAGTGCTTTCCGACAAGCCGCCGAGTCGCGCAGTTTTTACACGCTCAACAGTCCCCCACCCGTAAACCTGGTCCGGATGCAGTCTCTGGAGCCACCGGATCAGCGTTACCAACAGTATCAGAAGTTGCATGATGAGCGGCACTCTCTGGACCCACCGTCTGGACTCTGTCAGCAATCTCTAGTACCGCCAGATTCGCCGTTCCACGTCGAAAAACACCACCAGTTGTGCGTACCAAAGCTTGACGGACTCTTCCGTCACCAGAAACGATCGGCTCCTCGATGACTCCTCGAACCCATGCTTTGCGTCGACTGCCTTCGACCACGTATACGAGATCCCCTTTCTTTAGAGGATTTGTTTCGGAGAACCACTTGGACCGTTGGTTGACTGTCGGCACGTACTCTCTAATCCACCGCTTCCATAACTCGTCGGACAGCTGCTGCGATCTCTTGTAAGCATCCCGAAGTGCTTCTGCAGGATGCGTAGGTTGAATGACTTCATGCGGCTCGTTGGGATCTGAACCTCGCAGGAAGACATTTGGACAAAGTGCACCCATCACTGAGTCCGTGGTTACAAGAGTTAGGGGCCGGCTGTTGATCATGTCCTCAGTTTCAGCAAGCGTAGTCAGGAGGATTTCGTCGTTCAATCGACGCCCGTCGTCCAAAGCGGCCATGACTTGCTTCACCGAGCGCACCATCCTTTCCCACGCCCCTCCCATGTGGGGTGTTCCAGGTGGGATGAAGTGCCAACTCGTGATAGCAGTCGTAAATTCATCGGCACAAACAGCATCAATTTCTCGTACCCGTTGGATTATCTCCTTACTCGCACCTCGGAAGTTCGTCCCGTTGTCTGTGAAGTATTCGGAGGCTGGACCTCGGCGGCTGATGAAACGGCGAATCGCCATGATGCATGATTGCGCGGTAAGACTGTGGACTACTTCCAAATGCACCGCTCTAACAACCATGCACGTGAACACCGCTACCCAGCGTTTTTCTCTGCGGCGGCCGACGACGACTTCAACAGGACCCAGGTAATCAATGCCCACGAAGTTAAATGGACGTTTAAATGGAGTTAATCTTTGTACTGGAAGTGCAGCCATTCGTGGATTCTTCGGCAGACATTTTCGGACCTTACACCACACGCAGCTTCGTTCGGTTCGTCTTATCAAATTGGTAAGACCACTAATCAGAAAACGTTGCTTGATTTCATTCTTCACCGTCTCTCGAAATCCATGCCCAAACCTTTCATGGTATTGTTGAATTAAAAGATCCGTAACGTAGTGAGATCTTGGTAGAATTATCGGAAAGCGAAGATCGAAAGGGAGGAACTCTGCCTTTTCAGAACGACCTTCCATCCTCAACACACCATCGGCGTCGATCAAGGGCACAAGCTTGTAGAGAGGGCTGGACTTTTCTAGTGGAAACCAATTTTGAAAAGGTAATTCTGCATTCTTCTTCAATATCTTGATTTCGTCGCTGTACGACTCGCTCTGAGCCAATCTGAAGAGAGTATTTTCGGCACATCGATGCTCGTCTTGCCGCAACGGAACCACTACAAAGGGAATTTCAACCTTGATGAGCTTTTTAAACTTTGGAGTCGAAAGGACTGCTTCGATGGATTTGCCAGCTGCTCTGCGCCGGCAGTTGGAGATGAATCGGAAAATGCACGCCACGGTGCGAACTGCAACGTTCCACTTCGAAAATCTAGTCACGTCGATAAAGCAACTTGGAAGCTCCACACCGTGAAAAAGGTGTATTGCCTTGATTTCCGTTCGTGTATTTGCAGCGGGAAGAGTCTGTTGAGGCCATTCCGTCGGCTGCTGGTACAGGAACTCCGGGCCACGAAACCATGAACCTTCGCTCGAAAGATCCGGAAGACGACCCCATTTGGTGAGCGAATCTGCTACATTTAGCTTGGTTGGAACGTAGCGCCAGTCTGTCAGCTTTGAGAGACTCAGAATTTCTCCGATACGGAAGCCGACGAACGGTTGATAACGACGTTGGTCGGATTGAATCCAGGAGAGAACAGTTCGAGAATCACTCCAGTAGAAAATTTGATGAATAGGAAGGGAATGGTTGTTCTTAACGGTGTGACTCAGGTGCGCTCCCAAGACTGCTGCTTTCAGTTCAAGCCGTGGAATGGAAAGAAGTTTTATCGGTGCTACTTTCGATCGAGCCATCACCAACGAACATTTTACAGTATTTTCCACACAAATCCGTAGATACGCGACGCTTCCGTACGCATTCTCCCCGGCATCACTGAAGATATGTAGCTGTATTTGGCCAAATCGGTCAGAAGGTGTCGATCCAAAGTTGCATCTTGGAATCCGAACACCCTCGACCAGAGAAAACATTGCGACCCACTGTCGCCACTTATCCAGGCACTCTCCGTCGATACGCTGGTCCCAGTCGCAACCCGCTCGCCACAGGTCTTGCATGAGCATCTTTCCCAACACCGTAAATGGAGCCAACAGGCCGATTGGATCGAACAGCGACATGACCGTGCTCAGGACTCCCCTTTTCTTTGGTGGTTCTGCCTCTGTAGCCGCTACGTTTGTGGGCACCGCAAAGGAAAACACGTCGTTCTGTGTGTCCCACATGATGCCGAGAACTCGTTCGTAATCCGTCACCTTGTCTTGGTTCAAATGGATTGACTCTCTGGAGCCACCACCCACTCCCAAACTTCGAAGAACAGCTGTAGAATTAGACGTCCAGTTGGTGATCTCGAATCCACCTTTCGAGTGGATCCAACGTACCTCTCTGGTTCGCTCGATGGCTTCCTCTTCGGTGTCGAAGCTGTCGTAGTAGTCATCGACATAATGGCGGTGAACGATGGCCTGTGCTGCTGCTGGATAGCGAGTGGAAAACTGCTGGGCATTCAGGTTCTTGACGTATTGCGCCGAGCATGGAGAACTGGCAGCGCCGAAGGTGGCCACGTCCATGACGAAAACGGTAGGATGATCGTCTTCCGGGAACCGGAAAAGAAACCTTTGCGCCTGCTTATCTGCCTCTCTAATCCTGAGCTGATGGTACATCTCTTTGATGTCACCTCCCACTGCAACTCGTCGCTCTCGAAACTTGCTGATGACCGCCGGAAGTGATGCCAATAGATCGGGGCCTTTGAGCAGGAAAGAATTGAGTGAAACACCTTGCGATTTGGCCGCCGCGTCCCACACCAAACGTACCTTATGCGGTTTCTTAGGATTCAGCACGACATTAAGAGGAAGATACCACACGGAAGAAGGATTGGTACTTTTCAGCTCTTCTGCCGTGGCCTTATGACAGTAGCCTTTGGTCAGGTAGTATTCAATCTGCTGGTTCACGTTCTGCTTCATATGCGGCTCTCGTTGAAAACGTCGTTCCAGGCTCTTCAGTCGGTTTAGCGCCATCGGATAGCTATCTGGAAAAACAGGCTCCTGCTTCCAAAGTAGCCCCGTTTCGAAGCGGTCTCCTACTCGGACAGTTGTCGATTCCAGGGTCTCACGGGCCCTCCGGATCTCCTCCGATTCTATGGGGTTGCCTTGTGCTATCTGAAGCTCTTCCTGAGCGTACTGCTCCGCCATCAGATCGTGAAGCTGACGATTGTTCAAGCTTTGAACAAGATGATGGTTCAAATAGTGATTCTGCTGCTGCTCCAGTCTCGAATCAGGACCGTAGATTGCCCAACCCAACGCTGAACGTACGGCTATCGGTTCTCCTGGTGCACCAACCTTGGACTCCAGAGGAGCGAATAGATGAAGGTTGTCGAGGCCGATAAGTACTCTGGGAACTTCCATTTTGGTACTCGACAAAGGAACTCCATCTAAGTGGTGATATTTATCTACGATACTTCTGTAACAGGCCCTATGTAGAGGCAGCTTCAATTCTCCGACAGTGTGGGCAGACGACATCATGAACTTTCTACGAGAATCCACGGCAGATACCAGCAGGTCGATTTTCCTCGAACTATCTTCATTCCGCTTAACATTTCCTGTCCACACGATGACCAGGGGTTCCGGAGTTCCCTCGACGCCCAACGAATCTGCTAGAGAGCTCTCAACAAGTGTTGTTGAAGCTCCTTCGTCCAGGAACGCCAAGGTTTGAACCGCCTTTCCTCCATGATGCAAAGTAATCGGTATCATTCTGAAGATTACTGACCGATCGACATTGTAATGTGGGTTGCACTCCGCTACGGTAACGTTAACTGCTTCCTCGTGCCTGTGCAGCAGCGTGTGGTGATTTCCTTTGCAGCTCCGTATCTCGCACCGTACTTTGAAGGTGCACTTCATCTTCCCATGGTCACACAGACAAATGTTGCACAGCTTGAGTCTATCAACCAACCTTTGACGATCCGGTAATGAAAGTGACGCAAAATCGTCACAGAACCTTAGTTTGTGGTCTGTGCGATTGCACATCGGGCAGGGCTTTCTCGTTCTCGCCGGCATCGTATTCTGCACGACCGGAAACACTTTAGTGTCGTGGGCATTCACGCGCTCCTTCCTTTTGTACATTCGCCGTCCTTCCGCAACCGCAGTGTTCTGCTCTCCGTTGAAGTCAGCCACCTCAGAAACTTCCGACACGATTCCCTTCATGAAATCAGCAAACATACGAAGAGGAAGATCAGTCCTACCTCTCTTAAAGCGTACCCAATCCAATTGATAATCGGATGGCAGCTTATCGACGAGTTCCGCTACCAGCATGGGGTTGCTCAAGTGGTCGTGTAGCTTGGCCGCAACAAGGTGATCACACAACTGCTTTACCGTGATCCCGAAGTACAGGAACGACTCTAACTTGTCCACTCGAGGGGCTTGTACCTTCCGTACTTTCGCCATCAGTGACTTCAACAGCTTTTCCGGATTACCGAACAGTTGACGCAGATCTTCGATGACCTCAGGCACCGACTCAGGCATGAGCAACCGGCTTTGAACTGCTTCCTTGGCTAGTCCTTGAAGGCTGTCTTGAAGTCTCTTCAAATTGTCGGTATTTGTGTACCCACACGCCTCCGTGGTGTATTCGAAGCAGCTGATGAATTGGGGCCACACCTCTGGCTCGCCTCGAAAAGTAGGAAGATGTTTGGACGCAGCTTGTCGTGCAGCCAACTGTTCTTTAGTCGGCCCTGAACTTACACTACAAGCTCGTCCTAACGTGTTACGTTCTAACAACTTCCTAATCAAAGCCTGTTCAAGCTTTTCTAGCTCAGACTCTTCTGGTTCGGATGCTTCCGGCTCCTGTTGCGATCCATTTGCCTTCAAATAATGCTCCAACAGCTCTTTGAAACGATGGTCGGTATCCACATTCTTCTTCTTCTCCGCTTGAGCCTCGCCTTTCGATGACGTCGCCAATGGTTCGTGTTTGCGTTGGCGTCCCATCCCGCTCTGTTCCGAATCTGTCTCGCCATGCCGTTCCACCAACGCGTTACGCACAGTGAGAGGGAAACTCCTTGGCGCTGCTGCTGGCTTCTTGGGGTAAGCTCCGCGGGGATCTTCTTGCGTCTCTACCCACGCCTTCATCTTCGCGGAACCAACATCCGGATCGCTGTCCTCTTCTTCGCTCTCAAACTCCTGACTCAGATCGGCTTTCATTTTCCGGAACTGGTCGCGCATCTGCTTCTGCCGGATCAAGAAGTCCTTGTGGTCCGCCAACTGCTGTTCCAGTTGCAGCTTCTCCTGGCGAAGTTTCTCCTCCTGCATCTTTTGTTGCAGTGCACGCCTTTTCTCGTTCACCGATCTCTCCAATTCCAAGCGTCTGTCGTGCAGCATTTTTTCCTCCTGCAGTTGCTGCTCGATCGCAGCCGATTCTTGTTCGAGAAGGCTCAGAGATTCTTGAATCGATGGCCGACCTTCTCGAAGCTCCGTTCCGACATCGCTTTTCGCACTTCCCGTCCGTTTGGAAACGTTCTTTTTAATTGGTTTCCTTATTTTGGGAACGTGCAACAAGTTACTGCATTTCGTGCAGTTCCATGGCACACTCTTCACTGCATCGGTAACTCCCGCGCATTGATAGTGGCTCCAAAAGTTACACATGTCGCATTGGACCATGTCATCTTCACTATCAACTGCCTCGCAATACATGCAGTTGTGATTGTTGACCGATTTCTCCACATTCTTGAGCGTATCATTCGCCGGATCCGACATCTCAAGGTTATGTCCGGAAGATTGTAAATCTTCAAGTGTTCGGAAAAAGAAATAATCCTCAAAGCAGCGTCTTAAGTTTTAGCAGCTTGAAGCTAAAATAGATTTTATTTGTGAGTATTTTAAACTTTAAACAATATTCAATAAATCTTACATTTAGTTTCCTTCTACTCGGGCACTCACTTTATCTTATGTGGAGATATGGATCAGGAAACGAACGACTATTTTCGATTATTTAGTCTCGAAACCTTTGTTATCAAATTTAGTATTAGTTAGGCAATTTAATTAACATTTTGAAGGTTACTTACGATACAATATTGTAACTAGCTATAGTTGATTGTAACGATCGAAGATCCGCAATTTCACTTTGCAGGTTAGATTCACTTGAAGTGACCTATTCGAAATAATATAAGTTAAGGGAACGTTCTTCGAGTAATACACTTTCACACTTACGATTTGCCTTGCAGAATATACAATTTTATGATAGTAAATCACTTCCTGCCTTTTAATCGCTTCCTTTTAATCACTCGATAAACTTAAATATTTGTAAACAGCCCTTTGCTACGCACGCTATCTCAAATCGATAAACTTTTTGCCGGTCTTTTTTTCTATTTTGTTTCCCCGTTCTTGTTTACCTATTTCTGCAGTGCTTTCCGACAAGCCGCCGAGTCGCGCAGTTTTTACACGCTCAACATTAATCATTTTTCCATTTTATATTCAATCAGAGTTAGTTTGAAACACGTAACATTATTATAAACTAAGATCTAAATTGAGTTTAAATATTATATTCTTTGAAAAATAAAGATTTGAATTTAAATAGTTTTGCAGGATTTAATTAAAGAAATAAATTGTTAATGATTAAATTTTTCATGATAAAAGAACTTTTACTTGATCTTCAGGTGGACATTTGACTGAAAACATATTTATTGGTTTGTTGTTTAACATTGTTCATATTGTAAATTCTTCAAAAACAATGTTTTAACTTACAACTAAAATTTTAATCGAGTTTACAAAAGTTGAAAATAATTCTGATTTTAACCGCAAAATTAATCTCTTAACACATTTGAGACCGCGAAGAAATCTCAGCCGGAAAAAACCGATATTCAAAATTCTTTATCTCTGAAATATCTGTTCAAAATTCTACAAATTTGGTACCTTTGAGTTGACAAAAGTGTTGTGTTTAATTTTGTTGAATGTAGTTTCATCATGATTAACTTTGTAACTTTTGAGTTATGCTTTTGAATGTAGCACATTCGCTGTTAGTGAAAAAAAAACGGATTCGATGTATGGTTTTTTGATGACGTCGAGTGGCGAATTTTCACCCGATACCGTTGCCCACAGAAAAAATGCCTTTCAACAGGATACTAAGATAAGTATATTTTTCATTTCAATTCAAATTTGCTTAATGTATGTAAACCTTACAGATAAAGTTTTAATTAGCTTGCCAAAAATTCGAAAGAAATAAAGTTCGTTTGTTGTTAGTAGTGAGTTTTTTGGCTACCCGCCGAGAAATCGAAGGCTTGTACAGTGTTCGGTGATGGATGGTGATGGATACGTGTATTGCAATTCCGCGTTTGGACGTGTTTCCTCTTGGTTTACAGCGCGCGATAAAAGTGTTTTGTACGTGTATGATAATTCCAATTTTAAATATTTCTAATGAGGTTAAATTCGGTTAGTCTTTTCTCTCTCTCCCTTTCCCTTTCTCTCGTTCTTGCTCTTCTCGTTTTAAACGCGTGATAAAATTCGGTGAGTTGCACCGGTGCCAAGTGCATTGTACTTGTATGACAATGCCACGTTAGGACGTATTTGCTTTAAATAAAAATGCGATGTACTCGACAGTGTGCGACGCGACGATCATTTAATATTTAACTTTGCTTTGAACACATCCCTTCCCAAAGGGAATCCAGATCTTACATATTTACCTTCCCCACTAACAAACCACCCTTCCTGTGACGACCGTGGAGATTTAGAGGTGTATTCGGTCTCTAGTAGCAACGGAAGTCGAACTAACAATCCTTCCCTTTCCCCGATGAACCGTAAGGACGTGGCCGGCGCCGTTATTGACCATATAAAATAAAGAACCTTCGAAACGTGTACACAGAAAATGGTAAGCTAATCCCAAGCCCCATTTATTTGGATCTATGTACAATTTTGATGGTTCTTGTTAATCACGGAGTAGCAACTACTGAAATGTACGGTTTATCTAAGCTCAAGCTCAAGCTCAAGCTGAATGTAGCACATTCGCTGTTAGTGAAAAAAACGGATATCTCGTATATCCGCAATGTGTTTAAATTTTTTTTAAAATTTTCGATCGATTTTCACCGATGTTTTTCTTTCAAATGAGTCGTTCAAGGCCCTTAATTAATTTCTATGAACTTCACAAATAACTGGAAACTTTTAGGACTTATTTTAGAAAGTTATGGTTTTAAATGAATAACTTATAATGTAAAAGCACCCTACAGATTGCGGACCAAATACGAGAATTCTCGTATTTTCGCCTGCCACGTAAGTGGTACTATAACTTAACTGTTTCAAATTTTAAAATGAAATTATACTTTACAAAATTGAATACAATACTTTCGGTAAATCAAAGAAAAAAAAGTGAAATTTGGTCCAGCAAATTGTAGAATATAGAATGTCGAGTTTTAGCGTTTTTCGGCTTCGGTTCTTACTACGACTCTGATCAGAGGAATTGAACCAAAATACTCATTATCTATAGGATTTTTAATATCTGACAATTTGCGCAGGAGGTCTGTAGATCTTCTCCAAAATTGAAAATTTGGTTCATTTTTACGACCAAATAACGCATTTTATTTTTTCTAATTAAGTTTGATAACATTTTTCTCGGAAAAAAGATTTTAAATTATCTTATTGAAAAGTTGCAAAAATGTCAAAAATGCCAAAAATGTCAAACATGTCAAAAATGTAAAAAATGACAAAAATGTCAAAAAAATGTCAAAAATGTCAAAAATGTCAAAAATGTCAAAAATGTCAAAAATGTCAAAAATGTCAAAAATGTCAAAAATGTCAAAAATGTCAAAAATGTCAAAAATGTCAAAAATGTCAAAAATGTCAAAAATGTCAAAAATGTCAAAAATGTCAAAAATGTCAAAAATGTCAAAAATGTCAAAAATGTCAAAATATCAAAAATGACAAAAATGTCAAAAACGTTAAAAATGTCAAAAATGAAAAAAATGACCAAATTGACAAAAAAAAAATGACAAAAATGACAAATATAACAAAATTGAAAAAAAAATACAAAAATGACAAAATTATCAAAAACGACTAAAACAACCAAAATAACAAAAGTTTACTTCATTTTTGTCATTTTTGCATTTCTGTAATTTTTGTAATTTTTAACATTCTCGTCATTTTTGTCATTTTTTCCACTTTTGTCATTTTTGTCATTTTTTCACTTTTGTCATTTTTGTAATTTTTGTAATTTTTGTAATTTTTGCAAGTTTTGTAATTTTTATCATTTTTGTCATTTTTGTCATTGTTGTCATTTTTGTCATTTTTGTAATTTTTGTCATTTTTGTCATTTTTGTCATTTTTGTCATTTTTGTCATTTTTGTCATTTTTGTCATTTTTGTCATTTTTGGCATTTTTGTCATTTTATCAGTTTTGTCATTTTTAACATTTTGGTCATTTTTTTAATTATTATCTTTTTTGTCATTTTTCCTTTTTTTGTAAATTTTTGTCAATTTTGTTATTTTTGTCATTTGGGTCACTTTTGTCATTTTGCCATTTTTGTTTTCTTTTTGTAATGTCTTTCATTTTTTTCATACTCGTCATTTATGTAATTTTTTTCTGTCATTTTTTAAATTTTTTTGTCATTTTTGTCGTTTTTGTCATTTTTACCAGTTTTTTGTCAGTTTTGTCATTTTTGTTAATTTTATCATTTTTGTTGTTTTTTAATTTTTGTCCTTATTTTTGGCAGTTCTGTTATTTACGTTATTTTTGTCGTTTGTGTATTTTTTTCAATTTCATCATTCATCTCGTTTAAGTCGTTTTTGTAATTTTTTTTATTTTTTGATATTTGTTTCATTTTTGTCATTTTTATCATTTTCGTCATTTTTTCCTTTTTGTAATTATTGTTTTATTTTTTTTTAAATTTAATGTTTTCAAGTCGTTTAAGCCGTGTTTGTCATTTTTGTCACTTTTTTCATTTTTGTATTTTTTTGTCGTTTTTGTTATTTTTGATATAGGTATTTGTCATTCTTGTAACTTTTGTTATTTTTGTCATTTTTTGTCTGTCATTTTTTTAATTTTATTTTTTGTGTCATTTTCGTCATTCTTGTCATTTTTGTCATTTTTGTCCTTTCTGTCATTTTTGTCATTTGTGTCATTTTTGCCATCTTTTGTAATTTTTGCCAATTTTGTTTTTTTTTTTGTAATTTTTGTCATTTTTGTCATTTTTGTTATTTTTGTCACTGTTTTAATTTTTTTTGTCATTTTTAATTTTTGTCATTTTTATCATTTCTGTCATTTTTGTTAAAATGACCAAAATGACAAAAGCGACCCAAATCACAACAAAATTGACGAAATTTACAAAAAAAGGAAAAATTACAAAAAAGATAATAATAAAAAATGACAAAAATGACAAAAATGACAAAAAATTACAAAACTGATAAAATGACAAAAATGACAAAAATGACAAAAATTACAAAAATTACAAAAATGGCAAAATTACAAAAATTACAAAAATGATAAAAATGATAAAAATTACAAAAACGAATTAAACGACTTGAAAACCTTAAATCAAAAAAATAAATAAATAAAACAATAATTACAAAAAGGAAAAAAAATGACAAAAATGACAAAAATGTCAGAAATGACAAAAATGACAAAAGTGAAAAAAATGACAAAATTGATAAAAATGATAAAAATGACGAGAATGTTGAAAATGACAAAAATGACAAAAATGAAATAAATTCAAAAATGAAAAAATGACTAAGATGACAAAAAAAATTCAAAAATGACAAAAATGGCAAAATTCACATATATAATTGAAAAAAAATTGCCTAAAAGTACCATTGTGCCCAATTTGTGATGCAATTTTGATCTGAAGACACCAAAGTTGGCCAAAAACTCCTCTTATAGTTATGAAAGAAATAATGACAATAAATCTTTTTTTTTGCATAAAAAACAAGCAATGGTAGAACAACAGATAGACAACAGATAGCATCAGATAGCAAAAAAATCCCATAGAGGACGAACACAAAATTATTGCGATACATTCAACAGGGCATAACTTTTTTACAATTGGGTAAAAATGAACCACATTTTGCACACTTTCTCATTGATGTGTATTGTTCACATACTGTCAAACTCGAAGTCGTGTTTTTCGAATCAACGAAAATGAAGGTGTCGAGAGAAAAAATTCTTTCAAACACCTGGAATTTTCTGACTTGTCGCATCAGCAGTTGGGAACATTTTGAACATTCACCAGTCAACCGTCTCCAGAGTGTTGAAGTGGTTCCAGGAGCGGTTGACGTTGAACTACGGCAAAGGAGCTGAAAGAAAACCGGGATCGGAGAACAAACAGACGAAGGGAAAGGTGAAGCGGATGATTAAAACAAATCCCAACGTCTCAAGTCGTGATTTGGCTAAAAAGATCGGCATGTCGCAGAGCTACGTCCAGAATGCAAAGAAGAGAGCTGGACTACATACATACAAGGTACAGAACTTCCCAAACCGCGATGAGCGGCAACAATCGACGGCTAAAACTCGGACACGGAAGCTCTACGAGAAGATGCTGACAAAATATGGTTGCTGTCTGATGGACGACGAAACGTATATAAAAGCCGATTTTAAGCAAATTCTGGAACTGGAGTTTTTCATCGGTAAGAGCAAGTTTGATGTGGATGATAAATTTAAGAAGGAGAAAACGTCGAAGTTCGCCTCCAAATATCTCGTTTTGAAGGCCATCTGCTCTTGTGGACTAAGGAGTGAGCCTTTCGTGACAAAGGGCACAGAAAATGGCGAGATCTACAAATCTGAGTGCCTCGAGAAGCGCCTTTTGCCGTTCTTGCAGCAGCACGACAAAGCTCCGCTAATTTGGCCAGATTACATGTGGCATCATGCCACTATTCAAAAAGTGTCCTGGAGTGGTATGAGGCCAACTCTGTCCAATTTGTTCCAAAGGACATGAACCCGCCAAACTGCCCGGAGCTGCGCCCGGTGGAGCAGTACTGAAGCGGAAACTTCGGAAGAGCAAAAACACAGTCAAAGACGAGAATGACATGTTAAGAAAATGAAAAAAAAAACTGAGAAACTGATACCGGATGACACTGTAAAGACTTTGACGGAAGGCATCAAGCGAAAATGCGCTCAATTTTACACTCAACGCTCCATCGATTAACTTTTCTTTGAATTTTTGAAATAAATACATATATGTTTAAAACTACCCTTCAATTTTGGTTATATCTGCACAGAGTGGTTTTAAAAATTTTAGATACTATAGTCGATTGCTCGAATTTTGAAACTTTTGCGAAAAGCTGATTTGACAAATTAAAAATTCGGACTAACTTATTACATAACATTCTTTATGTAATGAATCATATGATAAAAGTTGAAAAGGAAGTATAAGAAAAAAGAACCAATGTCAGAATGAAATCTAGAGTATTCGATTTCCAAATATTTTTTCATCAACTCTCGTGTCACAAATTACAACAAACAGACTGCGGCGAAGACTTTTCAAGCGTTCATCAAACGATTCATTTTGGCGTTTTCAAAATCTTAAAGTTGTTGGTTCTTCAAAACTTTTGGTTAATTGGTTATGTGTTATTGGATATCCAACCGGAAACAAAAATTAAAAAATGATTCACGTATTTCATAACTGTTGAACATCGATCACAATTACACTTGCCATCTCTTTTTGGTTGAAATGGTCAATCTCGCTATCGTTTGCCAATATCCGCTGGAATTGACTCGATCGACCGTTTTTATCGTCAGACTGTTTTTTCCGCCAGCCTGGCAGCAATCACTTCCTATGGAATCTTATCGAAGGAGGTTTGATACGAAAGTCTTAATCCGGTATGGTAAATCATAGCATGCTCGATAGAAACGATAACAAAATTACGTAAATCCAGATTGCGTTAAGTCCACCCGTTTATTGCACCCTTCGAAGGTTTGGATATTGTTTTAACAATTAATATTTCTTGGAGCGAGCCTTCTTTTGCGAGTTTAGTATTTGACCGGCTGCCGTAGCTATTAGTCATTGGAAGGAACAAACAATGGTGAGCAAACTGATACTGGTGGCCTTGCTGGCGACCGTTGTGGTCGGCCTGCCAGCTAAGCAGAATAAAGTGGACGTGTTGAAAAGCCCACTGGTTAACAAAATGATGCAAGTTTTCGGCAAACCACAAGTTCCGGAAGGATACAAGTCCATCAATCCACGCACCACGCAACACTTCTTCCGCACTCGAGTGGATCACTTCAACCCACAGAACCGGGACACCTTCGAAATGTACTATCTATCCAACGACGAATTCTACCGTCCAGGTGGTCCAATCTTCATCATCGTCGGAGGAGCATGGATGTTGGAACCTTACTTCATTGAACACTCGTTCCTGCGAGAGATCGCTGCCTACGAAAATGGTTGGCTGTTCACCAACGAGCATCGCTACTTCGGAGACAGCGTTCCTACCGAGTGAGTATTGGAGGTGACTTGAACACTTTCAAAAGGTATTAACAAACGAATGTTTCCTACTTTCAGAGATTTGAGCAGCGAAAACCTTCAATACCTCACAACTGAACAGGCGCTCGTAGATATGGCTGAATGGATTCACCATCTGCGTACCAACGTATTGCGCAACCCAAGTGCTAAGGTCGTGTTGTTCGGAATCGGTCATGCCGGAGCACTGGCCACATGGATGCGTCAGAGGTACCCTCATCTGGTTCGAGGAGCTTGGGCTTCCAGTGGTCAGCTCGAAGCTCGTCTCAACTTCAAAGAATACGCCGTCGAAGTCGGACAGCTGGTTCGTGACTTTGGAAATGACGATTGCTACAGCCAGTTGTGGCGTGGATTCCGCACTGCCGAAAATCTTATGGATGCTGGTTTCACGGAAGTTGTTACCAACATGTTTAGAACTTGCGAACCCGTCGATGGTGACGACGCCTTGGAAGTTGAATCTTTCTTCTGGAACCTGAAAGAGTCCATCCAAACGATTATGCTCGTTGAACAAAATAGTCAATACACTGGCTTCAACAGCACCTGTGCTTGGTTGGAACGCAATGATGCTTCTACGGATCTTCAAGATTTGGCCGATTGGATGGAGTATTTCTACTCGTTCTACGAGTGTATGCCGTTCGACTTCGAAGCTAGCACTGAGTTCGCCAGAGACATTGATCGGGATGATATCACCAACTACTATCTGGGCATCCGTCAACGTTCCTATCAACTGTGCACGGAATTCGGCTGGTTCCTGACGGCCGATGCGGATGAGCAACCCTTCGGACAAACCGTTAGCCCGTACTACTTCCATAACTTCTGCCGGGCTGTATTCGGAGATTGGATGACCACCGAGGTCGTCAACGATGGAGTCTTCCTGACCAACCTGCACTTTGGAGCCCAAAACCCGAGCGTGACCAATGTTGTGTTCACCAACGGTGCCCTGGATCCGGTGCGAGATGTTTCCATCACCGAGTACTACGCGACTAATTCTGGTGCCATCGTGATTGACGGTGAGTTCGGAGGTTCGGACGTTTTGCCGGTGACCGGTTTCGATAGTACCGAGGTGCTGGAAGCCAAAAATCGGGTACATCAGTTCATCAGGAGCTGGATTCAGGAGGGAATCATCCCGATTGAAGGTTAAGTTGTGTGATTTTCTTTAAACACTGAATAAATTATTAATTGAGGAAGTAGTTGATTTTTCCATTGAAGTTTTTCAAAATCATGGGTGGGTATCATGGGTGCAATCTCAGCTTCAGTACAACAGCGCGTTAGCCATTTACACCACGGTGAATGTGAGGATAGGAGGCAAGAACACATCCGAGACATACATGGAGTGTATCGATGGATGGTCCAGCAGGATGGAGGATGATCGATGGAGCTCGACTTGTACGCTCGTGACAAAAATATAAAAAATGACAAAAATTACAAAAATGACAAAATGACAAAAATGACAAAAATGGCAAAAATGACAAATATGATAAAAATGACAAAAATGAAAAAAATTAAAATAATGGCAAAAATGACAAAAATTAAAAAAATTGACAAAAAAATACAAAAACTACAAAAATTACAAAAAAATACAAAAATGAAAAAAATACAAAAATGGCAAAAATTACAAAAAAATGACAAAAATAATAAAAATGATCAAATTACAAAAAATACAAAGATGACAACAATGACAAAAATGACAAAAATTACAAAAATTACAAAAATGACACAAATGACAAAAATGACAGAAATGACAGAAATGACAAAAATGACAAAATTCACTAAAATGGCAAAAATGGCAAAAGAGACAAAATGACAAAAATAACAAAACTGACAAGAATGACAAAAATGAAAAAATTACGAAAATGACAAAAATTACAAAAATAACAAAAATGAAAACAAAAATGACAAAAATGACAAAAAATACAAAAACTACAAAAATGACAAAAATTACAAAGAAAAATGACAAAAATGACAAAAAATGACAAAAATAATAAAAATGACAAAAACGACAAAAATGACAAAAATAACAAAAATAACAAAAATAACAAAAATGACAAAAATTACAAAAATTACAGAAATGACAAAAATTACAAAAATTACTGAAAATGACAAAAATTACAAAAATGACTGAAAGAAAAAAATGTTAAAAAAAACAAAAATTACTCAAATGTTAAAAATGTTGAAAATGACAAAAATGACAAAACAGAAAAAAATGACAGAAATGACAGAAATTACAAAAATTACCAAAAATGACAAAAATGACAAAAATGACAAAAATGACAAAAATGTTAAAAATGACAAAAATGTCAAAAGTGTTGAAAATGACAAAAATGACACTAACGACAAAAATGACAAAAATGACAAAAATGACAAAAACGACAAAAATGACAAAAATGACAAAAATGACAAAAATGACAAAAATGACAAAAATGACAAAAATGACAAAAATTACAAAAATGACAAAAATGACAAAAATGACAAAAATGACAAAAATGACAAAAAATTACAAAAATGACAAAAATGACAAAAATGACAAAAATGGCAAAATTAGCAAAATGACAAAAATGACAAAAATGACAAAAATGACAAAAATGACAAAAATGACAAAAATGACAAAAATGACAAAAATGACAAAATTGTCAAAAATGACAAAAATGACAAAAATGACAAAAATGACAAAAATGACAAAAATGACAAAAATGACAAAAATGACAAAAATGACAAAAATGACAAAAATGACAAAAATGACAAAAATGACAAAAATGACAAAAATGACAGAAATGACAGAAATGACAAAAATGACAAAAATGACAAAAATGACAAAAATGACAAAAATGACAAAAATGACAAAAATGACAAAAATGCCAAAAATGACGAAAATGACAAAAATGACAAAAATGACAAAAATGACAAAAATGACAAAAGTAAAAATGACAAAAATAACGAAAATGACAAAAATGACAAAAATGACAAAAATGACAAAATGAAAAAAATGACAAAATTGACAAAAATTACAAAAATGACAAAAATTACAAAAACTGTCAAAAATGACAAAAATGACAAAAACGACAAAAATGACGAAAATGACAGAAATGACAAAAATGACAAAAATGAAAAAAATGACAAAAATGGCAAAAATTAGAAAAAATGACAAAAATTACAAAAATTACAAAAATGACAAAAATTACAAGAATGACAAAAATGGCAAAAATGACAAAAATGACAAAAATGACAAAAATGCCAAAAATGACAAAAATGACAAAAATGACAGAAATGACAGAAATGACAAAAATGACAAAAATGACAAAAATGACAAAAATGACAAAAATGACAAAAATGGCAAAAATTAGAAAAAATGACAAAAATTACGAAAATTACAAAAATGACAAAAATTACAAGAATGGCAAAAATGACAAAAATGACAAAAATGACAAAAATGACAAAATTTAAAAAATGACAAAATTTCAAAAATGACAAAATTTAAAAAATGACAAAATTTCAAAAATGACAAAATTGAATTACGTTTGTCATTTATATCAATTTTGTCACTTTTGTCATTAATATAAATTTGGTCAGTTTTATAAATTTTTTCAAGTTGATCAATTTTATCAACTTTGAAATTTTTTTCAGCTTTATTAATGTTGTCAATTTTGGCAGTTTGATAAATTTTCAAACCAAAATCGGTGTTTTCAAATGTGTCAATTTGGATATTTTCAACCATTTTTTCATTTTGACTTTTCTGATTTTTTTTTGATTTTTAAAATTATTGAAATTTGAATATGTCAGTTTAATAAATTTTCTCAATTTGTTCATTTTTAAATTTTGTCTATGTTTTCGATTTTGTCAACATTGTAATTTTTTCAATTGTGATTTTTTTTTGTGAGATATTTTCTCAAACTTTGTTGTGTGTCACTCTGTTCATTTCGCCAAATTTAAAATATTGTCAAAATTAAAAAAAATTATAGTTAATTTGACCGATTGTTGTACCTTACGTTGGATCATCGTATTTTACTCTAGCAATTGTAATTATACCCAATAATTTATCAACATATTCGTTTCTTTCACTTCAGAGGTTACTCAAACGTGAAATTATTTGAAACACGTAGCTGGGCTTCTTTTTAAATTGTGTGTTTTTTTTTTAATTCTTATTGCTCTTTTATTTTAAAGTTACCACATGCTGTGACTCCAAACAGAGTTTTTATTCACTTAAAAAAATCTCATAGAAAAATCATAAATCTCCAAATTTTGCAAATTATGATATTTATTTGAAAATTATGATTTTTTTTAAAATACTGTCTTATAAACAATTTTAAATTTTAGTTTTTCTATTCATTTTCGATGTACTGCGCTCGAAGTACTTTGATCATAATTTATTGTTCTTTTTATTTTTTTATTATTTTGTGTCATGTATCCAAATATAATTTACAGGCTGTAAGAAAGGCTACAATCCACTGTCAAGTGTATTAAATCGGGTTTTTTGTTAGAATTATCACTGGAATTTCCGGATTTTATGTTAAAAAATTCGAGATCAAATGTCCAGATGTTTGTGGCCATTGTAAAAATTGGTGCTCACATTGCTCATATGTTCAGTTAAAAAATGTGGGAAAAACTTTTGCAATGCTTACTCTAGAGGCTTAACTTATATTAGAGTGAAACTATTTGAGATATTACTTCAAGAGGGCCCCTTTACCAGTTATTTCCAATTTTCAATTTTCAATTTCTTTCCTAGTTTTTAGAACTGAAAGTAGTATGATTAAAGGGTTGTTCAAATTTTAATTTTCCTCGAGGAGCCTTCCTGAGCCGGGGGGCCGGAGAAATTCCCCTCCCCTCCTTAGTAGGGCTTTGCTCCAGAGAATAAATAGAAATAAAGCATTTTTAAACCGGTACGGAAGCTATTGAATGCCGAGAAAGGTCTTAATGCAAGAGCAACTGTCAAATCGAATGATCATTGTGTAGAAAATATAGGTGTTTATTAAAACTTAACAAAGTAGATTATGAGGTGATAGACTAATACTAAAATATATCCTACTTGCAAAAAATTCCGAGGGGTGTAAACGCCCAAATGATAATTTCGAAAAAAACGCACTTCGAACGACTTCAAAGCTGCCAAAGGTGCTCGAATTTTCTAATATTTTTCAATTCAAGCAGTTTTAATTCAATCGAAAAAGTGGTTAAATTTTAAAAAAAATCTGGGTTCTGTTCCAGATGTAGATTGAGATATGAAGAATCGTTTGGTGTACTCAACTTAACATTGATAGTTTTGGCAATTACACCCCTCTGATTATTATCAATATTAAACCTTTTTTTTTAACTTTTAAAGGTGATGGAAAGTATTAGAGAAACAAAAGATATCAAAGAAAGAAAGAACATAAGCCGTAAATGAATTTTACGAAAAAAAAAACAACGGCTCATTGAAAAGCTTTTTATCGGAAAATAAAATTCTAAAATTTTTGAAAACATTTATTTGAAGAGTGTTTTCAGGTTTTGAAGGAGTTTGAAGAATGATATTAACCATTTTCTTCGAAGAAGAATCAAATTGGAGGGACTTGGTTAAAAAAAAGTGGCTCCAGAGAGTGCCTAAACAACATTTTCACACGTGCCTAAACAACAACTTCGCCACACGTTTCAAATATGGGAGTTCTCCCTCTTTGCTGTCTCTCTCTGAAAAATTTTTTGGGCCCGGCTAGCAAAACTACCAAAATGAGCGTGGCGACGAACGTGTTAACACCATTGATTTAACAAAATTCAGCTGCTGAGAGTATAAATACGTCGTTTGATTAATGATCTAGTTTTTTCAAAAGAATCCTAGCACATTCTATCACATGCTATTTCCATATAGTAAACAACCCTTGATGAGCACCTACATTTGTGTTAAGATTACCGATTTGCTTAGAGATAAATCATCCCAGAGGATGAAAATCCTGTACAAAAAAAAGTTTGACGATTTAATTTACTCTATGGCTCGGGTTAAATTGATGTACTCTATGGAGCCACTCTTTGATTGATAAAATTATCAATGAATGAACTTACCTTCACAATAAATGTAGGTACCTCTGAGAAATAAAAGAATTCTCTCAATTTGATTATCAATTTACTAATAGATATCTTATTTTAAATATAGAAATAAAGAAAGGAAGAAAAAGTAACAGTAAGAAACAAAAACAAACTAATCTGTAAACTCAGATAACTGTGACAAAAATCCGAAAAATCTATCCAGAAGATAAAAAATCAAGATTTAAAAACACTAAGAGCTCATATTTCACTTTTAGGGTAATATACGGCTTTTGTGGTTTTAATCATAGGGTGGCTCCATAGAGTGTCGACAGAATTTTAATCGCCTAAAAGTATGAAGCTGAACAAATCAGTATTCTTTTAACAAAACCAGCAGACGGAGTTTCTCTATAATAAGGTCATCACCAACACATTTGATTAATATCAGTTTATTTCATACAGTAGCTACTAGAAACAAAATGTACAATTATGCCAGCTTTTTTCTGGAGTGTATTACTTCCTTTTCGTACCATCTGATTTAGACCGACAATCGCGATTTTTTGATGATTAGAATAAGTATATATTACCAGTATGTTCAACGAATCAAAAGAACAGAAAAGGGAATTTTGTTTTTTTAATGAATTTTTAGTACTAGTATATTTTTAGTTGACTTACATTAATGACTAATGATTGTGTTTGTTGTTAAGATTTTCTTTTAAAAGAACTTTTTAAAATGAAGGGGATTTTATCGAAAGAATAAGCCTAACCTTTGAAGTAAGGATAAAGATTGAAGTTTAGATGATTTAAAATGATCTAATATAGTTAAAAAGACAGCTCCACGTGTTGGGCTTCTGTGGAATGTAACGAATTAACGATTAATACCCGAGTGTGAATGTGTTTCTTTTACTCTTACTGTTTGTGTCTTTATCTATGTGCAATTCTATGTACGTGAAGTTGTTCTTTCTGAAAATAATTTTAAAGCTGCCGTTTCCGTAAGACTTTTAAATTTCGGAAAAAACAGTGCAGCATGTTTTGCGGGTTATTTGAACGAGTCTTCAAACGATTTTTAGTCTTATTTGTGTGTGTTTGTTAAAATCTGTTAGACAGATTGGAGTACCTTTTAAGGAAAAGTCACCGTTTTGGTTAAAAATATCCGTTTGATGCTATAAAATCAGTTGCCCGAAACCGCTCGATATTAATGTTTGTATGACTGGTCACGATTATTCGTATCCGCAGACAAATCCCACTTACCTTTGGCGTTACCGTTATTGTTTTCGATTAAAAAAGTTACAATCTTGATTCAGTATTCGGTGCTAATAAGGTAGAAAATTATTAAAACATAGTTAAAATCATACAAAAATTTTAGTACAACAAAAAGAATACAACAGAAACAATAAATTAATAACAACTAACTACACAGCAGAAAGGCGGAGAAGTTGTCGGAAGTATCGAAAGAAAGTAAGGGTGTTTACTTTAGTGTGAGGGTTGCTCTTCGATAGATGGATCCTTGCGAAGTTTGCTCTTGTTGAAGCCACGGATGGCATCAAGCAGGGCGGATCGAGGATCAACCGTTTGTGCCGCCGGGGGAAGCTGCTTTTTTACAATGGCACCTCGGACGACGGGAGTGGTCAGTTTCGGGGGTGGCGGGGGAGGAATGGATGCTGTGGTATTGTTTTTGGCTTTGAGTGCTACTATGGGGGGTTCTTGAATAGCAGATATTTTTGGTTCCGGTTGTGGCTCCGGAGAGAGGATTTTATCTTTTAAGCCAGTTCGCCTAAGCGTGTTCTGACCGAATGGGAATCCCGGGTTGGAGTTGGTTTGTTCTGGCTTTTCTGGTGCCTTTGGAGGCGCGGGTTTTAAAATGGTCGTTGAAATATTGGTAGATTCGATCATTGATACAGGTCGTGGAGCTGAAGGTTCATCTATTGATTTGAATCCACGAACCACGGGTTGGAATTTTTGATAACCCATACTAAGTCGATTAATGGTAGCTGTTGTGTTTGCTGGCGTCCCTGGATTCCGTGAGAAGGTATCGTAGAAGTATGGTTTCTCCAGGGGTTTCGGTGCAACAGTAGGTGGTACGACGTTCTTTTTGTATTCAACAGCCCTTACAATGGGTAGACGATCGTCGTTGTTGACCGTAACAGGTTCAGTCCTGTTAATTTCTAAGGGAAGTTTTTGGATTTCTACTTCACTCCGTCTCAATGGCACGTGTTCTCGGGCGCAATCTGGACGATCAACGCCGTCTTCCCTTTCATCAACAGTAGCGGGTGTTGCGTTCAAGCTTATTTTTGTGGTATTGTTGACGTTTCTGTAGCCTCGAGGAAGCGTAGAGCTTCCTCCGAATCGATAATCCCGATCCGACTTAATGGTCACGTCAATTTTGGGACGTTCACTCCAAGTGGATAGATTGATGGTCGGAGGACCTTGGTACTTCCACTTCTTATCATTTTCAATGCTATCTTGAGCATTCACTGTAACACTAACTCCACTGCTGGTCACAGTCGTGCTTGTAGTAGTTATACTTACAACCGTCGTTTGTGGATTCTTAGTGACAACAGACGAAAATTGCTTGTTTTGCAGCTTCTCGTCGTCACTTTTTGATTCCTGAGACATATCCGTCATCAGCTGAGTTTCAACCTTATTACTGATTATACTATTTTCCGTAAAACTATTTTTCTTCAAATATTCTTTCTTTGAATCCTGCACATTCTCTTTCTCCTCTTCAATCTCTTTTCTAACTTCAACTTCCTCAATCTTCGTATCGACTACGCTTTCCCTTCTCAATACACCGCTCCTAGCTACCTCATTCTTGAACTGTACCAAAGTTGAGATATCCGTAAAGCTGTTCCTCTTTATGGCCGCCATAGGTAAAACTTCTCGTTCCTCCTCAGCTTCATTCGCCACCAAATTACTCCGCGATGTATTCAGAATATTCTTAATCACCTCCAAAC
This sequence comes from Uranotaenia lowii, assembly GCF_029784155.1. NCBI lineage: Eukaryota > Metazoa > Arthropoda > Insecta > Diptera > Culicidae > Uranotaenia > Uranotaenia lowii. Next base: position 330,124,308 of record NC_073693.1, read on the forward strand.
TTTGCAGCGACGGCGAATCACAGATGCTCACCTCGCTAGTCGACTTCCGCCTAGAGCCAGCTCCAAATCGATTTTCAAACCTCTGCGCTCCAATCAACGAAATATAGGATGTACTCCGCGGAGTCAATCGCATCCCATTTTCCCTGGGAACTCCGCCTCCCCCGGCTGGACTAGCCAGCGCCTGAATGTAGTCCGACCGAGTCGAATGGAACGAATCCGACCGGTTGATTCGACCGGGAGTGCGGTTCAGCACCGTAGTCAGGCTGCGACGTTTGACCGGGCCTGCTCCAACGAGGGCGGCCGATCCATTACGAATCGCACCACCATTGACCATCTGCTGCTGTTGGTTGTTGGCCGCTAGAGACTCTTCTTCATCGCTGCTCAGCAGCTGCCCACTGCGGATGGCCTGGATGGAATCGACCGATATCTTTCGGCGGATGATGACCGCTTCCTCTTCGTCCTGGGGTGGTTTCGGAGGCACCTGGAATTAGATAAATTTGAAGTGGTAATTCGATTGTGTAAAATTGAGCTTTTTAAATAGCGCATTCCAGCTGTTTATTATTTAGCGTGTTATCTTAAATTATGCTAAAATAGAGAATTAAGCCTGACTCAGATATAGATATCCTTAGAAAGGGGCGTTCCGTGGTTAGACAGCTTATCCAAACATTAGCGATGAGGTAGACACCAAATCGAAACAGGCCATAGCAGGTCGAGAGGCTCTTAAGTTCTCCAGAGATTTGTAGTACCGGATAAACTGGTTAACGTAATAGACGACATGAAGGAACCAGTAACAGTAGTGAAGAGTTAGTCCAACATCTACAAGGAGGTTGAGGACAAGCGATGCCGTTTGTTATCACGGCTTACAAGCTCATAGATACCCATTGAGAGAACAGGGTATATCGGAGATCCGAAAAAGGCTCTAGAGAGGGAACGCTCACCAAAAGTTACGCAAAACAGAACTCCAACCCACTGAGACTGGAAAGGTATGCAAGATTGTTTCCGGTTGGTGGCGGGGCCTTAGAAAGGCTCCTGGAGAAGAGCCTCAAGGTCATTTTCGGGTACATCAATGCGTGTGAACCGAGAAGTAGTGCAGCCGACTAACTACCCCTCCGAAGTCACGTCCTACTTGAAGCCCAGAAAAGGCTGAACGTAAACAAGGTGATACCAAAACCTTCCGTAGAGAGGGACGAAAGTCCTTGATAAATAGCGATCATTGTGTGGGCTCCATTCTGCGGACAGATCGGTCGTGTCAACTGGATACAGTTGGTTAGGTGTTAGTGAGGGTGATCTAGAAGCGGGTGCAGAAAGCGGATGTACCCTTCTACTTGGACTATAAGAACGCCGATTTCGATATCATTTCTCGCGTACTGGCCACTATAGACTGGGAATCCGAACTCGAACTAGCTAACCCTAATACTGCAGCCGAAACTTTCTCGCACATCCTCAGCTACGTAATCGACCGTCATGTGCCGAAACGCACCGCCAATGCTAATCCTCGGACTCCATGGGCCACAACAGCTTTACGACAACAGAAAGCGACAAAAATGCGTGCCCTTCGAAATTACAACAAGCACAAATCTCCGCATACCAAGGAAGAATATCGCAAACTCAACTCCGTCTTTAAAAAAGCCAGTCAACGTAGCTATCAAAACCATTTTAGTCGATTTCAGCAAAACCTCAAGACTAGCCCAAAATTCTTCTGGAATCACGTCAAGAATCAGCGGAATGAACCTGGAACACCGTCCTGCATGTTCCTGGATGGCATCATGGCGAACTCTGACTCCGGAATCTGCGATCTCTTTGCCAATAAATTTTCGAGCATCTTTGATACATCTTCAATAACCGACGATCAACTGAATTGTGCCATCAGGAGTGTTTCACCACTGGGCTTTTCTTTAAACGGTATTACAGTCGAGGATACAACCATGTCTAAAGCAGCCACTAAGCTCAAAAACTCCTTCTCTACGGGCCCGGACGAGATACCAGCTAACTTTCTGAAGCGTTTTATGCCTTTTTTGCTGACTCCTATCAGGCTTATCTTCCAAGCTTCGCTTGACCAGGAAACCTTCACCTCACTGTGGAAAGAAGCTTACATGTTCCCGGTTCATAAAAAGGGAGATAGGAAAGATGTTAATAATTACCGAGGAATTTCAGCTCTGTGTGCTATAGCCAAACTTTTCGAATTGGTGGTTTTAGATCCCATTTTCATGTTCTGCAAGCACAACCTCTCCAACGGCCAGCATGGATTTATGCCTCAACGCTCAACTACAACTAACTTACTAACCTTTACCTCGTATGTGCATGAAAGTTTTGTAAAGAAATCCCAAATGATGCCATCTATACCGATCTGTCTGCCGCATTCGACAAGGTGAACCATGATATTGCCGTCGGAAAGATCGCGCGTTTAGGATTTTGTAGATCTCTCATTAGCTGGTTCCGCAGTTACCTTACTGGACGTAAATTGACAGTTCGTACGGGTAACTGTTTTTCCAGGCAGTTCTCAGCTTCATCAGGCGTGCTTCAGGGAAGTCATTTAGGGCCGTTAGTATTCCTAATCTACTTCAATGACGTGCTGCAACTCCTCGACGGACCAAAATTGGCGTATGCCGACGACTTGAAACTGTACTGCTCTATCAATGGCTCCGAGGATGTGAACTTCCTGCAGAACCAGTTTAACCTCTTCGCCTCCTGGTGTGATGCCAATCGCCTACCTTTAAACCGTGATAAATGTGTAGTAATATCATTTTTCCGCAAACGACGCTCGTTCTCAGCCGTTTATTTCCTTGGAAACGATGAAATCTCTCGAGCTCAACACGTGAAAGGTCTTGGTGTGATCCTCGACGCGCGGCTGGATTTTAAGAATCACACCAACTATATCGTTGACAAAGCCTCCAGAAGCCTGGGTCTTCTTTTCCGCATGACGAAGGACTTTAAGGACATCTACTGCCTGAAGAGTCTTTACTGCAGTCTGGTTCGATCGAACCTCGAATATGCTTCTGCGGTTTGGTGCCCATATTATCAAAACGGTTCTGATCGCATCGAAGCCATCCATCGACGTTTTTTGAGGTATGCCCTTCGACACTTAAACTGGCAAGACCCTTTTCGACTTCCCAGCTACGAAAGCCGCTGCCGCCTGATCGACATCGACACGCTGCAAGCCCGCAGGACCGCCACTCGTGCTTCTTTCGTCGCTGATCTGCTTTCATCAAGAATCGACTCTCCCGCACTTTTGGAAGTTCTTCCACTTAGCGCCCGACCTCGTAGTTTGACGAATCGGGATCTTCAGCTCTTCGTTCCTGTTAGACTAAACAATTACGGGGCCAACTCTGCAATAATTGGCGTCATCAAGACTTTTAACCGCTTCTCAGAACATTTCGATTTTGACGTTTCGAAGATTGTATTCCGTAGAAGAATTCTTAGTGTTCTAAGTTCAGTGTAGATTTATATTTGTAGTTAGTCTCTTAATTTTTAAATATCATTTGGATCAATATATGATCTGTTGATTTGATAATAAATAATAATAATAATAATAATACATCGAAGGTGAAGGCAGACAGCACGGTTTACGGTTTACTATCATAGAGATATCGAATAGAGCCAGGATGACCAAAAAGGAGGGAAGCGTTTATGCAGTGCAGACGAATTAACATCTCGGACATCTCGGTGATCGAATGCCGCAGACAGGCCCTGAATAAGCAGTATAATCTGCAGAAAGTTTGCGGTTTTAAGAAGTAGACAAAACATCAGCAGCCTAGAGTGACGGCCGATGTCATTACCATCATGTTTAGCTAGAGTAGGACGTCTATCTCTTAGTAACACGAACATGCCAAACGTGTTGAAATACGCTAGAGATGTTTCGGTAGTCAGCAATGGAGACATCCTGAGAAAGAAACAGAAACTAGTGGACTTCTATCTGCTCATTAAGTATCGCCGTCGGTTCGGATACGTTGGCTCGCTACCCTACCGAGACGAATGATCAAGGTTTGGAGGGTGCATGTGTCGATATACCCGGTTTGATAACCTTGTCAAATAAATGTAGTCTGCAGTTTCCATCTGTGATTCCGTCGTCGGGGCGCAGAGTACATTGACTCAACAAGGATCAAGGTTTAAAATTTTTTAATAGTTGTCTCCACAGTATTCACGTCTTTGCAGTATGCTACTCTGGGTTCACGGATGCAATTGGTCGACTCTAGATACTATGTATCCCTACGCCATAAAGTCCACCTAATTCTCATCCGGACCTGCAACCAAGGCTGTACCCGTGATGGGAGAACAAGTCCGCGCTTCTGCGGTCATCGGCTTACACGGTTCCAAGTCAAACTCCAACATATATACCCTGCCTCTTGTTACGATTCAAGACTAAGGACCTCTCCTCTGACGACTCGAGGTCCGGCCTTTACTCGTAACTCGAGGCTCGCTTGGTTATCACGACTATCGTGCGCTCCACCTCTGTTCGGGACCACTGCTAGAGACCAATGACCTCTCCTCTGATGACTTGAGGTCCCGGCAAAGGCGTCATCCTACACCGACTAGAGTGACTCACCCGCCGACGACGACGTGAAGTCACTCTATCCGAGAGTATTCCGGGGCGTCAATCTCCCTACGAGTTCGACTGCGGAGAAGGTCATGTCTCCGTCGCCTCCGTCGCAGCGGGCGCATTCTACTCGGATACTCCGCGACGGTAACGGTGGAGATATCCTACATACAGCTCGGCATACTCAGAAGGTAAAATCTTATCTTTGTTTGCTTTACTGTTAGGTTCGGACGCACACATCTCGGATGCTCCCCGGTAAAGGAGTCACCCTACGTCGATTATGGACTAGTGCTGGTTCCAACTCCTCTGCAGGGCAGTCCTGACTCGGGTGAACTCACCGCTGACCACGCGCCAAATATTGGCATCCTCACACATCCTCCGCACGATGATGTCGGCTGTCGTATAGAGTCCACAGGCGACAAGCTTGTTAGTGCGTACCCCTTCGAACCTTGGACAGTTGAACACCACACTGAACACTGAACAACACTCAAATCCACGATCCATCCAGAATCCGACGTTAGGGATCAAGCGATGGGTTCACCGGCCACGTTCCGAGCTGTCCGACTGGTGCTGCCAGCTGGACATTGAAACCTCTCTGGCATGTTTCCACACATCGGTCATGTGCCTGTGCTCATAGCAGTAGATATCTTCTTCTAGCAAGACCGAGATGGACATGACCCCCGCCACAACATCAGCAGCTACCGAGGACACTGTTTGATATGCACTGATTACTCGCAGGTTCACCAGCCGCTGCACGCTGCCGAGCTTCTGCAGATTACGCTGTATGCTCAAGGATTCCGCTCCGTACCGCAAAATGGACGAGTTCACACTCGCCAGGACCCTCCGTCTGCTGCAGCGGATCGCCGATTTATTCGACATGAACCGTGAGAGGACTGTTGTCGCCATTGCCTCTCTTTTACAGCCGTAGTCGACCGCCGTAGCTCATCCGGTCGTCGATCATCACCCCCAGGTACTTGATCGCACGCTTGGATTCGATTGCGCATGGTCCAGCTGCAATCGTCACTGATTGTGCTGAATCTCGATCTTGTGGTGAGACAGACGCAAGCTCTTGGAGCGCATCCAACTTTCCACCTTCTCAATCGCTACTGTGGCGAGTAGCTGGACCGCTTCGGCGAGTAGCTGGACCTCTTGGGCCACGTCGTCTGCAAATCCCACAAGTCTCACTCCCGTGGGAGACGCAGTCTCAGGAGTTTGTCATGAACGAAGTATCGATCCTAGTGAAACCCCTTGCCAAGACACTCCCTGTCCCTCGCAGTTCATTTACTGTAGTTGGCGGTTACGGAAGTAACCCTCCACCACCACCCTACAGATATATGCCGGAATCCTTATACGAATGAGCGACGACGAAATCGCTGCTAAACTGACACTGTTGAAGGCGTTCTTCTTCACGTCAAGGGTGACCACTACGCATAACCGGTCTCCTTTTCTGAATAGACAACTTTTTGATACAGGACGATTAACTGCAATAGGTGTGGCTTTGTTCAATAGATGACGCCATGGAGTGGGATTAAGTTATTTGAGTCGTGATTAAACAACAGTCTTGAGTGTGGGTCACTAAAGGCGGGAGTCCAGAATGAGTTGAGGCCCAAAACCCTATGATTTCCAGCCCACAAAAAAGGAAGAAAAGGCGAGTTTCCAAGTAGAGTGCCTCCGATCAAGCGTTTGAATCGCCAAATTTGAGGAAAGATCTACTGTGTAGTAAAAGCTGTGTACATAAGAAGGATCACTCCACCACCATTGGAGTATCCAAGTGGTGCAGATTCCTGAGTTTAAAGTTTTTAGTGAAAAAAAAAGATTTCTTATTGTTGAGCAACTTCAAGCTCCGGTAAAATCGTCAGTGAATAATGAGTTCTCTGTCAGAACCATTCGCTGAATAGTTTTGCCAGATATTCTGTAATCTACAATGTTTAATATCGTTTCACTTCTTATATAAATCATGTTGGAAACCTCTGTGGCAAATAGAGTTGACGGCAAAGAACTAGAGCCACTGGAAAGTCTTCGAAGGTCGTCGAGCCAGAGCCATTGGTGGTTATCGAGCCAAAGCCATTAGAGAGGGATTAAACCAGAGCCACTGAAAGGTCGTTAGACCAAATACGACTAGAAGATTGTCGGACCAAGAGTCACTGGAAGTTCGTCGAGTTGGGAAGCAAATAGAAGGTCAGGCTGTCGTCGATCAAAACCGAAGGCATAAAAAAAGTCGGAGAAACCAAAAGAAGGTCGTCCTTCTCAACTCCAGGACGAGCAACCGGTTGGATGTAGTTGTAGGACTGCGAATGTGGGTGTTGAGCAGAAATGTGGATATTCGTCGTATCGAAGTCATTATCGACGTGAACTGACTTTTACAGAGGAACGATAAACGACTTCGATGTGATCATCTCGATCGATGTATCAACCGCTGCGCAAGGCTTTAAAAAAGTCAAAGAGGCTAGAAAAACACCATCCTATGATAAGGAACGCATTTTCCATGTGGATGTTATAAATTCGGCATACTTGAGGGGAGCTTGCCAAGGGAGTTTAAGAAGAGGTTTCAGGACCCGGAGACGGACAGCCAGACGAAGAATTCCAACTATTAGAGGAAACCCCAAGTAGTCAAGTAACCTCAAGAAACTCAGTAGCATTTCCTGTGTCAGGAATAAATCATCCCAGAGAATGAAAATCCCGAAAAAAAGAAAGTTTTTCCTGTGTTTGCTCAGGAAGAAGTTCAGCAAAAATCATAGCTTCTGGAGCGAAAAACAAGAGGTTCAAGATACTGGACTTTCATCTTCTCGCACACTTTAAAGTTTTGGCCATGTTGTGAAAGGAGCAGAAGAGAAAGTTAAAGCATGAGTGTTGACAAAAGATAATTTTCGAACCTAATCCTTCCTTTCGCATGTGAATGCGATGAAAAATCTTCTTACCTTTTCAGATCGTGATTTAACAGGTTAGATTGTATATTTTTAATTTGTAATTACTGAACGTTGATGAGAAACAAACAAAAAAAAATACAACTTACCGTATCCGTCGATTTTTCTGTCCGTACAGCCTTCTCCAAAATATTTTCCTTATTCTCGCCCGAAAACCCATTACTATAGGTACTGATTTTAAAATTACTCAAACTATTCGGTCCCACCCCGGGAATTTCCTCCTGTTGATCCTGTTGTTTTCGGGATCCACTCAGCACCCCCCGTAGCGAGCTATCGTCTCGAATCACCGCGGCCAGCTCGTTGATCACCTCACTAGATTTTCGGTTCTCGTTGGAGAACCTTCGCTGGCCGGCCGGTTCCAGTACCGATTGAGACCGGTTGATGCTGGTAATGCTGGTCCTCTTGATGACCACCGCATTGTCCTGGATGAGGATTTCTTCGTTCGTTTTGGCACTATTGATAACATTGCTTTCATTTTTTGTAAGGTTTCCGTTCGTTTCCTTTATCGGTTTTACGCCACTCTCGATGGCTTCCTTCAGTTCTTGAAGTTCGTTTTCTTTTAATTTTTCTCTCCGTTTCTCGAGGGTTTGAATCATCGACTCGCGTAGGTCACTTCCTCCACGATAGCCGTCTTCCATGTCTGATGTGATCAAAATTTCTCCTCCGGTGGGAGTGACGCTGGGACTGCTTCCGGTGCCAAGATCGCTCTCGTTCAAAGTCACTGTTGGGGAGGGACAGTTTTTGCCGTTTTCCTCTAGGACCACGAGGCTTTCATCCATCAGCACCTTCTCTCGGAGAACAGGGCGGATGGCTTCCGTTTCATCCGAAATAAACGTCATTTGATCAGTAACGATCGTGGTGTTGTCCACAAAGGTTGACTGCAAATCGAAAATGCGCTGCTTTTCGTCGTACTCTCCGGACTTGATGGACGAATCGGCAAATTTAGGTGGAGCCGGTAGGGTATAGGTCCACTGTTCGTCTTCCGCCGGCGATGGAGACCGGACTTGGTCTTTCTTCTCATGAATCCGTCGCTCCGTTCCGGATTCAATGTTATAAATTTTGATATCTTCGTCCGAGCTGTGTCCCCCGTTTGAAGGTCTCCGGTCGGGTTCCGTTTCGTTGGTTTTTCTGCTACCAACTTCCGGCACAATGTGCACTTTGGATACGATTGGAGTCGATGGTTTGAAGCTGTTATTTAGCTGTGGTTCCACCGGCGTTTTGTTAGCGTCGTTAACGATCTTGATGGAAACCGTTGAAGCGCCATTGGCCGATTTGGGTTCCGTATCTTGCTGAACCAAACTGGCAGGGGCACTTGTCGGTTCCGGGGACGACTGATCTACGTTTAGCATTACTTTGGATACGTTTTGGGACGGAACCGATGATATCGGTGGGGTGGTCGGCTGCTGATGATGAAGGCTGTTAACCGCATTTAGCTTATTCACCGTATCTGAAAATTAAAGAATTTTTTAAAAAAATCAACTAGAATTCGTCATGCATTGAGCTTCACCTTGGTTCCGTTCCTCGCTGAAGTTGGAGTCGGTTTCCGAAATCAGCGTATCGCTGTCGGTGCTTCCGGTTGTGGCCCCTCGCAGCGGTGCCCTCGGCGATGGTGTCGGTACAATCTTTGGTTCCGGGACCAGGTTATTATTGTTAGCATGATTGCGTCCACCATTAGTCAAACTATTGCTGCTGGTATTGGTGGTTCGGGTATCGACTGTGGTTAACCTCGTTCCGACACTCCTCGGAGGCGGGGCCGGAGCTTTGGATTTCCTAGCTGGAAGAGGAAAATAATTGTTAGAGGGTTCAACAAAAATAAATCTCAAACATGAAGTTACCATTCGAGTTAAGCCGTTGACGAGGGGTCGGTTGATGCTGCTGGAGATGGTCCAAGCTTTCCTGGAAGTCTCGCGGGTCTTTCACCTCGGACGAGTTGGAGGATGTGCGGGTGTGATTGACAATGTCCAGCATACTGTTGCTGTTGGTTCCATTCAGGGAGGTCCGCTGAAAGTCGTTTTCGCCGTTTTCTTGGTTCTGTTTCTCGGAAGTGGGTGGTTCCCGGATGATGTACATCGAGGTGGGCCGGTTCTTGAGGGTACTGTACGACGTTTGGGTATTGATGATGTTGTTCATCTCTTCGACGGTTTCCGGATGTTGGTGGTGGTGATCCCGGAGGTTGACTTCTTCGCCATTGGGCTGTTGGTACTCAATGCTATTGTTGTTCATCGAGTCTACGGCTTGTAGGCCCCGATTGAACAGATTTGGGGACGATACATGGAAGTTCTTCTTAGAGTAAGGTGGCAACTGCGGTTCCTTGAAGATGTGATCATCTCTGCTGAACTCCAGGGGTGCCTTCTCGGGTATAGAGTTTTGACTCGGAGGTCGTGGAGCTAGACGTTTTTTCCGGGTTGGAGCCACCGGAGGATGTGGCTGACTGCCGTTGATTCCTCCACGGGAGCTTGAACTCAGCCCTGATGAATCCATCGAGTTGAGCGAATTTGTTGAACTATAGGGACTAGTAGTTTTCATCGCCGCGCGCGAAGTTCTGCTTAGATCCGAAGAAGAAACCGAGCTTTCACGGATGTTCTTCTGGTGCAGCCGGAAGATGTCGCTAGTGCTTAGCCGATACTCATTGTTTTGCAGATGTTCAAGCTCCTTCTTGGACATCAATCGAATCTCATTTAATCCAACTTCTCCTATAGTAAGATCCAGCTCGAACCCCTGATGGAAGTCCGTTGGATGGCGGAACAGGAATTTCGATGCGTCCAGCAATTTATCGTTGCAGATCATATCCAGCACTACCGCCAGGCGAGTTTTAGCACCGACTCGAGCCACGTACAGCTGTTCCCGGGGCAAGAGCACCGTTATCCGGAACGTCTGCTCGAACGGGGCATTATTCATGGCGGCCAGCGGCACGATCTTGTTGTACTGACTAGAGCTGTCCAGGTTGGTCGTGGACCGGGTAAGGTTGGACGTAGATTTGGAAACTGGAAAAGAAGAATGGAATTACTAGTTAACATCCGTATCTTAATTGTAAAGTGGAATTCACTTGAAACAAGTTATCAAGATTCCACATACTGAACCCTACAAAGACCTTTTCAAGCATTCTTCCCAGCTGAGATTTTAAGATCTTATAGGCCTCAGTCCTATAAAGAGGTAACAAAAAACTATGTAGATTCTGCATGAATTATGTGGAAACAACATGTTTCAGTCTTCTAAGCAAGAGGTCATGAGATCGAGTCTCGGTCACGGCATACATATAGTATCAACTCTTAAAATGGACGGATGGTTTTAGCATTTGAAGGATGCTAGCCGTCATATCCTTGGGTAAGCCTAGAGTTAAGTACAATTTAGATCTCTTCAAAGAAACATTAAGTTTCACTGAGATCCTACACTCAGGCAAATTCTAATTATAATTTTCATAAGATGCGTCTTATGAACCGCTTTTTAGAGTGTAAAATTGTGTTTCATAAGAGTCTTATAAAATTCCTTCAGTTTTCATATGAACATCTTATGAAAAATAGGAGAAATGGCATTGTGAAAATATAATGAACACATTCATTCATTCCATCAATTTTTTTATTGTCTAACGGTACGAAGCACTCGCTATTGTTGGTAATTCGTTTTCCTTAACATTGTTATCTTTCTAATTGGTAAGTTTGAAATGTTTTTGATGTGAACGCCATATATACTAGTAAAATTAAAATTTTTTTTTGTTTACCTTTCAGTATACTGACCGGAAAAAAAACGCAAGTTCGAAGAATCGGATGCGGCCAAAAAAACTTTGTTGAAACCGGGGTGTTGCTGTGCTGCTGATGACTACTTCATTATTTTATTAAAAGAAATTGGGAAAACAATAAAGTGAATGTTTTCAACGTCAAATATCCTAAATTATTCTAATTAGAACTGACTTTCTGTTTCCATAAGAGCCTCTTATGAAAAGCTGCAAACTCTCATTGGATTAGGTGTTCATCTTCAGAATTCATTCGCGTCATAAGAGAATCTTATGAATTTCAATGATTTTTCTTATGGCGCCACTTAATAAGAGAATCTTATGGCATGCATAATAGTATTTTTCTGAGTGTATATGTGTGTGTGTGTTCGTTTAAAAGAACACGAAAAAAAACAATCACAAAAAAATTGAAATGTTTTTCTAGCTTTTAAGGGGGGGGTAGGGTCTAACACTTTCAAAAAATCGATTTTTTTATTTTTTTATTTTCTTATTGTAAAACATTTCAAGAATGTTGTGTCAAATTTTCAAGTCAATTGAAGCAAAACTGTAGAAACTATAGGCCTTTATTTCTCCTATCTAATACTGCAAGAAAGCAAGAGCAGAAACTTCAAACGCGTTTTTCTCGAAAGCACATTTTTAAAGTCCGTGGACATCGTCATTTGAAAACTACTTATCCGATTCTTTTCAAATTTGGAACATATTTTCTACATATAAAATACTAGACCCCAACGTTTTTCTTTTTTGATTTTTTTACTTTGGGGAGATTTTACAGGTGAAAAATGGCGGATTTTTTCGTAAAAAATCGTAGTTTTTACTTCAAACAGCCACAAAAATTTCATAAAAAAAATTTTAAGTTAAATAAAAACGTTGGGGTCCAGAAAAACATCTATTAAAAATATTTTGCTCTGATTTTTTGACTTCAGATGATTCTTTGCTGAGATACAGTGTCCACCGCAAATCCTGTTTTCTAAAAGGCGTCCTCGAAAATGCTCCGTCACCGGCTCATTTTTCAATATTTTTCTATGAAAAAATTACTGAATGTTCTTTTAACAATGCTTTGTATAATGCAAAAAATTTGAATACATTTGTTTGAACGATAGCTCTAGAAAAAAATCGTGAAAATGGTGTTTTTTTTTACCCGTTAGACCCTACCCCCCCCTTAAACGAGCACTGAAAAGCAAAATGAAAAATAATATTCTTGATTTCAATTTAAATTAAAAATGAAGGGACCTACAAGCATTTTTTATTCTGAAATTTTGATTTTTTTAATTTGTTTTAATTTTGAAATTTATGTAATTTTTGTCATTTTTGGTGTTTTTGAAATTTTTGTCATTTTTGTAATTTTGGTCAATTCGTAATGTTTGTCATTTTCGTCATTTTTGTCATTTTTGAAATTTCTGTCATTTTTGTCACTTTCGTTAATTTGTCACTATCGTCAATTTGTCATTTTTGTTATTTTTGTCATTTTTGTCATTTTTGTAATTTTTGTCATTTTTGTCATTTTTGTCATTTTTGTCATTTTTGTAATTTTTGTCACCTTTGTCACCTTCGTCATTTTTGTCATTTTGGTCATTTTTGTCATTTTTGTCATTTTTGTCATTTTTGTCATTTTTGTCATTTTTGTCATTTTTGTCATTTTTGTCATTTTTGTCATTTTTGTCATTTTTGTCATTTTTGTCATTTTTGTCATTTTTGTCATTTTTGTCATTTTTGTCATTTTTGTCATTTTTGTCATTTTTGTCATGTTTGTCATTTTTGTCATTTTTGTCATTTTTGTCATTTTTTTCGTTTTTGTCATTTTTATCATTTTTGTCATTTTTGTCATTTTTGTCATTTTTGTCATTTTTGTCATTTTTGTCATTTTTGTCATTTTTGTCATTTTTGTCATTTTTGTCATTTTTGTCATTTCTGTCATTTCTGTCATTTTTGTCATTTCTGTCATTTCTGTCATTTTTGTCATTTTTGTCATTTTTGTCATTTTTGTCATTTTTGTCATTTTTGTCATTTTTGTCATTTTTGTCATTTTTGTCATTTTTGTCATTTTTGTCATTTTTGTCATTTTTGTCATTTTTTAATACTTTTTGTCATTTTAGTCATCGTTGTCATTTTTGCAATTTTCGACATTTTTGCCATTTTTGTCATTTTTGTCATTTTTGTTTGTTTCGGGAACGTAAGTGGAGATGGATTGGGCACACGCTGCGAAGAGATGAAAACGAGATTTGCAGAGAGGCGCTAGATTGGAATCCAGAAGGTCATCGAAGAAGAGGCAGACCCAGAAATTCGTGGCGGCGAAGCCTAGCCGCTGAAATCCGAACTGTCGACGAGAATCTTGACTGGGACCAGGTGAAGACGCTGGCTCCGGATCGTCAACAGTGGAGGTCTTTTACCACGGCCCTATGCACCGGAGGATCGGCGCGGGATCATTAAGTAAGTAAGTAAGTGTCATTTTTGTCATTTTTGTCATTTTTTTCATTTTTGTCATTTTTGTCATTTTTGTCATTTTTGTCATTTTTGTCATTTTTGTCATCTTGGTCAATTTTGTCATTTTTGTCATTTTTGTCATTTTTGTCATTTTTGTCATTTTTGTCATTTTTGTCATTTTTGTCATTTTTGTCATTTTTGTCATTTTTGTCATTTTTGTCATTTTTGTCATTTTTGTCATTTTTGTCATTTTTGTCATTTTTGTCATTTTTGTCATTTTTGTCATTTTTGTCATTTTTGTCATTTTTGTCATTTTTGTCATTTTTGTCATTTTTGTCATTTTTGTCATTTTTGTCATTTTTGTCATTTTTGTCATTTTTGTCATTTTTGTCATTTTTGTCATTTTTGTCATTTTTGTCATTTTTGTCATTTTTGTCATTTTTGTCATTTTTGTCATTTTTGTCATTTTTGTCATTTTTGTCTTTTTTGTCATTTTTGTCATTTTTGTCATTTTTGTCGTTTTTTTTCATTTTTGTCATTTTTGTCATTTTTGTCATTTTTATCATTTTTGTCATTTTTGTCATTTTTGTCATTTTTGTCATTTTTGTCATTTTTCAATACTTTTTGTCATTTTTGTCATTTTTATCATTTTTATCATTTTTGTCATTTTTGTCATTTTTGTCATTTTTGTCATTTTTGTTATTTTTGTCATTTTTGTCATTTTTGTCATTTTTGTCATTTTTGTCATTTTTGTCATTTTTGTCATTTTTGTCATTTTTGTCATTTTTGTCATTTTTGTCATTTTTGTCATTTTTGTCATTTTTGTCATTTTTGTCATTTTTGTCATTTTTGTCATTTTTGTCATTTTTGTCATTTTTGTCATTTTTGTCATTTTTGTCATTTTTGTCATTTTTGTCATTTTTGTCATTTTTGTCATTTTTGTCATTTTTGTCATTTTTGTCATTTTTGTCATTTTTGTCATTTTTGTCATTTTTGTCATTTTTGTCATTTTTGTCATTTTTGTCATTTTTGTCATTTTTGTCTTTTTTGTCATTTTTGTCATTTTTGTCATTTTTGCCATTTTTGTCATTTTTGTCATTTCTGTCAATTTTGTCATTTTTGTCATTTTTGTCATTTTTAACATTTTTGTCAATTTTGTCATTTTTGTTATTTTTGTCATTTTTGTCATTTTTTTTCATTTTTTTCATTTTTGTCATTTTTGTCATTTTTGTCATTTTGTCATTTTTGTCATTTTTGTCATTTTTGTCATTTTGTCATTTTTTGTCATTTTTGTCATTTTTGTCATTTTTGTCATTTTTGTCATTTTTGTCATTTTTGTCATTTTTGTCATTTTTGTCATTTTTGTCATTTTTGTCATTTTTGTCATTTTTGTCATTTTTGTCATTTTTGTCATTTTTGTCATTTTTGTCATTTTTGTCATTTTGGTCATCTTGGTCAATTTTGTCATTTTTGTCATTTTTGTCAATTTTGTCATTTTTGTCATTTTTGTCATTTTTGTCATTTTTGTCATTTTTGCCATTTTTGTCATTTTTGTCAGTTTCGTAATTTTTGTAATTTCTTTAAGTCAAACTTGTTTTATGCGACTTGAGACATGATACGTGAGTTGAAGTCATGAGACATGAGTAATGGAACATTACACATGAAGACTCACGAAAGTATCTCACGTTTCATGTTTCACGTCTCACTTTTGATGTGCTACGTCTCACTTCTCAAGTCTAGAAACAGTTTGAGTTTTTCGCATTTAGTTTTTTTTTATCGAAAAAAAAACTTACCATCTTTATTCTTTTTGCCCAGCAATCGGTTCAGCGTAGACAGGCCGTTCATTTTGCAGGGCTAAGGAAGCTTTCGATTTGCAGTGATGGTGGTGAAGTGGGTATTTTCCAGTCAGTGGCGAAGGGGCGTTTGTCATTTTTGTCATTTTTGTCATTTTTAACATTTTTGTCAATTTTGTCATTTTTGTTATTTTTGTCATTTTTGTCATTTTTTTTCATTTTTTTCATTTTTGTTATTTTTGTCATTTTTGTCATTTTTTTTCATTTTTTTCATTTTTGTCATTTTTGTCATTTTTGTCATTTTGTCATTTTGTCATTTTTGTCATTTTTGTCATTTTTGTCATTTTTGTCATTTTGTCATTTTTTGTCATTTTTGTCATTTTTGTCATTTTTGTCATTTTTGTCATTTTTGTCATTTTTGTCATTTTTGTCATTTTTGTCATTTTTGTCATTTTTGTCATTTTTGTCATTTTTGTCATTTTTGTCATTTTGGTCATCTTGGTCAATTTTGTCATTTTTGTCATTTTTGTCAATTTTGTCATTTTTGTCATTTTTGTCATTTTTGCCATTTTTGTCATTTTTGTCAGTTTCGTAATTTTTGTAATTTCTTTAAGTCAAACTTGTTTTATGCGACTTGAGACATGATACGTGAGTTGAAGTCATGAGACATGAGTAATGGAACATTACACATGAAGACTCACGAAAGTATCTCACGTTTCATGTTTCACGTCTCACTTTTGATGTGCTACGTCTCACTTCTCAAGTCTAGAAACAGTTTGAGTTTTTCGCATTTAGTTTTTTTTTATCGAAAAAAAAACTTACCATCTTTATTCTTTTTGCCCAGCAATCGGTTCAGCGTAGACAGGCCGTTCATTTTGCAGGGCTAAGGAAGCTTTCGATTTGCAGTGATGGTGGTGAAGTGGGTATTTTCCAGTCAGTGGCGAAGGGGCGTTGCTGTAAGAATCCGGGAAAATCCAACTGCTACACAAATTGATGTTGCTCACATAGTTACACCGTTAGTTGAAACCGTTAGCCTTCACCTGAAAGTAAAGAGAGTGAAATTGATATGAAATTTTTGTCGAAATGTTTGGACCAATCTTGAAAACCGACTTTTATATGTAGGATATCCGATAAAAATAATAAAACGGAATTGATTCGCTGATGATACCCGGACCGCCGTCGTTTTTGCCGCAAACACACGATTTTACTTGCCGAAGAAAGTGTCTGCAACCTTATCGGTGCGGCCCGGGGTTTTTTTTTTGCGCTCTTGTTCCTTATCAGTGTTTATCGCAATCTAGAGAATGTGCGCCTTAGAGGAAAAACACGAGCCTGAGCAATACCAACTAGCAAGTGAGCAAGCAAGCAAGCAAGCAATACCTTGATGAGCAATTTTACAACTTGCACCTTACCGAACCTCGAGCAAACACAATTAAGAGGCCCTGCTTAGCACAATATTGATACTACAACGAAAAAAATAATCGTTCAACGTTTGTTTCGTCCAAGACAGGGGTGGTAATTATCACCGATTTTTATGGAAAGACACGTAGGAAAAATAACTGGTTTATTCGGAAAATTCGAGTCAAACATAATTGGTAAGCCTCACCAAAATTAAAAAAAAACATAAGCCGAAAGAACTACCGATATGAAATAACTAACCCCTAAAAAGTAATAGCTATAACATTTATAATCAAAAAAATTTCTACGTGTCGCCTCATTGGGTGAAAGATTAAATTCCAATCAAGCAATATCAGAACGACCTTCTTCTTTCTCGGGCCTTTTGTAGCTAGTCATAAATAAACTCGGCTAGGCCAATGTTTGCCGATCTAATCCAAGAGTTGTGGAATTTTTCGTATCGGCTGATAAGAAGTCGGTGTTGTGGGTGGAATAGTTTCCAACTTGACCAACCAGGTATCCGTAGAATGATAGTAACAACACTCAAGATTGTAGTTGGGTAACGAATGGCGATTCGAGATTCTTTTGAAAGTGGGAATTTTCGATAATAACAGCTAGGCAACGAATGTCAGTCAAAATTGAGGTTATAAATTAGGAAACGTGTCGTTTATGATGACTTTTATCATCTTCAAAGTCAGGGTGAAGAGATTCAATTAATATTTTACAGTCATAGCTCTGTGCAGTTACTGTGCTTAGAAACAAAATGTAATTTATTACTGGTTTCACTCACAATTTCAAACATGAACTCAACTGTCTTACGAATGAAATCGGTCATTCCTTATCACAAAAAATGAATATCATAAGTGCTTCTAATATTAGAAGCGGTTTTATTAAATTACGTATTAAAATACTCTCAAATTGATATTCTGGATTAACCAAAAGTTTTTAAGGTATGATTGCCTGGACTTTAGAAATATAGAAATATGTCTAACTATAGCGCCCGTATCATATCTATAGTTCTCCCAACTGTTAACCAAAATATTTTGAACTAGCTTAATAACCTTTTTTGGAATCTGAAATACGATTTGAACACTGAAGATGTCCCTCGATTAAGTATTGCTATTTCAAGTGTATTTTCCAATTTCGTATTTTCGTATTTTTTTCGTATTTTTTTCGTATTTTCAGATTACATATACCTCCTCAGAGTTGATAATTTCATCTAGAATTTTAAGGTTATCAGCTAGTTAAAAATAAAATTTAAATTTTGAAACCAGAATTAAAACTTTGGAACTTATTGAAATTCTCACATTGACAATTGACATATTTATCTTGATTATAAAACTAAACTACGAGCAGAATTGGAATCTGAATTTTTTATTTGAATTCCGGATCTGTATCCTGTCTTTTGAACCTGAGTTCAAATATGAATACCGAAACTAACAACGTTTTTTTCAAAAATAGATGCCAGATAATAATTACTTTTAATTATGAACCAACAAGCGAAATGCGTATCAAAATCCTCAACCAGAAATTTCTTATTGAGATTCTAAATTTTTGGCTTTTAATGTGAATTTTTTCTTCAGTTATTTATTTGAAATTAAATTTGTATATTTAAAAAAAATGCAAATGATGAAACTTTTTAAGATTTTTTAATTTTGGACCACCATTATCTTTCTTTAGTTCCAATTCTGCAAAAGAACTATAAGTTGGAATGTTGTAATAGTTGTAATTTTATTTTTGTTTCGCATTCCGAAATGATGAGATTCGAATATGAAAAAAAGCAAAACCAAGATTCGAATCCAGATTTTTCCCAATGATTATGCAATTTTAATGTTCATAAGCAAATTTGAAACCGCAAAATTCAGAATCATTCTAACTTAAGCTTACCAGATATTTTTCTGCCAACATCAAAATAATGACGAAAAGCACTTGAAAACCTGTTCTTTATATCAAAAAACATCAAATTCAGTTTAAAAATCTGTGTGTTTGCGTTAAAAAATTCTGACTTTCTGTGATTGTACTTAGAAACTCTGTGATGGTTTTCTGTGATGGAAATAGCATACATTTCTCTGAAAAAGTCGTGAAGAAATGAGTCTTTTTTACATTTGACTTAAAAAACATAAATTAACATTACCGATCTTATCATGTTATTCCAAAACCAAGGTAGAAATCCAAAATGTATGCTGACATAAAATTTATAATTTTGGGAATACGTACAAAATTTTAAAAAAAAATCTGTGAAATCTGTGAATATTTCCAAAATTCAGTGTTCTGTGACACAGATTCTGTGATGAAAACTCTGTGAAACTATGGATTTTTCTGCGATTTTGACAACCTTGAAACACATCAGTAGATTTTAAATCATATTATAAGTATCCAAAAAATCGTTCGTGTTAATTTTAATGAAATTTTCTCAAAAATTTGGACCCAAGATACTTATGATCGAATTCAAATTTTCGTTTGATTTTCCGAATAAAGTGAACTAAATCGTTTAACATCGGGACAATCGGGCAAGCTTAGTCTTATGTTATTGAAATTCAATATTCGGGACTAAATTTCTATTAACAAGTGAGTTTTTTTTTGAAAAATTGTAGTACCTAGGATTGTGGACTTGGAATAAGATTTCGAAGTTTTGGCTAAAGCACTACTAGAGTTCTTAGTCGCGATGATAAGTCTTGAATCGCTTTAGTAGTTCATCAAAATTTGATTAAGAATTTAAAATTATGAGTTTAGAAAAGAACATTTCGCTCGGCATGTTTGAAAACCCATGGGGAGTTTAACTTGAGATCAATTCGAAACGACAAAAATTTGAATGGGTATTTAGTGAACGGCATGTTTAAACTCTTGGCACTAATGAAAAACGTGAATTTTGTGTTGCCTTATTTT
Organism: Uranotaenia lowii; assembly: GCF_029784155.1. Classification (NCBI taxonomy): domain Eukaryota; kingdom Metazoa; phylum Arthropoda; class Insecta; order Diptera; family Culicidae; genus Uranotaenia; species Uranotaenia lowii. The sequence continues at coordinate 330,143,988 of NC_073693.1, forward strand.
TTAGTGTAACAAAACCGACTACAAATTAACGTTTAATACAACGTTTTTTCAAACACTGTACCAAAAACGCAAATTAATTTTGAGTGAGTACAACATTTTGAAAGGATTTATAGCATTTTGTCATCAATCTACATGAATACACTCTTATTAGAAAGCTTGTGAAAATTATTTACAGCGTTGCTAAAAATTCCTATGGGTACTTCGATTAAATTTCCACTGGATATTTTGACGTTTTCTTAAAATTTTGGCAACGGATCAGGTTAGAAATAAGTTCTATCGAAATTTTTCAAATTTTCGAGTCGTACCATATAAAAGCTTTAAAGGTGAAGATTTCTGGAAAATTATAACCACTATATTGAAAACAAAAAAGTGAACTTTTAAGGTCAACTACAAGGCCGTGCGAACGAGGGAAATTTAAGGGGTTAACCCCCCCCCCTCTCCCTCCCCCCCAAGGATATTTTTCCAAGTAACGGGAAATTATTTGATCTTAAAAGGTGTTCAAAAATAAGTGTTGAGAAGCAAGTCAGAAATTTGGCTCGCTTCCGGCGGAATGTAGGCTTAAATTACCTCAGACATGAAACATTTCGTTTTACAACACTATTAGACGTTCACGAACTGAAACAAATTTTTCAATGTAAATTTCGAATGCTATTCAATCATCCTTTTGTATTGGAACTCAAAACTTCATGTACAAAATGTGATTAGTGTAAATAAACAAGAACAGAGTTTGAAACAAACCATTTCAGTTTCAAAACTAAATTCAACTCTCACGATGGTAAACAGAATAAGCAGAAATAATCAAAAATCTAATATCTTTTACTTAATTTCTAAAAATTTTGATTAAAAAATAGTTTATGTACAAATGTTATGCTCGTATAATATATTATACAATAAACTGAGTCGATTTGGGGTCATTTTTGAATTTCTCAAACCCTAGGGTCTAAAAAGCTTCGTTTTGGTCCAAAACTTATCCATGATTTTTTGCAGAATTTTTAAGTCACGTTTACATGAGTAAATTTGAACTTTTAGGTTTGTATGTGAAAATTAAATATTCTGTACTGAAGGTTCTGTACAGGTGTATGTCTTTTTGCATTGTATTGTTTATCAATGCAAAAAGACATACACCTGTTAAACAGCTAATAACTTTTTTGTCTAAAAAGATACGAAGTTATGATATTCGACAAAGTTGTTCAGCGGAAAATTACCTTTAGGAAATTTATAAATTGGCACAAAAACCATAAGCAGGCTCAGTTCCACAGAAGCAACAAAAATGATGTTGATTTTTCAGTACAAAATAATCAATTTTCCCATACAAACCTAAAAGTTCAAATTTCTTCATGTAAACGTTACTTAAAAATTCTGCTAAAAATCATAGATGAGTTTTGGACCAAAACGAAGCTTTTTAGACCCCAGGGTTTGAGAAATTCAAAAATGACCCCAAATCGACTCAGTCTATTATACAATAAAGCAATTTCAGTCTCAATTTTATTTCGCTTTTCTTGTTCTTCTAAATGCTCCACATAATATTTTAAAAGATTGTGATAAGTTACACAAGGCAATAGAATTTACATTTTCTGATTGAATGAATTTAAAAGGTAGTTTAGGTGAATCTAAATATGCAATATTTCTATCACCTTCTGCTATTGATATAACTTTTGAAAATAGGTAAAAATAATTAAAGAAATTTCTACTCTGTTTTGACAAATTTTTAAAACAAAAACATAACATATTAAAATAAAAGTTTACAAGACTTCAAGTAATTCTAAGCCCTGCAAAAACGTTATAGAACTTTTATATTTGTTTGAATCATTTAAACTTTTAAAGCAGTTTTAAACCAAATCAATTTAAATATTTTAAAAAGCATAAATAAAATCGAGTTTCAGGCTTCAACTACTTGTTGAAAAGAAATCAAGTTTTTTTTATTGAATTTTCTGCAGCCAGGCCCGTGCGAAGGGCCCGTCCATGGGGGGGGGGGGTTTCGAAATTCAAATTTAGCTAAAAATAATAACAATACTAAAAATAAACAATAAAAAGAAAGGAATGTCTAACACCGTTTCTCACTCATGATTACGACAAAAACTAAAAAAATGGACTGATAAAAAAGACAAAATTTTCAAATCATATCACAATGGCAGTTTAAAATTTTCGGTAAGTCATTGATAATTTATTTCAAAATGATGTTTTTTATTCCGAATTGAAATTTGCTTCCAGAGAATTTCCAAGCAAATTAAAAATAATCTTTTCCAAAACACAGAGTTTAATCAAATCTGAATTCTCAAATAAATGTTCAAGCAGGTAAAAAACTAACCAATAAATTCTTCTAAGTTCAAGCGGATTTTCTATCCCTTATCGAAAATCCACATTTCAAATCGCAATAAAATATTTTTTGTTCAAATTCAAAATACTACAGCGGAATCTCTCAATCAACTCTTCAGTTGAAAATTTGAGAGATCAAGTAATTTTCCGACACTACGGTGAAAATTTTTCTTGGAAAAAGTCTTCTTCGGGGGGAAGGGGGGGGAGGGGGGGGGAATAAATTCTTCTAAATTCAAAGCGGATTTTCTATCCCTTATCGAAAATCCACATTTCAAATCGCAATTAAATATTTTTTGTTCAAATTCAAAATACTACAGCGGAATTTCTCAATCAACTCTTCAGTTGAAAATTAAGAAAAGATATCTAAATTAAGATGAATAATGATGAAAAACAATAATTATCATTTTTCTAACAATTAATCATGGTTAATTTTTTAAGTGATCGGATTGTTATTTTAGAGTTTAGATTTTTACTTAAATCTGTATTTCGGAAATATTGATTTCAACTAGACTGCTTAGAAATTCTTTTGAAGCACATTTCTAGTTCAGAATAAGGAACAAAATTTTTTAAAAAAATATTAAATAACTTACAGAAAATAGAATTGATTTGAAACTTTCGTCGTGAGTTATTTTGAAAATTTTGATTTATTTATCAATCAAATTTATTATTTTTTGAGTTTTTGTGGTAGCATGAGTAAGAAATTGGTGTTAGAAATCCATTTCCTTATTTATTGTGTATTTTTGGTACCGTAATCCGGGGTAATATTGATCAATTTTTTTCAATATTTTCGATTATTCATCCTGCCATCCAATTTGGCATGTTCCATATTTTTAAAACCATTACTGGGCTCCTTTGAACGTAAAACTTGGTTGCAGAAATTTAACGTACTACTTTAAATTTGATTTAAAAATAGATTTCGTTGCTGTTCAGGAATTGATGCTTTGGGCTTAAATTGATCAGTCTCCATTTGGACGGTTTTAACAAGTTTTCTTGATCATAAAGGATACAAAACACTTTCAAGGTCCTCCCACTTTTTCCATTTTCATTATTTCTTTAAAGTTAATTATTTAATAGGGTTCCCATCCATTTTTCCAATACGGGCTTACTCTTGGAAAATGTCCTTATTTTAAAATATCAAAAAATTATCATTGAATGACTATAAAAATAGCACTATAACTATACATATACAAAGAATAAAAGTTGTTCTTTCACATTTAACCACCTGTTTTCTTCTAAATGCTTTTTGGTATCAACAGGAGAGCTGTTTGTTTGTGAGCCTTGGAAAAATAGATATTTTAAGAGCCAGAACCAAAAAAGAACGCTAGAAAAACCACACACTCCAACAGCAACGCAACAATCCTCCCAGACTCAGTTTGGGTTCAGATTCACCGCCTCGAAAAAGGACCCCTTTTCCATCCTCTTTTCCTGCAGCTTCGGCAAAAGAAGTTGTTCGTGAAGAAATGGTAACAAACTCTACCCGATCAATCGTGACGCGCAGTATGCAGCAAGTGCGGCCACCAGAGAAACCCTAATATCCTCTCTTCCTCATATCCATCCACTTCCTGTTTCCTCCCATATCCCCTTTCCACATATAATTTAATTAAATGACCCTCGGCAAATTATTACTTTATATTTAAGTTAAATGCCTAACAAACGTTAAGTTAAAAAAAAAAATCGCGTGTAAATCGGTGAAATCGTTTATTTAAAAAATCAAATTAAATTTCTTTTTTAAGTTTAATTAATATAAAATTCAGGAAAAATATTCAGTTAGGCTTCCGCTTTTCTAAATCCGAACTGCCGGGCCTTGCGCTTAACCCCTGCCATCAGATTTTGTACAGCCACCTTGTCCACCTTCTTCGCCGCAGAAAGCCAGTTTTCCTTGAACTGCTGCTCGTCCTTAGCAGTTTTTTTGGTCTTCTTTAGGTTCCGCTTGACAATAGCCCAGTATTTCTCAATTGGGCGGAGCTCTGGCGTGTTGGGAGGGATCTTGTCCTTGGGAACCACCTGCACGTTATTGGCGGCGTACCACTCCATGGCCTTTTACCGTAATGGCAAGATGCCAAATCCGGCCAAAACAGTACGGAACAACCGTGTTTCTTCAGGAAAGGCAGCAGACGTTTATTCAAACACTCTTTCACGTAAATTTCTTGGTTGCTAATGCTGCTTTTCAAGCCACAGGTACAGATGGCTTGCCAAACCAGATATTTCTTTGCGAACTTTGACAGTTTCATGTGCTTGAAAATATCTGCTACCTTTCCCCTTCCTTTTGCCGTATAAAACTGCTCTCCCGGAAGCTGCTTGTAGTCGGCTTTGACGTAGGTTTCGTCGTCCATTACCACGCAGTCAAACTTCGTCAGCATCGTCGTGTACAGCCTTCGAGATCGCGCTTTGGCCGCCGTATTTTGTTTATCATCGCGGTTTGGAGTCACTACCTTCTTGTAAGTTGATAGTCCGGCTCGTTTTTTGGCTCGATGCATGGTTTTAGACGATACACCAAGCTTATTTGCGGCATCTCGGAGAGAGAGGTTAGGGTTTCGCTTGAAACTACCGGCAACTCTCTTTGTCGTCTCAGCGGCTTCCGGTTTTCGATTTCCCCCCGATCCAGACTTCCTGGCTGTCGACAAACGTTACCGAAGCACTTTAATTGCATTTGTAACGGTTAATTTGGCAACTTTTAGCGATTTAGCCAGCTTTGCGGGCGAGTAGCTCGGATTTTTGCGATGCGCGAGCAAAATTTTGATACGCTGCTCTTCTTCCTTGGACGGCATTATGACAACTAAAGAGTGAATTCCAAAATCAAAATAGGAGGAACATTCTACACACACACACCTTCAAAATTAGGGGTGTTCAGGTTTTTTAAATGCAAAATTGAAAGAAATACGTCAAGTTGATATTGACCAAATTTTGACCGTATCACCCTTTAGCTATGAGTCATTAAAACCTAACCTCAAACAACAAATTTTTGCTAGTTTTGAGAGCTCGTAAGCTGTGTAGTCGGTACCGAGGCAATTAGACAGGTGAATTCTGATAGACGAAAAAACTTATGAAAAAAACTATTTTAAACAATTTCCAGCGGTTGAATCCTTTAATATTTCTGATCGTGGAAAGGTCCCTTGCAGCTTGAAGTATGTATTCGCTGATTGTTTTGTAATAAATTTGATGATTTGCCTTGACTCTGCTCCTGTGAAAATACAACAATTTTCAAAACAAAAACTTTGGTTTTCGCTGTTTTTTTTTAGTTTAAAAAATTTACTCTTGTATGTAAATATATTTTGCAATCTATGATCCCAATTGACCGATTATACTTGAAGTTCGATCTCATGATGGTTTTGTTTCGTTTTTGTCATTTTTTTTTCACCGGGCATTCCAGTAAAAATATTTTTAGTGGCACAAAAATAATCAAGTTTTGTTAATTTCGAAGCAGCTGCATTGTCCTCTTTTTATTTCTAAACAGAAGTATTAGACCAAAAAGTAGCGGAAATTGGAGGAGGAGGATACAGCCACCCAATATACAGATTTGACGAAGTATAAGTTGGAAAAACTAATCAATAACATGACTGAAAAAGTGTGCGCCAGCCGATGGGAGATACCAAGAATAAAGCAGAAATATTTCTTACAAAAAACGATAAATATTTTTCCAATTTTTTTCATGAATTATCATAAAACAACCTTTATTTCCTTCATATAAAGTATCTCGATCAAACAAATGGTTTCTCAGATACACGCTTTCGAAACTATACCATTTTTAAATGAACTCAGCTGTATAAAGAGAAAAATTGATATTAAACAAGTAACTTTTTAAATTATGCATAAAAATATTTTTCCGTTGAATTTTGATATGCTGAGGATAAGTGGAGAGCATTTGAAGGTGATTGGAGTTAAGTTTTTTATTCAAGTGATTTCGTTTCCTGGTGTTAACGATTTGATGATGATGATGATGAAATTGCAGATAACCCACACAACAGATTAATTTAAAAACTTGAGTCATAACACTTCACAGTTACAGTGGCAAACCAACTTTTCAAGGTATTAACTTATGGAATAAAATACACTGCATCACGAAAAATCTCGTCCTCGTCTCGTGAATAAATTGATAATAAATTCCTAGCCGTTCAAGGTTACTTTTAATAAACACCACAAACTAACTCCCACAACACACTTTCAAGCGGATGCTAATAATTTCAGGTGTCTCCTCCAGGAGCCAACAGTTTCCTTAAGCAACATACACACACATGTTATTTGCATATCAGATTTGTTAACTGCTGCAGCAGCTGTCTCAGTTGAAGCAGATTACCGCCGACGGCAGATATCAATAATACATTTGCTGCTGCATGATGATAAAACGATGAAACGTCTCGTCCCTCAGCTCAATTTTTCTCCCAGATTCCAGACGACTTCCTGATCGTTTTTTGTTTCTGGCATGTGTTGTACTTCAGTATTTCTTCTTCGCAAACAATCAAAAAGTGGTTATCTCTCGGTTCGTGTACAGACTTACAGATAACACTCAATAATACCAGCACTGTGTATGAATGGGTGCACGTGACTCCGCGAGGCTTCACGATATTCCGATGATCGGTTACAACCTGGGAAAACTTGACTATTTTTCCCATTCGGAATTACAATATAATGGGAAATGCATCCCATTCCCCCCATTTTTCGCTCACTTTAACAACAATTCGAATCACGCTCACAAACAGACCTCGGAGCAGGCTCACATTCAAGCACTAAGCCCCACTTCCTCCGATAATGACTTCAATGATGCTGCCTCAAAACGTATGTAAGTAGGTACCTACATCTTTCCTCAGAGCAACATCCCCCACATTCAAAAACAGGAACTACAGCGAAAAAAAACTAAAACAACCGCACTTCACTATTGAAACTTCATCCGGAGGAGGTCAGGTGGGCACACGCAAGTACGCAAGCAAGTGCTCTCGAACCTGCCTTCCGCGAATTTGAAGAAAACGTTGACCTTGACTTTGAACCACCCACGATTGATCTCACTGATTTGACTGAAACTCCACAATTCACGGATTTTCGGTTGAAATTTTTTTTTCTTTCTGGTTCTCCTAACGAGTCTTCCGGTACAACTCCGGACAAGGCGAGGGAACTATTGACAGACAGGTTACGCGCGACCGAGAGACAATACGCAATACGCACCAAAGCACCAGAAACGCGTTCAGGTAAGCAGCAAACAACAGCCGTTAGGAGGCACCACACATTATCATCACTGGCGGAGCGATAAAAGTGAACTAAAACAAAAGTCGTGTTTGCGTGTTTGGTAGCACACGATTGTAGGAGCTGAGTTAGATAGAGGGCGACACCGAAAAGCACGAAGTTTGCAAAAAAAAACAGTGTAAATTTTAACCCTGAACACACCTCCCGGAAAGTGAATAATTTTAACACATTTTTACGCAACATTAAGTCAGAATTTTAAAATTAACTTTAAAATTCAGCATGTTAAATGTACAATTCAATAAAAATTTCCAATTTTCGAAACTTCAACCTTCCCGTGCAGGGTTTAAGCTAGCTTAAACTCATGTGTCGTCTTCCAAAGTCGTCGCGTCATAAGCAATGCGGAGCTGTTCACGAAAAGACAGAAAAAAATTAGCAACAACAACAACAGCGAAACTCATCATCAACGAATATGATGATAGCTAATGATGACGGCCCGGGTGACGAAGACGATGAAGCCGCGTGCAATTACAGAAAAGAAAAAAAAAACAGGTGAGGTCAGAACTTTATCGGGCAGGAATCTGCCGATAGTGAGTAATTACTGAAACTGGTAGGTGCCTTCCTAAGGCTAACTTATACCTACTGTTTGTAGCGCTCTATTCCTAAGCGATGTTTCCGAGGAAGGAACTTCGAAAGCGGGTTTAGCGTGATTCGCTAACGGCACACTTCGAAGGAGGAAGAGCGGAGGAAATTTCCGTAAAACGCTGAACCGGGACACAATTAGATGCTTTTATGATGACCACCACGAATTATAAAGGTCACGAGAAGAGTGAGATCCAGGAAAGGTGACGTCAAACAGAAGAAGGAACGGTTGTTCGGGGTGAGCTGTTAGAGGTACTGATGATCGTTTGGCAAAAACCTTACAAATTTGCTTTCAGTGGAGTACTTTAGGAGATCATCTTGAAATTAAAAAAATATTCAATTTACAGACCCTAACTAATAATTTGTAGACCACAACTAAAATAGATTGTTACTAAACAAGTTTTAACTATGATTCAGCTTTTTTTTAAATCACTGTTTTCATAATCTATAAGCCTATTTTTTATAATGTTTTGTGTTTCCTGAAGCTTGACCTTCAAATTTACTCAAAATTTTGAGTTTGGTAGAATTTATGATAAACTAAGTCGTTCGTCTTCCTTTGGCACAAAAACAACACATTTGACTTTTTATCACTCCACAACAGCTTTTGCGCAATGGAACGATTCCAGATCCAGACGAAACGAAGTATTAACTTTGTGGGATCTATTTAATTACAATCCATGGAAAATGGTCGCATTTGGAAGCAGTCTTCTTTATATATTTAGCCATTCATCGTATCAATCGTTATGGATTATCCACTAAATTGCAACCTCAACAGATCATCAGCCTCCCTCAGTACTAAACCTCAATTTTTTTTTTCAATTTTTTCTCCTTTTTTATCTCCGGAACATCTAGGCAAGACTTATGAAAGAAAAGTTTTTGGCTGGAAACCTGCCAGGTGTCCGCTAAAGAGTTCGTTTTGCTGTCCATTACGAAATTTTCCAAAAATTTTCCCCGCTAGCGGTCCAAATATTTTGCGCACGATTTGACTACCGTATTTTGGTTGTTTTGCCGGCGGGCGGCATTTTTACCTTGTAGTTCAGGCAGGCCTGTTTATTAGTCAGCTAGACTATCAGCTAGCTAGAAATTGATCTTTTTTTATCACTACTCCTATTGAAGTTTTCGAATTGCGAAATCTGATTTTTTTTTTATTATAATAATTATAGCCTTATTAATAACACAAGTACAAAAGTAAAAACACTCATGTAAAAATCACCGATCAACATCAACGAGAACCCCCATTGATAAAACCTCTCACAGTCCTGAACTTCATGGAATCAATCATCTTCACTTTTATTAAAATTCCAGCGCACTGTTAGATATTCTAGAACTCCTTAAACATTTACCATATGCACTTTTATTGAATAGTTGATTTCCAGTAGTTTTTGGGTTTCTCACTGGGACTCTCCAGAAATTTTGTCGATCCTGCCCAAAAAAATGGGCCAAAAAATGGGCTTCATTGAAAATTTCTTCAATTTTCCTCCATGCATTTGAAAGTTATTCACAAAAAAAGTGTTGCATTTCATTCGAATACACTCTTTAGGATTTACAGACTGAATGGATGTGGACAACTTAAGATTAACATTTAACCACTCGGCCACCCAGACGTACTGGGTTAGGGGTTTTCGTCTGTCGTTACCCGCTTATTCATCGGATTTAAGTTAGTTTCTCTCAATTTCTGAAAAACCGAGAATATTACAGAATTATATTTATCAACAGTGGCATAAAAATAGCATTAGTAGGTCTTATAAAATTTATAAGAGCCCATAAATTTGTTTATACGTCAATTATTTTGGAGTCCAAAAAATTGCACCAAAGGAATATCCATTAAGTTAAGAACTTCTTAGAATTTTAAGTTTTTTGGAGAAATACCAATGATTTCGCATTAAATGTTAGATTTGGCTCCTCTGTTTTAGTACTTGAAAGCTACCAATTATTCAAATCTGATTGTAGAAAATTTACCAATGAAGCTTATTTTGTTATTTTTTTTTTTTGATGGATAAGGAAATTCAGTAGGAAAGAATTTAATTACCAAACTTATTATTATTTAAAAAAAAAGTTGGTATTTAGAGAACCGTTATTGTCAATAAAAAAAAACTCCATTCTCAACAACTTTTTACTCTTTGAAAAATGCTCGGTACAAGTTTCATCGATTTCTTAAAAATCGAAGCAATTTTTGGCAAAAGAACACACAATTTGACAAAATTCCAGTGACGAACTTAACATATGGCTCATTTTTGCCACAGATTAACTAATATTTATAAACTAACCTATTATACAGAAATTTTTAACGTGTTAACCTTTTTGCAAATTGTATGTTCAACCTGATCTTACCAGTTTCTTTCAAAGTGTTAAACCGCACGTACTCTTCATTACTTAACACAAACCAGGGAATTACAAATTTATTTGAGTATAAACCGCAGATTTTTTTCGGTGATCTAAGCTTTTGCTAAGCTGCCTAAAATGTTTTAAACCTGCAATGTTTAATCAGATGAAAAAAAACTACATCTTAGAACTTTTTGGATGTTCTAATTCTAACTCTAAAAACATTCATAAAAAATGATTTGAAATGATATGCATATGTTGCAAGAAGCATTATTCCGGAAGGAGAACCATACATTTTATCGCATTTTCACTCCTTTCTTGTGGAGTATTCGAATACTCAGTTCATTTAATTTGTCATACAGAGTGTCCACTGAAATCAAATACAAGTTTTAAATCAACTGGTTGGAATGAATAAGTTTTAATCGTTATAGAAAGTTCAATTACGAAATATGTTTTGGAAAAATTCCATCCGACCCGGAAAACTTGGTTGACGCTTTGAATTTCCACAAAAATAATGTTCATGGTCAATCATTATTTATGTTAATGGGAATCATTAATTATGTTTATGGAACTGGATTGGTACCGTAAAATGGGGTGAATCGGGACATTTTACGGACTGTTTTCGTAATATTTCTGTCGAATTATGTTGAGTGGACCTTAACAAAACTCAATAGCAGCTAATTAATCGAGGAATATGTTCATTTTAGCTTCCATCATATTGAACGTGGATCAGTGCGTTGTTTGAGTTTCGCAGATATTTTTTGTTTTTTCATTTTCTCTTTAAATATCTTTACTTATATTCAAAAAAATGTTCCAGGGGCAAACATTATCGTAATAATTTATAAGTTTTAATTTTTTGATTTTCAGCGAAACCTGAAAATGAATATCTTCTGGGTTGAACTTAAAAAAGACTTTTATTTCATTTGACATTATTTTATTCATTTACAGAGGATCGTTGACACTGTTATGTCCATTTTCGATTAACCCCTAGAAAAGTACGCCAAAGAATGTTTTGCTGGAATGAGTTGCCTTTTTAATCAGCTTTAATCAATTGCCCTTTTCTCTCCAAAAACATTTTAAAAGTATTCTTTATCGTATACCCATTTTGCAAACATGACATGGTACATCTCTTATTGCAGTGTTTAAGAACAATATTTCTCAAGGAACGAATTTTCACGATTTGTTTATGAGTTTTGAGTAAATTTCTATATTACATTTTGTTTCTCGTTTCCTGTGACCTGAAATGCATTTCATTATCTACTTTAAACTTAATGATTATATTTTCAATATACATTTTATAATAGTTGTTAAAATGTGAATGTTTAAGTTTTGGAAAAAGCAAATAAACGATGATACAAATAAAACCTAAAAATATATTATCAAATTCCAAAAAAACATTTGTGAAATTATCTCTCCGTTAAGTTTTTTCTTCGCGCGAAGACGAACACAACAACAAAAAACTGGATGCAAATCGGATGAACCCTGCAAGAGTTATTCGTGTTCGCACATATTTATGCCTCCATTTTTAAACATAAGATAACCAGCTTCAGATCATTCTCAGAAATTTTAATGAGATATCAGAAAAGTAGAAAGCTGACTAAAAGAAAACCGGATGACTTAGAAATGCATGCATCGTCAAGATTCTGGTAAAAGAACCCCAGAAAGTCGATGTTGGCCAAAATTTTTTTTTGAGGTAACACTAGATATCGACGTTTCATACATTTCAAAATCATAAGGTATCAAAATTAAAAAAATTATTTGGCGATTTTTTAGGGTAAAAAATAGAAACTTTGAGCGCTTTGAGGCTTTGTGGGGCCAATCTTCAAAATGCCCTGCTCACATTTTCGCCAATTATTCAATTTCTTCTACCCAAAGCGCTCTAGCTTTGATCTTTCCACGTATCAATACTTTCATTTCTATCTAAACATTATTCTACTTTGAATTTCTAACTCGCCGAAATGCCAAAAATTAAATAAGAATGATCAGTTATCAAAACATCGGCACCAAATATCCTGTTCCTATGTGTTATCAAATATTAAATTGTATCAAGAGTTACAGTTTTTTAAACTACGTTTTAATGAGTTTTCTGAGTCAAATCATGGAAAAACAGGATTTTATGCAAAATTTTATTTCGTTGTTCAAACGTTGCTGTTTGGCAAACTTCATTCAAATTCATTGAATTTATGTTATGTTGAAAGAAGTTTTTGTCTCTTCCAACAAAAAAATAAGTAGCCTACTTGTGTAAATATGTTCGTATCTTTCACTAAAGTTTACAATGCATTGCAAATGTTACTGCGGCCAGGCCAACCGTGTGGTAAATACGTACGAGAAATTTCAAAACGACATGGATAGCGTGCAGTTCCCTGTCAAACGGACAAAGGACAAAAACACAAATGCAGAAAATTTGATGAATAATTTTGTATCTTGAAAGTGAATAAAATTTAAAAAAAAAAGTTAACATTGTCTAGAACGCTGGCAAAAGAAACATCACTGTTAAATTTTTTTTTTGGCATTGAGTCAATTGGATTATCCAAGGTTTTTGAGACTTTTTTTTGTAGCCAACTAAAAGCTCCCTAGTAATTTTATATGTTTGCAACTCATCGACATCACAGGAAAATCTAAGAGTTTCGAAAAATATGATAAGATAAGTAAGGTAAATTGATTCTCAAGAAGAATGTAAAAAAGGCCCAATTTTTCATGAATTTTCAATAAAACTCCAGGAAAAAGCTTAACAAAAAACCGTCACAGAATATTTGGGTTAAATCACAGAAAGTCATTTTTTTCGCCTAAACACAGATTGTTTACCGCAATCTCATCTGCTCATCGGCCGTTCCATACTTCTGATAATCACTTCAGACACATCTGGCAAAGATATTCCTAACTTTTGAAAAGGATTCAAGACTAGATTATGACCTGGCAATCCGGCATTTTGATCCTTTCTCTTGAAGATCCCTTCCAATTATTTCTAGGGGACATGAACCATGGCATTTTTAAGCAGAATGATAAAGTTAACATACATCATAACCTCTGTAAATGGGATCAGTACACTGTCTAGCAATTTTGTGCGGAGATTTTGAATTATGTCTTTTCGCTTAAATCCAATTAATACCAAGAGACTGTGCGAGGTTTCAGTTCTGTTCTGCCTAGGGATCTTTTCGGAGATCATGATAAATTTGAGGAGAAATACGGATTATGTGGTGTTTTCCAACTAAAGCATTTAATTTCGATCATTAGAATCATATCAGAACTGAAACTTCAAAGGGGACGCAGTTTCATGATATGGATTGGATTTTTGCGAAAAGGAAAAATTTAAATGATCATAATTTCGCATAAAATGAATCCAAATAATTACACAGAATCTAATCAGTGAATGCTAATCAGTGTACTGATCAAATTCACGGAGAATGTTATGGATTTTAACTTTACCTTTCTGCTAGATAATGCCCAATTCACGTCCCCAAGAAATAATTGGAAGGAATCTTCATGGAAAAGAGTCATTTTCCGGAGTGCCAGGCCTCAATCAAGCCTTGATTCCTATTGAAAATCTTAGGAATATCTTTGCCAGATGTGTCTAAAGTTTTTATCAGAATTTTGGATCGGCCCATTTATATGAAACAGTTAGTTTCTGGAGATTCATTGTCAATGAAGAGGTATTACATTCTGTAAGGATTTCAATTTTTACTATCATTTATTTCGATATCATTACCACATATACGCAGGTTAATTTTTAAAAATTAACAAAAAGTTTAAAAACAGCTATGTACCTTTGAAAATTTGTCAAAAAATCTGTGTTTCGTTATTCAAGTATCCAATGATACTTAAATGCGTCAAATTACCTGAACTTTTCAATCCACTCTACAGAACTTTCTTTGGGTAAATAAAAAGTACGATTTTACACCACTTTTAGCGATTTTCTACTAGACATGTCAAATTGACATTCTAGAACCAATTAAGAAGTTTTTTTTAGCCGAATTAAAAGGCCACTGGAAGTTGAAAAGAAGGTCATTGGGACTTGTTTTGGAACTTTAAAGTATCTTTAAAAACTTAAATTTTGGGGCTGAGTAACGGTTGCTTGGGTACAATCTGTTTCTTCAGGTTCAAACAATTTATTTTTAAGGGTATTCGGTGGTATCGCAAAAAAAAAAGAAATTGTAATGCTACTCGTTGCGAAACTCGATTTTTTTCAGCACTCGATGTGAATTAACGACTGGTGTTGAAAAAAAAAACACTTTTGACAACTTGTTTCATGAATAACTATTTTGGTACACCTTAATAAAGTTCAACTTAAAATTGTGTCAAATTGACATTCTATAAATTGACATACCTATATGATTGAGTTGAGAGAGTCAAAGACATTTCCAAATCAATCTGAATTCACTTTAAAGTGTTTTGAACTCTCTTTAAATGCAAAATTTCAGACAGACGGTGCCGGTGGTGGAATTTTGGATGTAGGTACACGTAAAGATTTTTAGTTTCTCATTCGATATCTATAAACTTAGTCTAGCAAATTATCAAGAATAATATGTTCATGTTCATCATTATCATTCAATCATGTAATCATAATTAAGCTGCAAGCAAATTAACCTCCGCGTTGCAAATTAATCCCATAAAAATTTTCAATAACAGTGTTCTGCATCTTCCAAGCTGCAATCTGTTCTCTCCAGCCTTTTTACCTATGATCTCAACTTAAATTAATCCCCATTCTAATAACCCGAGCCACCATTTAACGGTGTAAATAATGCTGATTATATGGTGCGGCAACATTCGGAAACATACTTCCTCAGTAGGGGAGGAGCGGGCTATATGCGCCTATTAAGCAGGACACTGATTTAATCAAATATCACATCGAATATGTGTACAAAAACTATATACACGTGTGCAGCCATCTGTTTTCTATACATTGGAGTAATTTTTATGTTAAAATTTCCTTCTGTTTCAAAGAAAATGATTTTATTATAAGTGTTGTCTAAAATGCCGAATCTCAAACCGTGCGGGCTAAATGCGCCTATTTATGTTTTGATCAAAATTTCTGTTTTTTGGGCAATATTTCCGTATAATTTCACTGAAACTGCTAGAAAGTAATAATTTCCGTACGACAAAGCTGAAGTTTTATAAAAATCTGTGTATATTATAATTTTATGGAATAAAACAAAAGTTAGGGTTGCCATACTATAGAGGCAGTTCATCCATGAGAAAAACTTTATCAAATCTGTTTGTAGATCTTCAACTCTTTCTTAAGATGTTATTCAGAGCTTAGATTTAAAGGTTCAATAATAAAAACCATTTATTTATTCTATTTAACCTGTTATTTTAGGATGGAGGCATTTTACAAACATGATGGGGGCATACAAAAACACTCTATTATTCGACTACATAATCATTATTAAACCTCCACAAAAGCTAAAATATGTTTAGTTTCTAAAGTTTATTTGAGAAAGAAACAAAAACCATCCTAGTTTTTGTTTTAAGCTTCTTTACGTATAATTTTTAAAAGCCGAAATATTACATCAAAATGTATCAAAACCTTGTATGATTTTTTGATTTTTTTTGAGTTTGTAAATTCCTAACTTTCTTTCTTGCCGTATGTTCTAAGCGTATCACCCTCAAAATGCATTGGTCAGATAAGCTGTCTAGTCAGCCATTTCATCAAACAGCCGTAGGGTCATTTAACCCGATAGGCCCATTTAGGAAACCTTTCCCCTACTCTTCGTTCTACAGCACGATAATGATCACACCGGGTCATATCCAGTCCAGAGACCGAAAAAGACTGCAAGAGAAACATATGATGGAGGAGGAAGCAGCTCCAGAGGAAGATGCGGATCTCCCGAAGGCACTAAATCACACGGAATCGCTACCTTAGATCACGACGAACCGTTTTGCTGCCCAGAGCTCAAACCCGGGACCGGTGACTGATGGCTTCTAGAGAAGGATCGACTTGAATATACACAAGTGGAATAAGTTGGCCCCATGCAATAAAGCTTGTTTGCATTAAAATGTGTGGCGAGTTTAAGGGCTCTAGTTTCTCCCGAACTGCATAGGTTTGCAAAAAAAACCTGAACCGAATCATGCGGCCGTTTGAACCGTCTCACGATATAATTACCTCGGAACATCCGAATTTTCAGCTTTTATCAAACGCTTTTATTACATGCAATTCAGCGACGGTACCGTGAAGATACATACCTAAAGTACACTTGCCGGTACAAAAGAATTGCATGTTTCTGCAGTGTCTTTTTTTTTAATTTTCTACTTGTTGTTGAGGAAGAAGCAGTAGAGTAGTAGAAGAAACCGAATAGCCGAACAGTCATGTGAGCTTTTGTTCCGCCGTGCGCTCGTAGGAATAACAGACAGTTGACCGAAAAAAGTGCTACGGAAATGTTTTAAAGGGAACCGTATTGGTTCGATGTTTGACTTTTTTGAGTAACGAGTTAAAACCATATACCTAATAAGTTTTCTATCACGATAACTGGAGTTTGTACACTGATGAAACAGTGATTATTACGAACCATACAACACCGAATTTAAAAAATTGCGTTCTGAGAGAATTCCTCGACGTTGTACATACCACTAAATTTGCGATAGATTAAAAAAAAACCGAATCAAGATGACAAGGACCTTCCGGTAAAACCAAAGCAAGAACGAGTAAAAAGTACGAAGTCGCAGCTGATCCGGGCCAATTTAGAAATATCGTGTTTTCTACCGATAAACTTTTCGCAGTGCTGCCGTTCGTGAATGAAAATAACTGTATATTTTGGTTGCCAGAAAGATCAAGAATCTGTGCAATCGCACTGGAGGCCACCAGGCGATACACCTGCATTGTTGAAGGTCTGGGCCGAAATCACCCGGACAGATTTTCCTATTCTATCCTATCCTAGATCCAATTCAATAATTAGCATGGAGCATCGGTTCGTTCTTATTTTTTTCAGAATCAGGTCGAAACAAACTTAAAATCCTTCTTTTGTCCCTTGGAGTTGAAACATCGAGGGGGTGGATATTAACTCTTCAAAGCCGTTCGGGTCAATATGACCCGAAGCGCAGATCCAAAGCATCTTAATCATCATTCGAATATACTGAGGAACTGAGATTTTTAGAGACCAAATATGTTCTATGATAATGATAATTAATTTGAATTTGGAAAATCGTTTTAATGAGAAGTGAGATACAGCGAAGCAAAAACAAAATAGGATGTCTTTGTTTTGAGTTAGATTTTTTTCTACTGGAAAATCCGGAATAGCGGTCAAAATGTGCATTGGACCCAAATATATTCATACATAGTCGGAAAGATGTATTTTTGACAATTACAGAAATCAAAGAAACCCTCAAATACTGCAAAGTTGTCAGGAATTATAAGCAATTTAAAAATAAAATTGTTTTTTTGGGACTTTTTTCATTCGGAACCAACTCCAGCCCATCTGGTAGAACAGATTCACTTCATTTTTTAATATTGAGACACTAGAATAAATAACCTACACAATGAATCCAACATCATAAAAATCGGTCAACATTTGCGGCCACGGGAATAAAAACAAATTATAAGTCAAATTTCCCCGAAACGGATATTTTGCGAACAGCTTTGGAAGGTTAAAAAAGGACAAAAATTTGTATGCAACAAACTTGCATACAATCTGCATTGCGTAAAATACAAAAAAAAATTGAAAAAATCTCGAATACAAAAGGTTAAATAGGTGTCCACTTATGTCTAAGCATGATTTTGATACAACTCCGTTCATTACGAATGATGTTTAAACAGTTGATTTCTGCTGTGTAATGTTTTTTACAGTTCAACTTAAAACTCAAATGGTGCAATTTTGTACACAAATGGTTACTTTCCCCTACATTTCGCTGAGTCAGTTGGTTACCCGGTTTAATCCGGACTTGACCGAATATTGAATGAAAAAAAAATTGGGAAAGGTTTGGCCCGGCCCGGTTGCCAAAATTTTGTTGAAAATATCCTGATTATATCTGGATTCATTCGCATTTTTCTTTGAAATTTTCTTTGAAAACTCGAACAAAAAATGCAAATTGCATCATAATAATTTTTGACTTTGTCGCTCAAAAATGAAATTTATTAAAATATATTTGAATAATATAAGATTTATTCAAATAAACTTATACGTTGTTTCGGAGCTTGAAATACCATTCAAAATCTGGTTATGTTTTTCGACGAATAAATAATTTCAATTCAATTCAAATTATTTTTTTCCTTCATTTTTGTTGAATAGTTCTTAGTTGCCCGGATTGCCCGGATTTTGGTTTGAAAATTTTGAAATAGAATGCCCGAATATTTTCAGGTTTTAAATAACATAGCCCGGATACGTGCGGGAGAACTTCTGGCAATCTTAAGCTATGTAAGTTCACCAGATATCAATGCAAATTTTATAATTCCAACCATCGATGTAAGTAAGTTTCCTGTTTTGTTACTAAAGGGAACTTTATACCAACCTTAATCATTATTTGAAAGATTTTAGGATGTATTTTCAAAAGTTTCTTTTTAACATGAAAAACTATTTATGCAGAAGAATTTAAAAAAGAATAATCAAATAGTATTTGAAAATAATATTTTTAATTTTTTATTCATGTATTGTTTGAGCAAAAAATGTCATAGCTAAAAAAAAGATCACCAAAACCCCTCCCATGTAGAGTGTCCATTTCCCGGCAATTCTCTCGTTCCCGGGAATCGGGAAATCTGGTGGCTTGTTTCCCGGGAATTCCCGGGATCCCGGGAAATATTCAAAAACATATAAAATATGTATAGCTTATCGAACCTTCCATGCACGCAAGCCCATAATTTGTTCAAAATGTAATCTTCATAATGTTTTTTAACTTATTTTTAATCAAATGAATCAAACTGTTTTCCTCAGTGATCAATTATAAACAGTTAAACGAACTATAAAATAACCTAAACAAGTCATATGATGAATTCATTCATGGAATAAGGGGTTAATAAAAAAATCTTTTTATTTGTTTGATTATTTCAACCTTTTTTGCGTTTTTCTGAACACTTTACATATTTGCTCTTCATCTAAAAAAAACGATGCACTCTTCAATTTTAAATTTTGAGATTCTTCTGGCTTTCAAAGCCAGTTACTTTCGAGAAAACACTACATGCTGCGCGATTTTTCAAATGTTTTTCTAAGTGTTGTGGGTTTTCGTTTAATGAAAACGGTGTGGAAATACATATAATCTTTTTAAACTTATCTATTTGAATTGAAAAAATTGCACCACATGGCTGCAAAATGTCTACTGCCACAGCAATCGGCATATTCTCAATGAGATTTGTATGACTACATTTGCAAAATGCATGGTTCCGGAGACTTTTAGAGAACAAATTTCATACATGTCGGGAATTCCCGGGAATCGGGAATTCCCGAATTTTTCCAATTCCCGGGAAATCCCGGGACAGACACTCTACTCCCATGTGTCAGTTCTTCCTACGGCCCTGCCTACAGCAAAAAGTACTACAGTGGTATCAGAACAACGGGATGTATTTTGTCGAAAAGGACATCAACCCACCCAACTGCCCTATCGAAAAATATTGGGCAACTGGCAAGCAGAAGATTAAAAAAATTGGTAAAACGACTCGAGATGCAACAGAGATGAAGAGAAGGTAGAACTCAAAACCAGGGATGATAACTGTCCGAATGTCATTCGACATTTTTCTGAAGCCTAGAGCGACATTCATCAGTACGAAAACGACTGTCGCAGTCATGTCCTTTTTGGATTTTGTGAATGTCATCGCTAAGAAATTCCTTCGAAAAAATGTCAAATAACATTTGGGACGAATTTCACAGCTTGCATCGAGACAGTCATAGTCATGGGAAAAAATGTTACGATAAGCTGATGAATGTCGGTCGTTGCTTCGATAACATTTATAATGGCAAATGTTATGGCGACATTTAACATTTTGAATGTCACAGAATGTAATCGTAACATTCATCAGAATCAAAATGAAATGTTATTAAAATGACTGTCGCGACAGTCACAACGGTTCCTTGCTGACTTTGCCGTGTGGACTGGCCAATCTGGCCGGTTCCGGAATCCGGAAAATCAAAATGATCAGATTTTAACTTGCGACACATCATTAGAAAGCTCTTGGCCTGTACATGATGGGAATTGATAGGAAAAGTGGTTCGGGGCCATCTGGTCCTGGCCACGGCCAATCTGGCCGGTTCCGAAATCCGGAAAATCAAAATGATCAGATTTTAACTTGCGACACATCATTGTAAAGCTCTTGGCCTTCATATAATAAGAAATGATAGGAAAAGTGGTTCGGGGCCATCTGGTCCTGGCCACGGCCAATCTGGCCGGTTCCGAAACCCGGAAAATCAAAATGATCAGATTTTAACTTGCGACACATCATTGGAAAGCTCTTGGCCTGTACATGATGGGAATTGATAGGAAAAGTGGTTCGGGGCCATCTGGTTCTGGCCACGGCCAATCTGACCGGTTCCGAAACCCGGAAAATCAAAATGATCAGATTTTAACTTGCGACACATCATTGGAAAGCTCTTGGCCTGCATATAATAAGAAATGATAGGAAAAGTGGTTCGGGGCCATCTGGTCCTGGTCACGGCTAATCTGGCCGGTTCCGAAATCCTGAAAATCAAAATGATCAGATTTTAACTTGCGACACATCATTGGAAAGCTCTTGGCCTGTACATGATGGGAATTGATAGGAAAAGTGGTTCGGGGCCATCTGGTCCTGGCCACGGCCAATATGGCCGGTTCCGAAATCCGGAAAATCAAAATGATCAGATTTTAACTTGCGACACATCATTGGAAAGCTCTTGGCCTGTACATGATGGGAATTGATAGGAAAAGTGGTTCGGGGCCATCTGGTCCTGGCCACGGCCAATCTGGCCGGTTCCGAAACCCGGAAAATCAAAATGATCAGATTTTAACTTGCGACACATCATTGGAAAGCTCTTGGCCTGTACATGATGGGAATTGATAGGAAAAAGTGGTTCGGGGCCATCTGGTCCTGGCCACGGCCAATCTGGCCGGTTCCGAAATCCGGAAAATCAAAATGATCAGATTTTAACTTGCGACACATCATTGGAAAGCTCTTGGCCTGCATATAATAAGAAATGATAGGAAAAGTGGTTCGGGGCCATCTGGTCCTGGCCACGGCTAATCTGGCCGGTTCCGAAATCCGGAAAATCAAAATGATCAGATTTTAACTTGCGACACATCATTGGAAAGCTCTTGGCCTGTACATGATGGGAATTGATAGGAAAAGTGGTTCGGGGCCATCTTGTCCTGGCCACGGCCAATCTGGCCGGTTCCGAAATCCGGAAAATCAAAATGATCAGATTTTAACTTGCGACACATCATTGGAAAGCTCTTGGCCTGCATATAATGAGAAATGATAGGAAAAGTGGTTCGGGGCCATCTGGTCCTGGCCACGGCCAATCTGGCCGGTTCCGAAACCCGGAAAATCAGAATGATCAGATTTTAACTTGCGACACATCATTGGAAAGCTCTTGGCCTGTACATGATGGGAATTGATAGGAAAAGTGGTTCGGGGCCATCTGGTCCTGGCCACGGCCAATCTGGCCGGTTCCGAAACCCGGAAAATCAAAATGATCAGATTTTAACTTGCGACACATCATTGGAAAGCTCTTGGCCTGCATAAAATAAGAAATGATAGGAAAAGTGGTTCGGGGCCATCTGGCCCTGGCCACGGCTAATCTGGCCGGTTCCGAAATCCGGAAAATCAAATGATCAGATTTTAACTTGCGACACATCATTGGAAAGCTCTTGGCCTGTACATGATGGGAATTGATAGGAAAAGTGGTTCGGGGCCATCTGGTCCTGGCCACGGCCAATCTGGCCGGTTCCGAAATCCGGAAAATCAAAATGATCAGATTTTAACTTGCGACACATCATTGGAAAGCTCTTGGCCTGCATATAATGAGAAATGATAGGAAAAGTGGTTCGGGGCCATCTGGTCCTGGCCACGGCCAATCTGGCCGGTTCCGAAACCCGGAAAATCAAAATGATCAGATTTTAACTTGCGACACATCATTAGAAAGCTCTTGGCCTGTACATGATGGGAATTGATAGGAAAAGTGGTTCGGGGCCATCTGGTCCTGGCCACGGCCAATCTGGCCGGTTCCGAAATCCGGAAAATCAAAATGATCAGATTTTAACTTGCGACACATCATTGGAAAGCTCTTGGCCTGCATATAATAAGCAATGATAGGAAAAGTGGTTCGGGGCCATCTGGTCCTGGCCACGGCTAATCTGGCCGGTTCCGAAATCCGGAAAATCAAAATGATCTGATTTTAACTTGCGACACATCATTGGAAAGCTCTTGGCCTGTACATGATGGGAATTGATAGGAAAAGTGGTTCGGGGCCATCTGGTCCTGGCCACGGCCAATATGGCCGGTTCCGAAATCCGGAAAATCAAAATGATCAGATTTTAACTTGCGACACATCATTGGAAAGCTCTTGGCCTGCATATAATAAGAAATGATAGGAAAAGTGGTTCGGGGCCATCTGGTCCTGGCCACGGCTAATCTGGCCGGTTCCGAAATCCGGAAAATCAAAATGATCAGATTTTAACTTGCGACACATCATTGGAAAGCTCTTGGCCTGTACATGATGGGAATTGATAGGAAAAGTGGTTCGGGGCCATCTGGTCCTGGCCACGGCCAATATGGCCGGTTCCGAAATCCGGAAAATCAAAATGATCAGATTTTGACTTGCGACACATCATTGGAAAGGTCTTGGCCTGTACATGATGGGAATTGATAGGAAAAGTGGTTCGGGGCCATCTGGTCCTGGCCACGGCCAATCTGGCCGGTTCCGAAATCCGGAAAATCAAAATGATCAGATTTTAACTTGCGACACATCATTGGAAAGCTCTTGGCCTGCATATAATGAGAAATGATAGGAAAAGTGGTTCGGGGCCATCTGGTCCTGGCCACGGCCAATCTGGCCGGTTCCGAAATCCGGAAAATCAAAATGATCAGATTTTAACTTGCGACACATCATTGGAAAGCTCTTGGCCTGCATATAATAAGAAATGATAGGAAAAGTGGTTCGGGGCCATCTGGTCCTGGCCACGGCTAATCTGGCCGGTTCCGAAATCCGGAAAATCAAAATGATCAGATTTTAACTTGCGACACATCATTGGAAAGCTCTTGGCCTGTACATGATGGGAATTGATAGGAAAAGTGGTTCGGGGCCATCTGGTCCTGGCCACGGCCAATATGGCCGGTTCCGAAATCCGGAAAATCAAAATGATCAGATTTTAACTTGCGACACATCATTGGAAAGCTCTTGGCCTGTACATGATGGGAATTGATAGGAAAAGTGGTTCGGGGCCATCTGGTCCTGGCCACGGCCAATCTGGCCGGTTCCGAAACCCGGAAAATCAAAATGATTAGATTTTAACTTGCGACACATCATTGGAAAGCTCTTGGCCTGTACATGATGGGAATTGATAGGAAAAGTGGTTCGGGGCCATCTGGTCCTGGCCACGGCCAATCTGGCCGGTTCCGAAATCCGGAAAATCAAAATGATCAGATTTTAACTTGCGACACATCATTGGAAAGCTCTTGGCCTGCATATAATAAGAAATGATAGGAAAAGTGGTTCGGGGCCATCTGGTCCTGGCCACGGCTAATCTGGCCGGTTCCGAAATCCGGAAAATCAAAATGATCAGATTTTAACTTGCGACACATCATTGGAAAGCTCTTGGCCTGTACATGATGGGAATTGATAGGAAAAGTGGTTCGGGGCCATCTGGTCCTGGCCACGGCCAATATGGCCGGTTCCGAAATCCGGAAAATCAAAATGATCAGATTTTAACTTGCGACACATCATTGGAAAGCTCTTGGCCTGTACATGATGGGAATTGATAGGAAAAGTGGTTCGGGGCCATCTGGTCCTGGCCACGGCCAATCTGGCCGGTTCCGAAATCCGGAAAATCAAAATGATCAGATTTTAACTTGCGACACATCATTGGAAAGCTCTTGGCCTGCATATAATGAGAAATGATAGGAAAAGTGGTTCGGGGCCATCTGGTCCTGGCCACGGCCAATCTGGCCGGTTCCGAAGCCCGGAAAATCAAAATGATCAGATTTTAACTTGCGACACATCATTAGAAAGCTCTTGGCCTGTACATGATGGGAATTGATAGGAAAAGTGGTTCGGGGCCATCTGGTCCTGGCCACGGCCAATCTGGCCGGTTCCGAAATCCAGAAAATCAAAATGATCAGATTTTAACTTGCGACACATCATTGGAAAGCTCTTGGCCTGCATATAATAAGCAATGATAGGAAAAGTGGTTCGGGGCCATCTGGTCCTGGCCACGGCTAATCTGGCCGGTTCCGAAATCCGGAAAATCAAAATGATCAGATTTTAACTTGCGACACATCATTGGAAAGCTCTTGGCCTGTACATGATGGGAATTGATGGGAAAAGTGGTTCGGGGCCATCTGGTCCTGGCCACGGCCAATATGGCCGGTTCCGAAATCCGGAAAATCAAAATGATCAGATTTTAACTTGCGACACATCATTGGAAAGCTCTTGGCCTGCATATTATAAGAAATGATAGGAAAAGTGGTTCGGGGCCATCTGGTCCTGGCCACGGCCAATCTGGCCGGTTCCGAAACCCGGAAAATCAAAATGATCAGATTTTAACTTGCAACACATCATTGGAAAGCTCTTGGCCTGTACATGATGGGAATTGATAGGAAAAGTGGTTCGGGGCCATCTGGTCCTGGCCACGGCCAATCTGGCCGGTTCCGAAACCCGGAAAATCAAAATGATAAGTTTTTAACTTGCGACACATCATTGGAAAGGCCGGTTCCGAAACCCGGAAAATCAAAATGATAAGTTTTTAACTTGCGACACATCATTGGAAAGCTCTTGGCCTGTACATGATGGGAATTGATAGGAAAAGTGGTTCGGGGCCATCTGGTCCTGGCCACGGCCAATATGGCCGGTTCCGAAATCCGGAAAATCAAAATGATCAGATTTTAACTTGCGACACATCATTGGAAAGCTCTTGGCCTGTACATGATGGGAATTGATAGGAAAAGTGGTTCGGGGCCATCTGGTCCTGGCCACGGCCAATCTGGCCGGTTCCGAAACTCGGAAAATCAAAATGATAAGTTTTTAACTTGCGACACATCATTGGAAAGCTCTTGGCCTGTACATGAAGGGAATTGATAGGAAAAGTGGTTCGGGGCCATCTGGTCCTGGCCACGGCCAATCTGGCCGGTTCCGAAACCCGGAAAATCAAAATGATCAGATTTTAACTTGCGACACATCGACCAATCCAAAAAAGGGGCAGCTTCAACTTGGTCGTGGATAAGGCTCCACGAAGTAAATTCCTTGATTTAGTTTTTTGGACAAACGTAATAAAACTTTTAACACCGTCTTCGCGATCTCCACTTTAGTCACCAAAACAAAAATCGATGGGTGATGATCACCGCACACAATACCGGCTGATGATTGCCGGCGTCATCGATCGTCATTCGGTTGCTTTTTTGCTAGTGAGTGCTGGAATGAAAGTCACCGGTCATCGTCTGTTTTTTTGTCGTTCGGTCTAATCGCTGAAGAAGAGAAACCGACGATGGGACAACAAATGTTTAAGTTGGTTTTGATTGTGGGCTGCTGGCTATCAGTGGGGTGAATCAAGGGGCTATTGCGGTCGTAAATTTTATGCATGGCATTGCATTTCAGTTTCAAAAACATTGATGGGCGACAAACAGGGACATTTAGATGCCGAATTCAAGAACTGACTATTAGAATTAAAATGTTAATGTTCGAAATGGATTCTTATCTCCTTATTTTTAATGGTTTGTTTGCAAACCAATGGTTCAATTTTTAGTTCATTGCTCTTTACAAAAATCGAATGGTAATAGAATTCCATTGAAAATTGAATCCAAAATTAGCTTAAAAGTTTAAATAAAAGTTATAAATCATGAATCGGGAAAATTTTAACATTAATTGTTAAAGGAGGTTGAAATAGCTGAAAATCTGTTTTAGTTATTTAATTCTGTTGAAATAAGATTTCTTGAAACAATTTTGATCGTTGCGGAGATTATCTCCTATTTCTTTAAAACGATTTTTTTATACGGCAAAAACAATGAAGAAAAAATGGAAATTATGGAAAAAAAAACATATAAGAAAAAGAACAAAAAATCCGTTTTTTATGTACGTATCCCGTTTTCTGTAGAACTTACTGATCCTTAAATCCGTCATCCACTATTGTTTTGCAAAACACATTACCATCAGCCAATGACAATTGGATCAATATTTTGCTCATCTACCTGCAGTTCTATTCTCACTACATGTCACTCATCTTTGGTAGCTTTAGTTTGCTAGTTGTTTGCAATCTTGTATCAAACTAGTTTTAAAAACAAATTTCTAATAAATTTTTAACGTCACCCGCCTAATGTAGATAACCACGCAATATTAACCATCTTATATTAACTGAAATACAAGTATTAAAATTATACTGTAATCTTCATAATCCGACGAATTTAATGGTATATAATGTGTGTTTCTTATATTTTGAATTGTAAATAATTTTGAATTCTATCGATCATCTGAACACTGTTTTTGCGTTTGACCAATAGTATTGTTGATGTTAGTGACTTCATGAGAAAAAAAAATATAAAAAACGCTTTTTTTAGAGAAAATTTTGTTTCAACGAGAGTTTTAGACTCGATGGTAGCATTTAAAAAATCTGATTTTCTTTTGCGCTTAAATGTCAATTTAAACAAAGATTTCAAGTGGTTATTTATCCAAATCTGTTGAAAATTGAAGAAGTTATGGCTACATTATCATAATAGTATTTTTTGTAGTTTTTCATAATTAAACGAACCGCAGTACATTTATCATAGTATAGGAAGAATGAAACATGATAAATCTCACTCGCTCCATGTCAAAATTATTTATTAGCTTAATAAAAGGTCACATGCCAAATTTCAGGAAGATCTGACCATAGGGAGGGGTGACTTGAGTCTCAAACTTGAATAAAATTTTAAGGTATTTTGCCCGGGAGGAACGAAAAATACTGGTTTTTCACCAATAACTATTTTTCATCACAAGCCGATTGTTTTTGGTGGTTGAATTTCTTAAAGCCTAAATTGAGACAAAAATTTCACCCGAAGACTGTAACTCGATTGGGTTTGAAACAGGAAAGTTATTGTGGTTCCAAGATTGTATTTTGGTCGAAAATTCTCGTATAAAACGCAATGCGTAAAAAGTACTCATTGAGTGTTGGACAAAATTTGCGGTCTTTGAATTGCAATAACTTTTTTACTTCAAGTCCAATCGTGTTGTAGTCTTCGGGTGAAATATTTGTCTCAACTTAGGCTTTATTAAAATTAACCACCAAAAACAATCGGCTTGTGATGAAAAAAAGTTATTGGTGAAAAACTAGTATTTTTTGTTCCTCCCGGGCAAAATACCTTAAAATTGTATTCACGTTTGAGACTCAAGCCACCCCTCCCTATGGTCAGATCTTCCTGAAATTTGGCATGTGACCTTTTGGTAAGCTAATACATAATTTTGAGTTTTAGCGAGTGAAATTTATCATGTTTCATTCTTCCTTTACTATGATAAGTGTACTGCGGTTCGTTAAATTATTAAAAACTACAAAAAATACTGTTATGGTAAAGTAGCCATTACTTCTTCAATTTTCAACCGATTTTGATAAATAACCACTTGAAATTTTTGTTTTAAATTGAAACTTAAGCCTGAAAGAAAATCAGATTTTTTAAATGTTACCATCGAGTCTAAAACTTTTGCTGAAACAAAAAATGCGTTTTTTATAATTTTTTCTATCATAAAGTCACTAATATCAACAATACTGTTGATCATACGCAAAAACAGTGTTCAAATGATCGATAGAAAATTTATTCACCTTCAATATGTAAAAGAGGGATTCCAAATTACTGTTATGCCGTCCGAGATATTTTCATCTTAGTACAAGAACTTTTTTATTTTTCAAAAATTTCATATTTGGAGCATAACTCAAAAACGGTTCTACTGAGATTTTGTTGAATTTCATTTTCGGATTCAGCGCCCAATTTTACATTAAAAATATTGGTCAGTCAATCAAGTTCACGATTTTTTTGAAATTTTGTAAACTAGTGTAATTTATGCTTCTAAACATTATTTTCAATATCATCAAACCTAGAAATTGCTTTTTGAAAATGGAAACTGAAGAATAAACAGTTGCTGTGCTCTTTCAATCGTTTTTGTACGTCATGTAGGCACGTTAAAAAGTATGATATACAGTTAAACAAACATCATTAAAGTAAAAAATATCATAAAGCAAAAAAACTTACAACAACATATTGATAACTAGTAAAGAATGCTAAAACCTAATACCAAGGCCAGGGCCGAATTACCCCGAACCACTTTTCCTATCAATTCTTATCATATGCAGGCCAAGAGCTTTCTGATGATGTGTCGCAAGTTAAAATCTGATCATTTTGATTTTCCGGATTTCGGAACCGGCCAGATTGGCCGTGGCCAGGACCAGATGGCCCCGAACCACTTTTCCTATCAATTCCCATCATGTACAGGCCAAGAGCTTTCCAATGATGTGTCGCAAGTTAAAATCTGATCATTTTGATTTTCCGGGTTTCGGAACCGGCCAGATTGGCCGTGGCCAGGACTAGATGGCCCCGAACCACTTTTCTTATCAATTCCCATCATGTACAGGCCAAGAGCTTTCCAATGATGTGTCGCAAGTTAAAATCTGATCATTTTGATTTTCCGGGTTTCGGAACCGGCCAGATTGGCCGTGGCCAGGACCAGATGGCCCCGAACCACTTTTCCTATCAATTCTCATCATGTACAGGCCAAGAGCTTTCCAATGATGTGTCGCAAGTTAAAATCTGATCATTTTGATTTTCCGGATTTCGGAACCGGCCATATTGGCCGTGGCCAGGACCAGATGGCCCCGAACCACTTTTCCTATCAATTCCCATCATGTACAGGCCAAGAGCTTTCCAATGATGTGTCGCAAGTTAAAAACTTATCATTTTGATTTTCCGGGTTTCGGAACCGGCCAGATTGGCCGTGGCCAGGACCAGATGGCCCCGAACCACTTTTCTTATCAATTCCCATCATGTACAGGCCAAGAGCTTTCCAATGATGTGTCGCAAGTTAAAATCTGATCATTTTGATTTTCCGGGTTTCGGAACCGGCCAGATTGGCCGTGGCCAGGACCAGATGGCCCCGAACCACTTTTCCTATCATTTCTCATTATATGCAGGCCAAGAGCTTTCCAATGATGTGTCGCAAGTTAAAATCTGATCATTTTGATTTTCCGGGTTTCGGAACCGGCCAGATTGGCCGTGGCCAGGACCAGATGGCCCCGAACCACTTTTCTTATCAATTCCCATCATGTACAGGCCAAGAGCTTTCCAATGATGTGTCGCAAGTTAAAATCTGATCATTTTGATTTTCCGGGTTTCGGAACCGGCCAGATTGGCCGTGGCCAGGACCAGATGGCCCCGAACCACTTTTCCTATCATTTCTCATTATATGCAGGCCAAGAGCTTTCCAATGATGTGTCGCAAGTTAAAATCTGATCATTTTGATTTTCCGGGTTTCGGAACCGGCCAGATTGGCCGTGGCCAGGACCAGATGGCCCCGAACCACTTTTCCTATCAATTTCCATCATGTACAGGCCAAGAGCTTTCCAATGATGTGTCGCAAGTTAAAATCTGATCATTTTGATTTTCCGGGTTTCGGAACCGGCCAGATTGGCCGTGGCCAGGACCAGATGGCCCCGAACCACTTTTCTTATCAATTCCCATCATGTACAGGCCAAGAGCTTTCCAATGATGTGTCGCAAGTTAAAATCTGATCATTTTGATTTACGGGTTTCGGAACCGGCCAGATTGGCCGTGGCCAGGACCAGATGGCCCCGAACCACTTTTCCTATCAATTCCCATCATGTACAGGCCAAGAGCTTTCCAATGATGTGTCGCAAGTTAAAATCTGATCATTTTGATTTTCCGGATTTCGGAACCGGCCAGATTGGCCGTGGCCAGGACCAGATGGCCCCGAACCACTTTTCCTATCAATTCCCATCATGTACAGGCCAAGAGCTTTCCAATGATGTGTCGCAAGTTAAAATCTGATCATTTTGATTTTCCGGGTTTCGGAACCGGCCAGATTGGCCGTGGCCAGGACCAGATGGCCCCGAACCACTTTTCCTATCAATTCCCATCATGTACAGGCCAAGAGCTTTCCAATGATGTGTCGCAAGTTAAAATCTGTCCGGGTTTCGGAACCGGCCAGATTGGCCGTGGCCAGGACCAGATGGCCCCGAACCACTTTTCTTATCAATTCCCATCATGTACAGGCCAAGAGCTTTCCAATGATGTGTCGCAAGTTAAAATCTGATCATTTTGATTTTCCGAGTTTCGGAACCGGCCAGATTGGCCGTGGCCAGGACCAGATGGCCCCGAACCACTTTTCCTATCAATTCCCATCATGTACAGGCCAAGAGCTTTCCGATGATGTGTCGCAAGTTAAAAACTTATCATTTTGATTTTCCGGGTTTCGGAACCGGCCAGATTGGCCGTGGCCAGGACCAGATGGCCCCGAACCACTTTTTCTATCAATTCCTATCATGTACAGGCCAAGAGCTTTCCAATGATGTGTCGCAAGTTAAAATCTGATCATTTTGATTTTCCGGGTTTCGGAACCGGCCAGATTGGCCGTGGCCAGGACCAGATGGCCCCGAACCACTTTTCTTATCAATTCCCATCATGTACAGGCCAAGAGCTTTCCAATAATGTGTCGCAAGTTAAAATCTGATCATTTTGATTTTCCGGGTTTCGGAACCGGCCAGATTGGCCGTGGCCAGGACCAGATGGCCCCGAACCACTTTTCTTATCAATTCCCATCATGTACAGGCCAAGAGCTTTCTAATGATGTGTCGCAAGTTAAAATCTGATCATTTTGATTTTCCGGGTTTCGGAACCGGCCAGATTGGCCGTGCCCAGGACCAGATGGCCCCGAACCACTTTTCTTATCAATTCCCATCATGTACAGGCCAAGAGCTTTCCAATGATGTGTCGCAAGTTAAAATCTGATCATTTTGATTTTCCGGGTTTCGGAACCGGCCAGATTGGCCGTGGCCAGGACCAGATGGCCCCGAACCACTTTTCTTATCAATTCCCATCATGTACAGGCCAAGAGCTTTCTAATGATGTGTCGCAAGTTAAAATCTGATCATTTTGATTTTCCGGGTTTCGGAACCGGCCAGATTGGCCGTGCCCAGGACCAGATGGCCCCGAACCACTTTTCTTATCAATTCCCATCATGTACAGGCCAAGAGCTTTCTAATGATGTGTCGCAAGTTAAAATCTGATCATTTTGATTTTCCGGGTTTCGGAACCGGCCAGATTGGCCGTGCCCAGGACCAGATGGCCCCGAACCACTTTTCTTATCAATTCCCATCATGTACAGGCCAAGAGCTTTCCAATGATGTGTCGCAAGTTAAAATCTGATCATTTTGATTTTCCGGGTTTCGGAACCGGCCAGATTGGCCGTGGCCAGGACCAGATGGCCCCGAACCACTTTTCCTATCAATTCCCATCATGTACAGGCCAAGAGCTTTCCAATGATGTGTCGCAAGTTAAAATCTGATCATTTTGATTTTCCGGGTTTCGGAACCGGCCAGATTGGCCGTGGCCAGGACCAGATGGCCCCGAACCACTTTTCTTATCAATTCCCATCATGTACAGGCCAAGAGCTTTCCAATGATGTGTCGCAAGTTAAAAACTTATCATTTTGATTTTCCGGGTTTCGGAACCGGCCAGATTGGCCGTGGCCAGGACCAGATGGCCCCGAACCACTTTTCCTATCAATTCCCATCATGTACAGGCCAAGAGCTTTCCAATGATGTGTCGCAAGTTAAAATCTGATCATTTTGATTTTCCGGGTTTCGGAACCGGCCAGATTGGCCGTGGCCAGGACCAGATGGCCCCGAACCACTTTTCTTATCAATTCCCATCATGTACAGGCCAAGAGCTTTCCAATAATGTGTCGCAAGTTAAAATCTGATCATTTTGATTTTCCGGGTTTCGGAACCGGCCAGATTGGCCGTGGCCAGGACCAGATGGCCCCGAACCACTTTTCTTATCAATTCCCATCATGTACAGGCCAAGAGCTTTCCAATGATGTGTCGCAAGTTAAAATCTGATCATTTTGATTTTCCGGGTTTCGGAACCGGCCAGATTGGCCGTGGCCAGGACCAGATGGCCCCGAACCACTTTTCCTATCAATTTCCATCATGTACAGGCCAAGAGCTTTCCAATGATGTGTCGCAAGTTAAAATCTGATCATTTTGATTTTCCGGGTTTCGGAACCGGCCAGATTGGCCGTGGCCAGGACCAGATGGCCCCGAACCACTTTTCTTATCAATTCCCATCATGTACAGGCCAAGAGCTTTCCAATAATGTGTCGCAAGTTAAAATCTGATCATTTTGATTTTCCGGGTTTCGGAACCGGCCAGATTGGCCGTGGCCAGGACCAGATGGCCCCGAACCACTTTTCCTATCAATTCCCATCATGTACAGGCCAAGAGCTTTCCAATGATGTGTCGCAAGTTAAAATCTGATCATTTTGATTTTCCGGGTTTCGGAACCGGCCAGATTGGCCTTGGCCAATGAATGTTATGACTGTCAAAACCATGACATTTTTAAAATTTTTCCTTGACAGTCACGGAATCGAAAATTCAAAAATGTCATTCCGACAGTCAGAGGACCAACAGAAACTTCGACTGTCGCAAGTAAAAAATGTTATCGAGATGAATAATTCGATGACATTTTTCTGAGCGACTGTCATTGCAAAATCCAATGACATTTTTTCCAGTCGTTTAACATTTTTTTGGATGACCTAAAATGTCATTGCGACATTTTCGAATGTCATTGGAAAATGTTATGCGACTGTCACGATCGCGACTGTCTTTTGTATGACATTCTCATCCCTGCTCAAAACTATGATGAGTAATATTTCGACGAAAAGTTCGAAAATTCATCAAAAACACATCGGAATATTTTTCATTTAATTTTCCTTTAAAGTGCAATAAAAACCTATATTGTGAGTACAAAACATTTTTATTTCGTTCACATAGCTCCGAGATAGACACTTTCTAATGCGTCTAGATTTAAGATGATCCATGCTTTAAAATATCCTCTGGGGTAAAACGCCAACGACTATATTTTGATACATTTTGAGTATTTGCGAAGATTTTAGTGAATTCTTTTAACACAAATGTGTTCTTTAAATCAAAATTATATCTATATTTTAAATTAAAACAATTTCCATCATTTCAATAAAAAGTGAATAACAATAGAATTAAATTTTATGATGGCTTTTCATCACTTAAGTTGTAAAAAGTTAGCAAATGAGTGCTTTTACACCGAAATGATTGCTTAAAACATCCTTGCCATTGATTTCATTGGTTGTTCTAAGAATATATTTAAATTATCAATTGATGTAACGCCCTCCTCTCAAGATGTTCGGTAAAATGTAAACAAAACCACGTGTTTTACTCTAAATCAGGGGTGAGCAAAGTTTTCATCAAACGGGCCAATTTAAATTTGGAATTTTGTCGGCAGGACGCACTTTATATAACTTTTTTTAAGTAATAAGCAGAGCATCACGTCATTTTTTTATAATTACAATTTTTTGGCGAAAATTAATCTGAAAAAGGAAAGATAAAATGAATTCACGTCTTTAAAAACAGAAATTTAACACGATTTTTGAAATACCTGATATTGAAAAGGTACATCACTAATTCCATGTTATTTTTTAATTCTCTCAATTTAATAATTGTACTTCTTGGCGGACATTCGTTCTTTCAACTTTCTCGTTAATACCGATAGTACTTTTCGTCTTCACTTCCATCTTTTGGAGCTTACCACATTGATAACCAAGAGTGTGAAAATATATCAATATCGAATTTTGAATACGGCAAATGCGCCAACATCACTGTTTCAAGAAAAAACGCGATCAAAGTTTGACGGCCCCCTAAGCTTCTAGAAAAAATATAATATTATTTTCTTCATTTCTCCAAAACAAAATAATCTTCAGTTAACTTTTTACAATCAAAATGTAGGTCTTCGAATGTAGAATTTCACTACACTATTAACTCGATTTATTTATATTTGGTGTATTCAACCTTTTCAATATTCATTACCGATTTATTTTAAGAAATCACTGTCTTATTAGCGATGGACGTTGAATCACTAATTGACCCTTTTTGTCTTTTTTCAACAATTTTAAAACTTGTCTTCAAAGCCTTGATATTTTTCCTACAAACGGAAAAAATCCCGTTTTTCCTTCAATTTCACATATTTTAAAGCAACTATCTTCAAAGTTACAGTTCACATTCTTGATTCTTGGATTTTTTTTCTAGTATTTTATAATTAAAATTTCAATCTTATCTACGTATTATTGGGATAGGATTTCGAAAGCTATTTTAAAACTTTGGTAATGTGGAATGTGAATAAAAGTAAAATAACTCAATCTATCGATATTTGTTATAAATTATCTATTAAGTCTCTGAAAAATGCATAACAGATAATCGTAAAAGGCCTTTTGGGTCGAATCACAGAATTTCAGATATCTATTCTTTTTGTCAAAAACTAACATTTTTTGTCGATAACTTTGATGCCGGCTGATTCATGTTTATAAAAAAATAAAATCGAATAAAAAATATTTCACAAGGTTTTAGTTTAAGTTTTTTTTTTTTTGCCAATATTTGAGTGCTAACAGAACCAGTTTTTTTTTGCCGAATTGGATATTAGAACAGTTTTAAAAAAATCATCTGAGCATATTTATCATACAACTTTATCTTTGTTTGAAACGAAAATAATGAATTCCGATAGGACGGACTTCAAAATTCCTTTGATCATGTGTAGCTTCCGATTCTTCGGCTGCTGAAAATAATTAGGAAAAATATATCCTTAAAAAAACTCCAATATTACGTTTTGCCCTTAAAAAAATTAATAATCTGAATGATTGGGGGGCAAATGCAGATAAGTGCATATTGGATCAAGTAATATAAATTTTCCTAACAATCCATTGTCGAAGAAAGTTAAGACATAAATTTTGAAAAAAGCTTCGCAGGCCGCTCAAAACGGTTTCGCCGCGGCAGGCCGCGTTTTGCTTATCCCTGCTCTAAACTTTTGAGTACAGTGTTCCTTCAATGCAGACAGATTATCAACATGATACATCGATCTTCTTATTTGCTTAGAATACATCATTAGAATGCAAAAAAAAACTACAACTTTCGATCGGATTTGAGTAATAAAAAAATGAACTGAAAATCGAATCGGTTCACTAAAGTTTTTGCCAACAGCAACAAAAAATTTTGGTTGAAACCGACACAATTGAAAATATTGTCGATACTTTCAAAATAATTAATTTTTCATTGGTAAATGTTGAAAAATCCTTTATTTTTATGTGTAGATAAACTTGGAAAAAATATATTTTTCCCATTTTCAAAAATTTATAACAGATTTTTTTTTGTTTTCACTGTGTCCACTTGTGTCGTTATCGAGTCGTTTTGATCTAATGTCTTGGATAAGCTTGCCAGATTGTCCGGTTTTATCCGGGTTTGGCCGGTTATTTGATGCAAAATCTCGAGAAAGTCCGGTCCGACCCGGTTGCCCGGATATTGTGAAAAAAGTCCGGATATTGCCCGTTTTTTTTTTTTTAAATTTTCACAAAGAAATAAAAAAAAAACAAAGTTTTTGAGTAAGTTTCAGCAAAATCGATTATCGGTATGGAAATTTTCAACGGTTCTTTAAATAATTTCGCTGATTTACTTTTATAAATTTTTAAATGTTTAAGTGTTCCAAAAAGTTGTTGGAAGTCTGCAATTACATAAATAAAATATTAATTTCGATTTTTTTTCATTTTTTCTATGCTTTTATATATAAAAATACCTTAATTTTGCCCGGTTTTTGGATTTGAAAAATTGAAATCCATGCACGGATTTTGCCAGGTTTTTTGAAAAAATGCCCGGAATTGCTAGGCCCGGATGGTAGTGAAAAAAATTCTGGCAACCTTAGTCTTGGAGCATCATTAGCCTACAAACTGGGGCGTTTAACATCCAACGTTTCAAATCGTTGCATCGAAAAGCGTATGTTAAAAATCGTTTTTTTTTCATAGTTTCAACATAAAAAGACAACTTTTTTGACAGAATATAAATAGTAAACAGAAATACGAAGAACATGTTGCATTGTATTCGGGTTTTCAGCGTATGTATTCCGTATACTCTTCCATTTATGTACCTTAGTCCTTTTGGATAGGAGAAAAAATTGTTTCGAGCTCCATTCCTTCTTCCATCTGAGGGGATAGAAAGAAGAGAGGGAAGTCTCTATAAAATGTTATGCCTATCTCGAGCAATTAAAAAGACATACATCGTCTACAGACTGAATAAACGTGGACAACTTAAGACAGGTAGAGAAAGAGGAGCTCCCATACAATTTTTGAAGATTACTCGAAAACTAATCGAGGTAATGAAACCAACTTAAGCATCGAAAGCTACACAGCAAAAATTATTTTCTGTAAAATTACAGCAAATGTCCTGTAACAAAAAGGAGCAGGACATTTACCGTAATTTCACAGGTCGAGGACATGGCAATTCACAGGATAGTTTAAAATTACAGGCCTGTAATATCAAGCGACCTGTAATTGCAAGCGATCTGTAATTGCAAGCGACCTGTAATTTTAAGCGACCAGTTATGAAATCTGCACGTAATTTAATTATTTTGATTTATTATAATAGAATTAAATTTCATTAATGAACAAACCAAATTGTATTCGTACACTATTTATTTATTACAATAACCTCAATACATCAATGAACAATTTTCGATTTAATGGCTTTTTTTACTTTACCAATAAAGGGCGCCGACGCAGAGGGTTCGGTGCGTTTTCTGCGCCCCAAAATTGGCTGCTATGGTGTTGGTTCTCACTCGGGCCTCCGGAATGTTGTGACTGGTGGTGTGGTCGCAATCGTGATTGAGGATCTGGACGGGTGATGATGTTGTTTTTTCGCCAAAGTAAAATCTTCTACCGCTGCTGTTGATGATGCATGGTCGTTTCTGCCCAGTTTTCACCTCGTTTGGCGCTGGAACTGTTCCGGTGTTTGTCCGGCCGGATGGTGAAGTTCGTTTTTCGCATCTACTGCGAGCTGTACGGGGGGTAGAAAATATTAAAATTATCGCTAAACAAAACCATTTTAAAACTTACTTTCATCGTTAGCGATGTTTTCGGCCTTGGTGCGCTAAGTTTTCAGAACTTTTATTGTCTTTTAACGGTTTTTTTCTGGCCAAATTTAAGGAGTTCTCTGAAATTTTAACGGCCTGCGGTGTTTTTTTTTCTTGACGTGACTGGCAGCAACAGCGAAGACACACTACATTCATATGCACGAAACCAGCCTGTAAATAATGCTCTCACTTAAAAATAATGCTTCGACCTGTAAAACTACAGTACATGTCCTGCTCCTTTTTGTTACAGGACATTTGCTGTAATATCAAATGATTTAACATTTACTTTTCAACCAATCAATTGAAAATTATGTGATTTCTGAATTACAGGTTGAATTATTTTAAAGGTAACCATTTTCAATGACACGTAATAGTCCAAATTTTTTTCTGTGTTCTTTCGCATATTTAGCTCACGAACTAAACCAAGTAATAAATTTAAATTTTGCATGAGAGGGTATTTGGGTACGGTTTAACTTATATGATTACTCACTATTTTCGGAGGAGAGATGGTAAGAAGAAGGGGGTCTTATATTCATTTTTTGTACAACTAGAGAACTTATGAAGCAAATGGAGCCAAATGTGACGTCATTTAGTACGCAAAATGTTTCAATGGTAGTTCAAAATCCCTCCTTACATTAGTCGAGATAACGAGAGTCCCTCTCTTGTATAGGGATGTATACTATTCTGGATCAAAAATTAAAATTTTTGAATTTTTTTTTTCAAATTCGGAGCTCAGATTCCATAATTTGATTTCATTCGTATTTTCGCGATGGTTCCAAAGGCCCATTATCGAAATTTGAAATTAAAATAGCAGATGGGTTAGCTTTTGTACAACTTGTGAAGTATGTAAAATAATTTGAAAAAAACTTTACCGACATATTACTTGAATCAGATCTACTGTAGTAAACAGAACGAATAGTCTGACACAAACTGCTCGAATTGGGTGGAACCATTTCCGAAAAAGTAATAGGTATTTGGCAAATTAATCAACATTCAGAAATAAAAACGCTCGAAAATTTTTCGATCATTCGCTACGAATAAACACCAATTAAATCCGTTCGACAATTTGGCACCGTACGGTCCATCAAATTAAGTGGATCGTGCAGTTTAGCAGCAGCAACAATATTATTTTGACGACCGAATTGGCGTGGAGAAGTTGGATAGTTGGCGTGATTTGGAATTTTTACCCACGCTGCTTAGTGGAGCAT
Source organism: Uranotaenia lowii (assembly GCF_029784155.1). Lineage (NCBI taxonomy): Eukaryota > Metazoa > Arthropoda > Insecta > Diptera > Culicidae > Uranotaenia > Uranotaenia lowii. The sequence goes on from NC_073693.1 coordinate 330,182,928, forward strand.
GCCCCAAGTCAATGCTGTCGTTGTTGTTATTATTTGTATTTTTATTTCTGTTTTATATGAGACGGATCAACTAAATAAAATGGGTAGTCAGTCAGTCGACAGAGTTCATCACCATTTATTGTTGTGAGTGAGCCAGGAATTTTTGAGGCGGACAAACCCTGTCGCTCTTTTTCGCTCTGTCTCTCTCGACGTGGGTCTGAGCGTTTTTCACGTGCTTCTCGTTGACGGGTTGAGGTTAGGTTTGTTATTTTTTTTATTGTACATATTCTTTTTCTGCTGTTGTTGATGTTTACTTGACCGATGCGACGATGCACTTGAACCGAGGTTACGGTGCCGCTCGTTGATCGGTTAGCTGTTTATAATGGCCGCTTGAATCGGAGTGCGGTCATTGACGATGTCTCGGCACTTCCGAGCTATTCAGGTCACGTGAATTGGAATTTAGAATTGGCATAGGAAATTTCAAGCAATACTTTAGCTAAGTTTAAAAATCTGAAATTTTGAAAAGAAACTTCGAATTCAAATCTTTATAAACGATTAATGTCTGTATTTTAGGTTAAACAAATTTATAAATATTCTACCGAAAATCTGACCTTATCTAGCTTTCCAGCATTGTTGACCGATAAAAGTTGAATGCCGAATGCCACTGATAACAAATCGTTTGACGCGATTTTTGCATTACGTATCTGACACCGAACAAACAAACAAACAGCAGGAAAAATGCAAACTCCAGATCACCGTACTCTGTAAAATGTCAAAACAGAAATGTTTCATAAATTCATAGGAATGACATAATTTCTCACGAAGCTCCCCCCTTTTACGGCCCATCAAAGTCACATTATCCATTTCTTCGTACGAACGACGACACGAAGCTGGGCACCAGCAACAGAGCAAAATAAAACGGGTTATAATTATGGCCTTCGGGGGAGGTGACTTAATTCACGTGTTTCTACTAGCGAGCGAGAGGGATTAATTAAAAAATAGTAATAACTAACGCGCGCCGCCCAATTAGTCTCCGACAGCTTGAAGAATGAATGAATGAATTTATTCGTTCTTTGGTGGGACGACGCCAAAGACAAAGCTGTCATGTGGTGTGGTGATAAACGACGACGACGACGCAACTGTTCCTCAGAATGTTTGTGGAATTGAGTTAGAAATTGAAATTATGCCATGTTGCTTTTTTACTTTTAACTTGATTTATAGAAGAAGCAGAGAATTTTAAAACTTATTCGAAGGTAGTAGTTAAAAAATATGAATAAGAAGTCAGAATTCAGCCACCGGCTTTGGCGTTGTGGTTAGAGCTCAAGTCATCTATCCCAAGGTTCATGAGATCGAATCCCGGTCATGACATACCTGTGATCTAGTGATTTTAACGTTTATAAGATGCTAAGATGCTAACTTTGAAAGATGTATGTAGTTAAGAAAAGAAGATCTCTTCAATGAACAGGAAGTTTCACTGAGATTCTATGTGTGTTTGTTCGTTTATAATTTATAATAACATAAAACAAAATTCGAAAATCATACTCAAAACTCACAACGCAAAAATCAGAAGGTATTCGAACTTATAACTCAAAGTCGTAACCCATATAACTCATAGCTGATTGCTTTTCACTCATAACTCTTGACTCAAAATTTGTGACATGAATCACAAACCGACGTACTCACCCTGCATACACGTTTCAATATCTCCACCTGAAATTAGAAAAAAAAACTTGAGTTAAAAAATATACCCAAAAACAAGTGACATTGTTGAAAAAAGACAAATAAGTAAATAGAATCATAAATAGAATCAAAATACCCAAAAACAAGTGACATTGTTGAAAAAAAAAAAATAAATAGAATCATAAATTGCATTTAAAATTTTGAAAAGTAGAAACACAGATGTTAATTTATCAAATTTAATAAAGTTTAGAATTAAAGTGAGTAAGTGATTCGAAACTAAAAAAAGTTTGTTTGTTCATTGAGAAAGTTAATAAAGAATTCGAATATAAATAAGGTACACCGGGGTAAGTGAAGACGGTTTTTCGTATAGTTAAACTTAAAAAAATCATTAAAAAATCAGCAGCGGGTCAATTTTGATAAAATAGCGTTCAATGTGATGCAACACATGTTGTTTACAAATTCTGAAGAGATGAGCTTGATAGACGCAAAGCGAAAAAAGTTATCACGTAAATTTTTATGGACTGCTGGTGTCTTCACTTACCCCGCTTTTTGGGGTAAGTGGGGACGGTAGATTTTCCCTTTGATTCCTCAGTAAATTTTTTACGAAATTTGTGTTTTCTTGGTTTAGTACATTACTTTATTGCTCGAACCGTCCAAAATTTTGAAAAAAGTTCATGGTACTATTAGTAGGGCATCTTTCAATGATTATTGTGTGTGTTTTATGTAGCAACACACGATATCCGATTTTATCCAAAATATATACTTTTTCCAGAAAAAACAAGTACTTTTCCTAACAGTTCGTGATCCGAATGCTAAAAAAAGCTATATTGTATTGAATGAAGGAGAGAAAATTGAAAAAAATGTGTAAATATCAAGTATGTATAAAGCCATCCCCACTTACCCCAGGTAGGGTTTGGAGACAAAATTTTAGATTTTTGCAAAAAAAAAAAACCCTTTTTTCTCAATTTTTAACCGTCGTTTCTTTTCCTGACTGGTAGTTTCAACTGTTAGGATAGTTTCAATTAAGAGTTTTTGTCAAGAGCCAGCTAGTTTACGAGAAATTTGCGATTGAAAAAGATGCACATCAACTCTACATCGTAGGTGAAAATGGAAAATTAACAAAAAGTCACCGTGAACATCCGCTATTGTCGGAACCGCATCTCTTTAACAGTTTTTGGATAGATTACAAGTTAATTTAACATTCTGCATTAAATTTTTGAAAAATTAGTTCACAGTATTGTTTTAATAGCCACCGTCCCCACTTACCCCGCGTCCCCACTTACCACGGTGTACCTTAAATCAAATTCCATATCATAGTCAGGCTCCCTTTAAAAAAAAATCTTAACCTAATAACACACATTGCGGACAAAATACGAGATATCTCGTTTTTTCGATTGACACAAATGTTATGAATTTAAGATGAAATTGTGTACTGCAGAAGTAAACACAACACTTGAGGCTGGGTCATCCGGCCGAAAGTTGTGAGGCCGATGGACGTTAGGCCGAATGGATTATTAGGCCGACGGTTATCCAGCCGAAAGCTTTTAAGGCCGAAAGAACGCGAAGTCAAATAGGTGTTCGGCTGAATGGTCGTCAGGCCGAATGATTGTCAGGCCCAATGGTCATTTGGCCGAATGGTCAGTCGGCCAAATGAGTCAAACGACCAAAAGCTATCCAGCCAAAGGCTGTTCGGCCGAATAGACGGAATGCCGAATGGATATTAGGCCGAATGGTTGCTTGGCCTAATGATCACTAAGTCGAATTATGGCTACGCCGAATGGACACTAGGGCGCATGGTCGTTAGGCCGAATGGAGGTAGGCCGAAGGGTCGCTAGACTGAATGGTCGTTAGGCCGAATGGTCACAAGGCCGAATGGGTTTTAGGACGAATGGTCAGTATTAAACTTTTTTTTTGTGTGACAGGTCGAATGAATCTCATGCCGAATGGTCGCAAAGCTGAAGAGTCAAATACGGCATTGTATCCATTCGGCCTGATGATCGTTCGGCCTGGATGATGACTATTCGGCCTAACGACCATTCGGCCAAACTACCGAACGGCTTAACATGCAAAAATGCGATGATATATCTAATAGGCCTAGCATAAATTCGGCCCAACGACCATTCAACCTAACAACCATTCGACCTAACGACCATTCGGCATAACAACCATTAGGCCTTTTAACCGTCAGTTCCTATAGATACCCTATCACCGTACTGTATATGGCCGGAACCATCCAATTGATAAATGTTGTGAAAGTTTTAACTCAGTGAGTCATTTGTTTGATTTTAATATGTGTAAACGTAGGTTTAAATAAGTTTTAAGCAGAGTCTCTTAGGCTTAAGCAACTAGTCTGTACGGTTACACAACCAAAGACGTAAATAAATAATAAAAAAAACCCATTCGGGCTTACAACCTTTCGGCCTAGCGACCATTCGGGCTGGTGACCATTCGGCCTCAAGCGTCAACCATTTCTAATTTGCCCATCTTCCATTCGGCCTAATGATCCTTCCGCCTAGCGACCATTCGGCTTCATATTTATTCGGTCTGTCATCCATTCGGCTTTACATTTTTTCGGCCTTGCATCCATTCGGCCTAACGTTCATTCAGCCTAATGACCATTCGGTCAAAACACCATTCGCCCTAACGATCAAACAGCCAGGCAATCAATCGGCCTAACAACCATTCAATTTAACATCTTTTAGACTTAACGTCCACTCGGCCTGGTGGCCACTCGACTTAAAATCCATTCGAAACAAAAAATTGGCCAAATGTTCTTCTGCCAAATGTTCCATTCGGTCGAACATACTACGGACTAGTAACCCATTCGGTCTAGCAACCTTCGGCCGAATGCCTGGACCGCCTCAAAGATACTATATACATATGTAGAATTTGGTCTGGTGGATTCTGAGATATAGAATTCCGTAGTTTGGTGTTTCCCAGCTAAGATTTCTTTGCGGACCTTAATCGGTTAAGCTATAAGATAAATCCTTATTAACAACTCTTAAACACGAAGTTTATCAATTGTTTAACAAAAACTCCAGACCTGAAACTTTATTGACTGAAATGAATTTTAAAACATAACATAAAACATGAATAATTGCAGAATTCTAATATTCCACCAATAAGGCCGGAACGAATTTCAAATCCTACTTTTGTCACTTGGAGTTGGATTAACGCAAGTAGGGTAGGGGGTAACTCCCATCATCCACAATTCGTTTTGGGCACTTGTAATCTTTCGGATATTTGATAAATTTTCGAAATTTCCTTGAAATACTTCGAACTTTATTTATTTCCCCCTTCGGTTTTTTTTTCGGAAATTTCAAAGGGGGCGGGGGGTGACAAAAGATGAAATTGATATTTGTTTCAGCTATATTTAGATAATAAAAAAAAATATTAATTACATACTTAAATATAATTGTATTAAAAAATTTCACAATTTTAATCCTGAGATTTTTTTCATTAAAATTAGTGAATACTTGATTCCAACATTCTATAATGGAAAACCTAAAACTTTAGTTTATTAAATTGTAATCTTTGAAATTCGAACTCATGAGAACAGAAAGTTATGAACTGTAAAATTAGAATTAGGAGTAAGGCTATGATTATTTAGAATCCGGGCAGTTACAAACGTGTGTATTTTAAAAACTATTCATTTGATAGAAAAACTTTCTATGGAGGAAATGAAGGTGTTAATATGACATTTAATGTCAAAATATGAAAAAATATATATATCAATGATTTCAAGAAATACTCTAACTTTTTCATAAAATCTCTTTTATATCTTTGCACACTTTTTTTAGTCATGTATTGATTTATTTTTTTTACTACAGAAGCAAAACCTTTGCAAAATCATGATATTTTACACAAACTCACCTGGAAACAGCAATTGGAATCTGGTTGGAACCTTTTCATGAGTAGGCATCTCGAAGAATTTGATCTCTTAAATGCGGTTTCAACATAATTTTTTTTGTCCATCAGAACACATCTGTCATATTGCGTAAATACCGGATGCACAGATTGCGATCTTTGAAACTAATCATTATTAGTTATTTACTTGGTGTCTACTAGTCAGGCAACACTTTTTGCCTGCCGGAAATGGATTTTTTGCATTATTTAAGGAGTCTGCATTCAGTTATCCCCGATAACCAAACCTTTTCGCCATATTTAAGATCAAGGGTTGCACGGTGATGGTTGATTTGAACTTCGTGTGGATCCTAGAGTGGCTTATTATACTTCTTAACCATTTGGTCCGAAAAAAAATCAGAAAAAATCAACAGTTCATGAGCTTTCAAGTCAACAATGAAGAATTTTTGAGGCGCAAAATGCGTAAAAGGAGCAAATTTGTGCAAAATTATTTTTACCATGTCTTTTTGCATCGTAAATATCTCAAACACACATTAACTTAAAATCTATCAAAAATAAGCAAGATAGTCCTTTCCCAAACAAACAAAACATTCAAATATTGCCATAGCAATTCGAATTCCTATCTTGTTGAGGAAATTTCATTTATGTTTCTATTAATATTTCTTAATTTTGAATTCAACGATTCCACAATTCAAAGTTATGAACTTAACAAAAAAATATTTAAAGTTTATGTTTTTTCATTCTAAAGTTTTAGATTTTCCGGTTTTTTTCAACGCGATTTTTTTACTTTCACCGTAACTTCTGAGGGTGATGTAATAGAACTTTAAAATACTCGATAAGTTTATGTATTATTTACTATGTATTATTAACAACTTTGTCGAAGCCCAAAGGCCTTATTAGAATAACCATAAAGTTAGCATTTCTATGTACCATGAGGAAAAAAGTGTTAATACCGCGAAGAAACTCAATATCTTCCCTCCTTCATGAATCAAATCTATGAAAAATAACTTTCCTTTAGTGACAATACCCAAAACATCGATAGGATATGAAGGCTGTTTGAGCCACCGCACGCATAAGAAAATGGAGTTATGAAAGTTTTAACCTCAATTTCCTTATTTTTTTTACATATTTCAGAAAAGCATGTTCGGACTTGATAGTTTTAAACCAATTGAAACTTTTGTTATGTGATCTTTTCTGAGGAATTGAATGAAGGATACTTTAACCACCGCATGCTTTGGAAAATGAAGCTATGGGTGTTTTTACCCGCAATTATCTTAAATTTTTCAATTTATTTAGAAAAAAAAACAAGTTCTGACTTGAAAAATTTGAACCCAATGAGACTTATCTTGTGTGTGTTTTTTTAGCGGAATCGAACGCAGTCTATTTCAGACACCGCACGCATGGGAAAAATGAGCTATGGCTGTTTTCCTCTTCATTCCCAAAAAGTTTTCAAATATTTGGCTCAAATAGTCTTTATTTGATTCCTCGGAAAAAATCACACTATCTTTTTCTGAATTATAATAAAATTGTTGGGGAATTGAGGGTAAAACGACTATTCCTACATTTTCCAATGGGTGCGGTGGCTCAAACAGCCTTCATTTGATTCCTCGGGAAAGAACACAAGAAAAGTCTCATTTGGTTCAAAATTTTAAAGTCCGAACTTACTATTTTTTATAATTTATTGAGAAAAAAGGGGAATCGAGGGTAGAATCAGCCATAACTCGCTAAAATCGAATGTTGCTAAAATCGGACGGTTTTTTTCTAAACTTTTTTTTAAGTTATTTTTACAAAATAACTGTTGTTATTATCAAAAAAGTTATATAATTAAAAAAAAAAAACTTTTGTATTTATTGTTGCTTTTTATCACCATTAAAGAACATAAAAACATATTAATGGTGTTAAATTGGTCATGTTATAACGAAAACTAAGAGGCAATTACTGACCCCGTTCGATTTTGGTAACACGCCCGTAAATTATGTGTTGACAAAATCGTATGTTGCCAAAAACGAACGGGGTCTGGGGTAACGGGGGTAATTGTTATATTGATCCTTGTCCTGGTTTTGATACTGATCCAGGTACCGATTTTGATTTTGATATTGATTCGATATGTTGAGCCTGATCCTGATGCTGATCTTGGTTCTTATATTTATTTTCATCCAGTACCGTGTGTTTGCAAATTTCTTTTCCCGCGCGGGGTTCATGTGAGAAAACAACCTTGTGGTTCTCTCTGTGACTACAGCCATAGAAAAAGTTGCAAAAATCTAATGCTTATTTAGCAAATCTCTGTGCCAAAAATGCGCTTTTAAAAGCACTACCGGCATAAGGACTCGAGCTCCCAACCAAGCTCCGATATCTTAGCCAATGTTCTTATTGAGCAGGACGGAGGACGAGGGATATTTGTCATAGACTTTCCTCCACCGATTAATCACAAAAAAAACGCACGACAGTGGCTTCCTGGCGTTTGGTCTCCTTTCATGCTAGTCCTTTGTCGCACCTTCAAATTACTGACTTAGATGCTCTCAATCTTGTCCCTCTGTTCCTAATCTTGGCCAATATTAGAAACCTAGCCTTTCGTTAAAAAATATGGCCACACTGAAACAACAAAGGCATATACATTAATTGATAAATTTCATCCTTTGAAACGCGATTTCATAAAAAGAAAAAAAAACTTCTGAGTCGTCTAATTTGCTCCTTAAATAAGTACTTTTACTGCAGTGATTTCATTTTACAAATATTCTAAAACAGTTAGAACAACTATCTGAATATTATTTGACGAGCTTTGACGTTCCTTGCATTTTTAAGACACACTTTCACGAAAATATGACTTTTTTGTTCTTCTTGCATCCCAACTGTATTATCTCACATATTACTAAACGCAGTTTACTGAAATTTCACCGAGAGATTTTGGAAATATGATAAAAACATGTTTCAAAACGTCAAATCTCGTCTAATAATAGTGACATAGTTGTTCGTTGCTCTAACTTAAGGTTGACAGATTGAGCGGTTTTATCCGAGTTTGCCCGGATATTTAGTACAAAATTTCATTGAAAAATGCCCGGATTTATTCACTTTATTTAACAAATCAAACAAAAAAAAACAACTCCAAAATCCGCCGATGAGTTTTTGAAAGCAAAACTTTATCAATTTTTTTTTCCATGATTTTTGTTGAGTAATTTCTGGGTTTTGAGAAAATTTGCTCGGATTTTGCCCGGATTTATGGTGGTCTCTTTTGAAATCAAATGTCCGGATTTTTCCAGGTTTTTATATAAAATTGCCTGGTTTGTCCGACCCCTCGTTTATTCGATTTACCCTCGTTCATTATCTTACTCAGGTAGTGCACTGGTGAGCTGTCGGATTGGCAAAATGAAGGAAAAAGTTGTTGTGAGTTCGGTTCTCATATTACCCAACGGCAATTTTTTTCTTCAATAGAATGAAAATCTCATAATTTTCTTGTTCCGTTCGAATGAAGTAGTCATGCATTATTTTGCTTGGGAGCTCGAGTCTAAATGCTTTTCCAACCATATCATCATTTGTATAATGCATGTTTCAGCGCATTTTTGGCATAGAGCTTGCGCCGAATGTCATTGAAATTTTGCAACCTCTTCTGTAGGTGGTGGTAGGTGGTATTAATAAAAACTCCAGATTTATAATTTAAGTCTTACTTAATTATAAAAGTTTGATTGAAAATTTTATTATATATGACTTTTGGTCAATAATTTACAATTATGAAAATATTTGGTTTCGTCAGGGTCAATTTGAACTGTTTTAGCAGACCCACCCATTAGGTGAAAAACGGCTCTCGAGAACATTTCCAAATATTATATATGTAGACTGGTTTGTTAGATGATGAATCTCATTCCGGCTTAAACTGTATCCAGACGGCTAAAATTGCAATTAAAAGAGCGGTAAAATCTGCATTAACTTCCCCAGTCTCATCTACACCCGAGATGATATTCATCGACCGACAGAAAGATAGGAAAAGCAGACGGATCGTTACGGATTAGGCCTCTACCATCAACGTTAAACCATAAGTGCCGCTGTTTTTTAACACCCCGCTGAATGAGTAATTGTTTGTATTTTTCTGCGTTCGTTTGTTGTACTTCTGCTAGTTCGCCGTTCAAATAGGTTGTCGTGTTCCAGAATGGCGCGTTCGTCGTCTGCTGCTGAATCTTGATGAAGAAGTTTGTGAACCCCTCCCGGATCCGCCCTCTGATTACCTGTAAACATACCCATTTCTAGCTGGGATGGGAAAATGTTAGAGGTTTTTGTTTTATTTTTTATCTCCATATTCAACTGCACAGTACCGGTCGACCCCAAGAATTGTGCAAACAACATAAACGCGCTGCCATGTTTGTGCTCAACTCATATGCTTCATCTTGATGCTGGAAAGTGCGCCGGAACATGCTCTTCTCGGGAAAAAGCAGACTAAACTCAACCGAGGTTTGGCCCCTTGACACGCATTGAAATCACCGTTGCGTTCTCATCATCTCACAAGCTCATTCTGTGCTCATTTGCTATGCGGTTGTTCTCGACTTCTACCTCCTACCTAGTCTAAATGATGAATGATGTGTGGGAGCGGAGGAATTTGACCTGCTACCTGATTCGTATTTAGTGCTGAACTAATGGTCGCATAATACTTATGTTTCCAAGGAATCTCTTCAAATAGTTTTCAATAGAATTACTGTCCAGTGGAATTGAGCTGTTAATTTAATTGAAATACATGTTGTGACTCCCAGTGGTCTTAATAGTTCGAAAACAATGTGTATCTATTCAAACGACAGATTAATCCTAGTTCTTAATAAGTTTTTCTGCACTCTAGAATTTAAGACATCGATTTATTTAATTTGAAAATTGATAAAACTGCGTCTTAATTCTATGATAACATGACACTCAATTTTTATTGTAATTATAATTTGAGGCCCTTAGATTTCCAAAAATTGTAATTTTCAGACAATCAATTTACTCATATGAAAAACGACTTAAAAGTGCCGGAGTTTCAGCTCAATAAAAATCATTCTTGGTTTCAATCAATACGAAATTTATTTATAAAGATAAGGATATCACTTATAAGTCAAAGTTCTCTTTTTGATAAATACAAAAAGAAAAAGGTAAACAACGATATAAGTTGATGATTGATAAATTGTTTCTGTTAATGATACTAAGTAAAAGAGCTCGATACCTCTACATACGACGACCGTAACAAATTGTAGTAACGAATTGCAATTTAGTCTCTAAGTTCAACTCACTTTTCCATCCTTCAAAAAAATTACATGGAATCGATGAAACCGAAAAATAAATTAATGCCAAATGACTTAAACACGTATGGAGCGTCGAGATCTGATGAAACTGTTTAAAAAATGGCCGAAAATCTACTTACTAGAATGTTGGAAAACCTATGGCTTTTTATGCAATGTTCAAGAATTGGTTCGTGAAATAAATCACCCCGCTTTAAACCAAAAGTATAGAACTATGGTGCTAATGAAGCATCCAATTTTTTTTTATTAAGGTGGTTTAAAATATATTTGATTATAACTGAAAAAAGAAATAATGAAAATATTACAAATAGAGAAGTTGAGACTTTTTAAATTTGACTTTTTTTAATGATAAGTTGGCTTAGATAACAAAATTGACCAAAAAATTAGTGTCCATTTTACGGCTTTTTTCACGATTCCGGAAATCGAGAAATCGGATAATTCGTTTCTCGAGCATTCCTTGAAATTCCCGGAATTCCGGACAAAACGGAAAAAGAAGATTTTTGCGTATTTAGCCGAATTCAGTATTGTGAAACATTCCAAATTGTTTTCACGCCCCAAAAATTCAATAAAAAATTAAACCCCCAAAACATTGTTATCTAAACTTGATCGCCGCTGGGATATTTTGTGATTTAAAATTGATGGCATATCGGCAAACTATAATTCTAAGTAGAAATGCTAAGATTCCGTCAAAAAATTCAATTTAATATTCATTTGCAACCAACTTAAACAATATTTTTTTCCATATCAAAGTTATTTACATTGCATTGGTTGAATGTGCTCCAAGAACGCTTAACTGAATCAGAATCTTATTGTTACTGATTAGTACTAGTTACTGTAGTTACTGTTAGTTGAGATATTCAGTAATGTCTTATATAAACTACGAAAAATGCTGCTTTTTCTTTAAAAAAAAGACATATTTGAAAAGTTTTCTGTGTTGAACCAAGGAATTGAAATTGAGGATAAAGTTTGATTTTTTCCAGTGTAATTCAGTGAACTTAAGTTTTCCAAAAAAGCGGGCCATTTTGGGGAAAAAGCGGGACGGCGGGACATTCAAGGAAAAAGCGGGACGGATGGCAATCGTAAATTAAGGCTCATGGTAACTTAAAAATAAAGAATAAAATTTTACAAAAGATGTCTTACCACGTGTTTCAACTAATTCAACGTTTGCTCTGGGTAACCTCTGAATTGCCTAATTGCGTAAAATTATGTACGGGAAATACGATTTGGTAACGTTGTGTCCAATAATAATCGTTAATTTTGTAAATTTGAAAATATGTGTCAATATTCTATGAATGACAACAGCCTTTGTAGTCATTTTTGTCTATTTTAATAAATTTTATATTTCGTATTTTTTGTAAATTTCGTTAACAGAGACAATTTTATCATTTATTTCAATTTTTCAAATTTAATCACTTATGAAAAATGCATAATATTTCTGTTAAAATTGAAAAATTTAACAAAATTTTGAACAATAAGAACATAGAAAAAAAAGAGACAAAATTAAATAAATTACAAAATTTGAGCAATGGACAAAATGGACAAAAACCACAAAAAGACAAAACTGCCCTAAACACAACTTAACTAAATTGAAAGAATAAACATAAATGACTTACGAAATCGACAAAAACAACAAAGGCGAAATAAATAATGAAAATAATGAAAAAAAATATTGCCAGTTTGACAAAATTGAAAAAATTGCAAAAGAATTAAAAAATTTAAAATTAAAACAAATGAAAAAAATTGATAAAATTGATACAATTGACAAAATTGAAAAAAAAAATGATAAAAACAAAAAAGCAAAATTTTGACAAAATTTCAGAAATAAACAAAACTGACTCAACTGAATAATTCGACCACATTAAAAAATTGACAAATTTGGTTAGTTTTAGTAAATAAACAAAATTTACTAAATTGACATTGTAAGTTTGTTGTTTTTATTGTCAATTTTGTTAAATTTGTAAATTTTGTCAATTTCGTTAACGTTTTTTTTTGCCAATTATTCAATTATTTAAATTTGGTAATTTTTTGATTATTTTTTCGTTTTTTTTACACCTTATTTTTTACCATTTTTGTCATTTTTGTTATGAGTGTCATTTTTGTAATTTAAGAAATTGACAAAATTGACATTGACAAAATTGATTTGTCAATTTTATAAATTGTTTTTATTTGTCAATTATGGTTTATAAATTTAATTAAATTTATAAATTTTGTCTATTTCGTAAACATTTTCATTTTTGCAAATTTTGCATTTTTTTAAATTAATTAATTTCTGATAATTTTGTCGTTCTTGTTATTTTAACGTTATTTGTCATTTTTGTAATATTGTAATTTTAATAGTTTTGGTAATAAATGTCATTTATGTAATTTTCGTGATTTTTGTCATTTTTGTCATTGCTATCATTTCTGTCATTTTTGTCTTTTTTGTCATTTTTGTCATTTTTGTCATTTTTGTCATTTTTGTCATTTTTGTCATTTTTGTCATTTTTGTCATTTTTGTCATTTTTGTCATTTTTGTCATTTTTGTCATTTTTGTCATTTTTGTCATTTTTGTCATTTTTGTCATTTTTGTCATTTTTGTCATTTTGTCATTTTGTCATTTTTGTCATTTTTGTCATTTTTGTCATTTTTGTCATTTTTGTCATTTTTGTCATTTTTGTCATTTTTGTCATTTTTGTCATTTTTGTCATTTTTGTCATTTTTGTCATTTTTGTCATTTTTGTCATTTTTGTCATTTTTGTCATTTTTGTCATTTTTGTCATTTTTGTCATTTTTGTCATTTTTGTCATTTTCTTCATTTTTGTCATTTTTGCCATTTTTGTCATTTTTGTTAATTTTGTTATTTTTGTCATTTTTGTCATTTGTGTCATTTTTGTCATTTTTGTCATTTTTGTCATTTTTGTCATTTTTGTCATTTTTGTCATTTTTGTCATTTTTGTCATTTTTGTCATTTTTGTCATTTTTGTCATTTTTGTCATTTTAGTCGTTTTTGTCATTTTTGTCATTTTGTCATTTTTGTCATTTTTGTCATTTTTGTCATTTTTGTCATTTTTGTAATTTTTGTCATTTTTGTCATTTTTGTCATTTTTGTCATTTTTGTCATTTTTATCATGTTTGTCATTTTCGTTATATTTTCAGATTTCTAAAATCTGAAATGCGAAAACGGAATATAAAATCTGAAAAGTAAAACTGAAATCTGAATCTGAATTCTGAATCTGAAATCTGAATTTGAAACCTGAATCTGAATTCTGAATCTGAAATCTGAATCTGAAATCTGAATCTGAAATCTGAATCTGAAATCTGAATCTGAAATCTGAATCTGAAATCTGAATCTGAAATCTGAATCTGAAATCTGAATCTGAAATCTGAATCTGAAATCTGAATCTGAAATCTGAATCTGAAATCTGAATCTGAAATCTGAATCTGAAATCTGAATCTGAAATCTGAATCTGAAATCTGAATCTGAAATCTGAATCTGAAATCTGAATCTGAAATCTGAATCTGAAATCTGAATCTGAAATCTGAATCTGAAATCTGAATCTGAAATCTGAATCTGAAATCTGAATCTGAAATCTGAATCTGAAATCTGAATCTGAAATCTGAATCTGAAATCTGAATCTGAAATCTGACTCTGAAATCTGAATCTGAAATCTGAATCTGAAATCTGAATCTGAAATCTGAATCTGAAATCTGAATCTGAAATCTGAATCTGAAATCTGACTCTGAAATCTGAATCTGAATCTGAAATCTGAATCTGAAATCTGAATGTGAAATCTGAATCTGAATCTGAAATCTGAATCTGAAATCTGAATCTGAAATCTGAATCTGAAATCTGAATCTGAAATCTGAATCTGAATCTGAAATCTGAAATCTGAAATCTGAAATCTGAATCTGAAATCTGAATCTGAATCTGAAATCTGAAATCTGAATCTGAAATCTGAATCTGAAATCTGAATATTGAAATCTGAATCTGAAATCTGAAATATGAAATCCGAAATCTGAAAGCTGAAAGCTGAATTTTACATATGAATCTTAAATTTGAATCTGAATTATATATGGGCTGCACCCTTAATTTGATGTCATTTTTGGCAAGAGTTCAATGTCATAATTGGCACGAAAGCCGTTCCGGCACAAAATCCTTGCAGATGGGCATAATTACCTTCGCATTTTTTTGTTGTTGCTTGAAATTCGCATAATTCACCCATGTTTTGAATTGTCTTCGCACCGTTGCATCATCGTTGTTTATTGTTGTGGTGCTTTATGTTTTTCTTTCTCTTTTGGCTGCCCGACTATCAATGCGCTTCGGATAAAATCTTGACCTTACACTTTGCGCATGCCAAGTTCAACTGACCGAACCGGTATTAAAGTTATCCTCATCATCATCATCACTATGCCTCAAAGCATGTCAGAAATTTGGTGTGGGCTGAGGTGGTTCATCGCATCACAACGGAAAACCACAGCGGCAGTTTGCCATTTTTGTGATGGTGATTTCGATGTATACAACCCACGCGATTCATTGCCCTCGCTTACGAAAGATAGTTAACGAAAAATGAATCATTCCAAAATTTTATCTGGAATAAAATTTTAGGTTTCTAGAAGTTCCTCTGAAATATTTTTTTCAGATTTTTTGGGTTTTTTATAGGCAAATTGTCCTACAGTACCCCGGAGCTTATTATGAAAATCCGTCACAACCTCTGGTTGTTTGTTTAAAACAATTTGGCAAACAAGCCCAGTTTTAAGATGTTTCACAGTTGTGAATACATCAGCGTCGGGTTATTTTTTTTTTTCGTCTCCAGTTTTTATTATAGGTCCAAGACCTCCAGAAAGAACATATGCCACCCCAAATAAGCTGAGCCAGATTACACACACAAAAATAATAATAAAACAAATCCTACGGCCTCCAGGGAGGGCGTGGGGTGAAACTGAATGCAAAAAAAAAAAGAAACAAAATCAAGTTCAAGTTGGGCCGAATAATTTGCCGCTTCGAGGGGCGCACTCATCGGTACGGAACCATGGTTTTATGAGTTTCTTACCAGAGAGCGTCGCGCAGTAGAAATAAAAACCTAGCGCCTGTTGCCTCAAAAGCCGACATTCAACGACAGCAACACCAAAACAGCAATTATATCACGAGTTCATATTTTTATTTGCCGCTAAACCAAGATATCTTAAAAGATAACAAGACTGAACGAACTACATAGATTGTTACCAGATTTTAAAAATCTGTTTTCAAAAATATCTTAGTTTAAAAAATTAACTGTCACTTCTGAAAACTGTAGATGTAATCTTGTTGAAATGAAAAAAAAAAGGAACAAAATTTGTTTCCATTCAAACACCGGCAATAACTCAGGCATCGCCGCGCTCTGATGCCGATTATGGCAAACTCTTGACATTGAAAATTTTTCGACCAGAATACCTTTCCGGAAGGCGGGGCTGGCGCTTCATTGTTTTTAAATTGGCGAAACGATCGAAATCGAATCGGAAGTTGCCGGAAAATAGCCACCAAAACGTTATGTTATGTTATGAATTTTTTCGTCAGGATTCGTTATGAATCCTGACGAAAAAATTACCTCAGCGTAAGGAGATAGTTCATGAAGGAACATAACGTTACCCTAAATGCATTTTTCGGAGTTTAGTGAGGGATTTAGGTCATTAGGGGTTAGGTCATTACTAAAAATAACCGAACATACCGTCTCTACACGTGCCAAAAGCCAAAACACTACAAATTACACTTGACACAGCCATAAACAATAAAAACAATGTTATTGATTGGCCGATTGAGGAAAGAAACAGAAATAAAAACCCGCAGTAATGTGCTGGCAATCGATATGACAATCGGTGTCATCTGCTCATAAAGTCATCAATCGTCGTCCGTCCTACAATACCACATATCGTCGTCGTCAGGTGAATGGTTTGTTTTTATTGTTACGTGGCCATATCTGCCTTAACTAAAACCGGAATGCCAAAGATAGCGAGCTTAGAGAGCCTATTCCGATATATTCTCAAAGCGAATGAAACAAGATTGTTCCTGCGATTGTGCTGTGATTATTAATCAATCAATGCCAGAAAGCCGAAAAAAAAAGTCAAGTGAACACATTCCTGTGCAAATTTTTTTCCACAATGGTGATGTGAAAACCATCCTCCTGGTGGGTGTTGCCTGAATATCAATGTGCGAGGGCGTGATTCAAGCGATTCAGGATTGAATATTTAGATAAAATATCAATGGAGTTTGTGAGAAAGTTTTAAAAATTAAAATAATCGTATATTCTAATATAATAAATAAAGGTTCACGTTTGAAAAAAAAAACAAAATTCATGGTAAATTGAAATCTTGATGAGTTCCAAGATTTATTTTTTGATTTATAATTACTTTTCATCAAAGAAAAATATGAGTAGCATTATAATTAAGTTCGTGAAGCTACTTTGTGTTGAGCGTGTATTCCCACCAACTGAGTTAAAAACATACCAAAAAATTAGTGTAAAAAATTTAGAGTGTATCTGTCAGACGCACGCACATGGTTGCAAAACGTAAACAAAGAGCGACGAAACAACAACATCAATCATTATCGTACGAAAACAATCAACGAATAAATGTTTAGGCGGGGTCGCGCTTGAAATTACGAACAAAAAGTGCCAGCAATCTGTTGGTGTCCCGTGGCTGTAAGTAGTTCCTGAACAAGGAGAACATCCCAAAGTTGGTTGGCGAAAAGGCAACGGATTGAGTGCAACACCTAGCCAGTACAGACAACAGACAATCCGACCGGAATCAACGGTTAAGGTTAGTGTTGTGCCGGGAGAAGGAAGTAGAACGCGAAAGAACATTCCAAAGCAGCGCAAATTAGACAGCAGGAGGAAAAGCCGCTCCCCCGGTATCCATCCACTCGAACGGTGGAAATTGGAAGTTGGAGAACGAAAACGATCTTGAGCGGCTCGATTTTGGGAGCTGAGCCGTTGCGAACCCCGTTTTGCGGAAGCAAGGTTTGGGTGTAGTGAGGGCCAGCCGGATCGAGCCGGAAGTCGTCGGAGGTGCTCCGGGCAGCTGCAGGCTGGGTTGCCAGTTTACCGGATACTACTGGAAGATTATAAAAAAAACCTGTAAAGTCTGTTTCACATAGAATTTGGTCGCATCTTTTCATTTACTGCAGCGTCCTTAGTTGTCGCATCGCGAATCTGTTGACAGTGTTTTGATCCGGATGGTTTGTTTACTTAGTGGTGAAAATTTCATCAAGATTGAAGCAGTCAGTCAAAAGTTATCGGCGATGGAACGCGAAAGGCGAGAGAAAATTCTGCACACTCACGTAGAGAAACCGACGTGGTCAGGGGTAAAGATTGCGAAATTCCTGAAATAACCTAAATCGACTGTAAATTCGGTGCTGCCGGGAGACCCTTACGGTGGATCGAGCAAAACAAACCAGGCGTAAAAGTGGAACATATGACCGGAAGCTGCGAGCAAAGATAATTCGATCAGTTCACAATAATCCTGGAATCTCCTTGCGTGATTTGGCGAAAAAGTTCAAGACGAACCACAGTACAGCTCTACGAATTTGTTTGCGAGAGGGCTTGCGGTCGTATCATGCAAGAAAACACCCCAACAGGACGCTGAAACAAAACCTGGTTGCCAAAACCAGGGCAAGGAAGTTGTACGAGAAAGTGTTGACCAAGTACAACACATTTTGGACAAATACCCGGCAAAAAATTTTACCTTGCGAAGCGTGAAAGGAATGTTGCGGGTAGATTCAAGTTTGTTTTCGAAGATAAATTTGCTCGTAAGTTGATGATTTGGCAAGGGATCTGTAGTTGTGGGAAGAAGACTAAGATTTTCATCACTGGGGACACAATGACTGGAAATGTTTACAGAGAAGAATGTCTCCAGAAGAGGGTTTTGCCATTCATTCGGTCCCACAAAGGTCCGGTGAAGTTCTGGCCGCACCTGGCAAGCTGCAACTACAGCCGGAATGTCGTTAAGTGGAACAAGATCGATTTTGTTGAAAAAAGTATCAATCCACCAAACTGTCCGAATTTTCGTCCCATCGAGAAATATTGGGCAATAGTTAAGGGCAATCTGAAGAAATATGGCAGAACCATGAAAAAACCCCTCAAATGGAACAGTGGTGGAACAAGATGACGAATGAGGTTCCCAGCAGTACTGTGCAGAAAATGATTGGTGGTATCACAAAAAAAAATCGAAACATCATTAGAAAAGCTGACGAATGATTTTATGTATTTTTTTTTCCTTAAAGTGCAATAAAAACCCTACAAAATGACATTTTTACTTTTGTTGTACGTTATTTTTTGCGGAGAAATTATCTATTTTATCCGATCAGATTCTATGTGAAACAGACTAAAACATCTGTGCCATCCGAGCTGTGATTTGATTGTTGTGCACCCAAAATAGTTTAGAAATTATTTATACGAGATTTTTCACGTAAACTAAGCTTTTGATGCATCCCATCTATTCTACGTAAATCTGGAGTAACCCACTTTTTTCCCCATGAATTTCACGTAAAGTCTAAGGGAATGGCTTCTGAAATCAATTGAGGAGTTTTCTCAAACGTTTGGTTGTAAATTCTTATAAGAAAAAGAGCTGTCATCAATCATTGTTGAGCTTTGTTTAAGTTGTGAAAATTATGTTACACGTTTTTTCCGTAATTCCATGGGTTTATTCGGAATTTTATCAACGTACTGATGTTGAAATTTTTACGCCCATGTAGATCGAAAGAAAAGGGTAAGTCTAAGGAAAAAAAATAATCCCCGCTGACAGAAAATATATTTTCCCCTCAGGTCGAAAAGTGGTACGCTAAGAGAAGTTCCGTCACATCGAGAAGGAAGAGCTTCGTGTGTGCTGGAACGAATGCCAGGGCCAGGACGCATAGTAAACGGTGAGTTATTTATCATTTCTAATTATTGTAGTTATTATTGAAATATATGTTTTTTTTTCTTTTTCAGGATTTTGGAATCCTAAGTAATCTGGGCCGCAAGAGCTAGCGGAAATTTATTTTTATCAGCTAGTGAGTGCAGTAGAAAAAAGTGCAGTGAGAGTGGTTGTGTTTTGTTTTAAACAAAATAGTGAAAATAAATTAATATGAAAAATAACTTTCATTTCTTTTATTAAAATCAACAGAGAAAAAAAGCCTTAACTCAATCAACCCCAATTTCAATTCCAAACTAAAATTATTCAATGTTTTCTTCATCTTCACATCGTATCGAACTCACTTGATATTCACGTAAGTTGTAGCTAAATTTCATAAAGTACAAATTCTTATTGAGGTGCGTTCACCTGTTATATTGGTCTACGAAACTACGTGAAAATCAATTGGATAAAAATTATGTTGTTTTTCACGTAGCCACGACGTGTGAATTATTTTGGGTGTGCGTTTCGATTAAGGTTGCCAAATGGCCCGGATATTTGACATAAAGTTTTAGGAAAGTCCTGGATTTTTTTGGAAAAAGCCCGGTTTTTGCCTGGATTTATCCGCTCAATTTGTAAAATCTAACAAAAAACTCAAATTGAGTTATTATAATTTTTCATTTTTACGTCCTAAAAGATTTTTTTGCAAGTTTTATCCAAATAATCATGACTTGTGTTTTGGATGCCTAAAAATACGATTTTAAATCTGCTGATGTGTTGGCTGGAAAATTATTGCAAGTGTTTGATTTTTATTGAACAATTCCGTATTTTTTATCAATTTTTTTCAAATATTGCCGGTGGTTTGAGTTGAAGATTTTGAAATCAAATGCCCGGATTTTGCCAGATTTTTAGATAAAATTGCCCGGGTTTATCCGGTCCGGATACGTCCGGAAATAATTCTTTCAACCTTTGTTTAGATCAGGCATGTCAAACTGGGGGTTTGCGGGCCGCATGCGGCCCGCGTAGCCCTGTCTTAAATTTTCACACAATTCTCTACTACACAGAAGTACCCTGGCTTTCCTGCCACAAAATATTAAAAAGATTTTTTTACTACGAGAGGAAATAATATTATTTTTGGAAATGAAAGGTGAACCTGTTGAACATTTTCAAGCAGACGACTGGGTTCATAATTTGCCATTTGACGTTGATCTCACTGGCCACCCGCAAGATTTGAACTTAAAGCTTCAAGGAAAATAAAAAAATATCATAACTGCTTGTGATAATTTAAAAACTTTCAAGCGAAGTATCGGTTATGGATCAACCTAATTTCCGAAGAAAACCTTGTGCACTTCTCTACGTGTCAAGAACTGAAAAGATCAAATGAGGATGCATCATTTGGTGAATAAGTACTTCATCTAGAATCGTTACTAGATGCATTCAAAAGCCGTTTTCGTGACTTTAATTCATACGAGCAAGAATTTTCGTTGTTTGTATCTCCATTCTCGTTTGCTCCTAAAAATGCTGCTGATAATTTGCATCTAGAGTTGATAGAGCTGCAGTGCGATTCTTTATTAAAAGCGAATAACATTGAAGTGGTTGTACCAAAATTTAACAGCTATTTGCCTGAATGCTACGTTGAGTTACGGAAATTTGTTGCCAGAATTCTTGCTATGTTTGCAAGAAACTATCTATGTGAGCAGTTTTTTCCATAATGAAAGCTACGAAAACTCCTCATCGTTCGAGATTATCTGATAAAAATTTATCATCAATAATGAAAGTGTCAGTGACAAATAAACTTCAACCTGATACCGGGACAATAGATATACTGCATAATAATATAAGAATGTTAAACATTAAAAGCTAACATAAAAATTTAACGCATATTTGCATCTACCGTTGGGACAGCCCTAATATGTTATGTTTTCTAACTGATTTTGGCTGCGGCCCTCTAGGTCATAGAAAATTTTTGATGCGGCCCGCACACTTAAACGAGTTTGACATGCCTGGTTTAGATGTTATGGTGGTGATCGATCTTGGTACTGTTCGTCACCCTTTAACCATCTAACCACTGCCATAATTTTGCCAAGTTATTTGTTCTTTGTGTGTATTGATTTAATTCGCGGGAAAAGTTGAAATTTCGAAAGGAGACGGAATAAAATTCCTCTTTTCTGTCAACTGTTCACCGAATAATAAGGGGTTTTTTCGTATCTCCGGAATGGTCTGACACAACAGATAGGAAAAATTTTGAATTTGGGTAATTCAGGACAATTTTTCAAAAATTTGTAAAAACAGTGCAAATCTGAACAAAATCAAGGCCAAAAACATACAGTCGAAAAGTGAAAGACAATTACTTGAAATTTAATGTGTTCATGGAATCGCAGCAGCAGCATTAAAATCGTATCAAGGGTTACACTAAAATATATGTTCATTTTGGAATATAAACTTGAACATAAACTCTTCAAATTTTCAAAGAGAAATAAGAGTTTTTTTAATTTAATTTAGCAAATTATTTGAATAAAACCGGGCAATATCCGGGAAGTTTCGAACAATATCTGGAACTTTGACTTCTATCGAAATCTGCATTAGATTTATGGGCAAGCCTGAATATTGAAAAAAAAAACTGGAATAAACTTTAATGGAAGTAAAAAGCGTTATTCTTCAGATCAACTGAAACCATAAGTTTTTGATGATTGTTAAGCTTTTTCAACATTACCTTTGGATATTTTATAAAATATCCAAATTCATTTTAAAAATTTGTCAATTATGTTATTGTATAAATTCTATACTTAGCTCAACTATTCGGTGAGCCGAATATTCAGTCTAACATTTTTGTCATTCCGTCATATTGATCATCTGTCATTTTTGTCATTTTTGTCACTTTTGTCATTTTTGTCATTTTTGTAATTTTTGTCATTTTTGTCATTTTTGTAGTTTTTATCATTTTTGTCATTTTTGTAATTTTTGTAATTTTTGTAATTTTTGTAATTTTTGTCATTTTTGTCGTTTTTGTCATTTTTGTCATTTTTGTCATTTTTGGCATTTTTGTCATTTTTGCCATTTTTCTGGTGTTAAAGTGCCTGAACCCTGGACGCTTCAGTGCAAGGTTGTGTGCAAATTTTCTAACAAGCATCTTATTAGGGAAAAAAAAGGGTGAAATAAGCAGCTAAGTATTAAGTATACTTGAAGAAGCAAGATTTAAAAAAAAAAATTTCATTACTGATTTTTTTTTTTTGTTAAAGCGGGGTGAATTACAGCTCAAGCTTATTATATTGTTGTGATTTAGGATTAGCGCGGTTTGGTTCGGTTAACGTTTGGTTCCGTAGGCTTTTTAATATTTTTAGAAGTTTTTGTGGCCCGAGTCAAGATGTTTTGGAGAAATATTTTGTGAGTGTGCTGATTTTGTTGATCGCGGATTCGCGAAAAATGGCGTCGATTACGCAAAAGTGATTTTGTTTAATTTGCACATTTCTTGTTCTTCGAGCTTCGATTTAAATACAAATATGTGCGTGTGTTGAAGTGAGGCCTAATGCCTGGTGGTGAGTGGTGTACATGAGACATACCGCTTGCAGTAAGCGATTGCGTTAACGTGTCCAAAACAGAAGGATCACAGGACAGGCTGATAACAGAAACGGGAAAGGCTCTACAACCGACAAAATGAATTTGGTGAGAATGTTCTGATTATATGTATTAGCTTGAAATCTCAATTAATATTTCAATGAAATTTTTAAAGTTTATTGCATGCACAGATTTTATATTGTTAGTTTCATTATGTTGATCAGAACAAAAAAAAAGCTCTTGTGGATTACCTTTTAACGCGACTCAAATTCTGTAATTCGAAATTGTATGCATATTATTGAGTGTATCGTCCTAGTTCATTGAAAAACCGCAATATAAAAATATTATTCTTACCCCATTTTTTTAAATTAGTGTTCCATTTGAATTTTGTTAAATACTTTTTGAATAATGTAAGTTCTTATTTTTTCTTTGAATTGTCTTCATTTATTTAATAAGGTATTCTTTTTATAAATCTAATCAATTTATTGTTTTTATAACTTCATCATACATATAACTATGCATCATTCAATCATTTCATTTCATTGATTTATTAATTTTTATTATCAATTTTCTTCATTTATTTATGGGGTTTTGGATTGGGCCATCCGGGCATCCGATTGAAGCGATTCTTGAGGAGAGCATTGGGCTACCTCACCAGCAAGGGATCGTGAATTGAGGACGGGTCCGTCTCCCCACCCAGCTGAGCGCTTTGCGTTGCAATGGCTTGATCCTGACGCTCGATAAGCTTAATATGTTCTTTCGATGGAGACAATTCGATCCTATCCCTATTTAGATATGCAAGTGCCTCTGCTTACATTTCTTGTCCCTTGAAACAGTCCATTCAAAGACTATTGAGCATTTCCAGCTGATGCATCTTGTACAAGTTGTAAAGTAAAAGTTGCTCGCTGCTACCGGCTGTGCCTTGCTACCTGGGTGGTAGAAATACATACATACATACATTTTGTCATTTTTGCCATTTTTGTCATTTTTGTCATTTTTGTCATTTTTGTCAATTTTGGCATTCTTGACATTTTTGTCATTTTTGTCATTTTTGTCATTTTTGTCATTTTTGTCATTTTTGTCCTTTTTGTCATTTTTGTCATTTTTGTCATTTTTGTCATTTTTGTCATTTTTGTCATTTTTGTCATTTTTGTCATTTTTGTCATTTTTGTCATTTTTGTCATTTTTGTCATTTTTGTCATTTTTGTCATTTTTGTCATTTTTGTCATTTTTGTCATTTTTGTCATTTTTGTCATTTTTGTCATTTTTGTCATTTTTGTCATTTTTGTCATTTTTGTCATTTTTGTCATTTTTGTCATTTTTGTCATTTTTGTCATTTTTGTCATTTTTGTCATTTTTGTCATTTTTGTCATTTTTGTCATTTTTGTCATTTTTGTCATTTTTGTCATTTTTGTCATTTTTGTCATTTTTGTCATTTTTGTCATTTTTGTCATTTTTGTCATTTTTGTCATTTTTGACAATTTCGTCTTTTTTGTCATTTTTTGTCATTTTTTTTTATTTTTGTCGTTTTTGTTTTAATTTTTTGTCATTTTTGTCATTTTCGTTATTTTCGTCATTTTTGTCATTTTTGTCATTTATAACATTTTTGTCATTTATATCATTTTTGTCATTTTCGCCATTTTTGTAATTTTTGTCATTTTTGTCATTTTTGACAATTTCGTCATTTTTGTCATTTTTGTCATTTTTGTTATTTTTGTCATTTTTGTCATTTTTGTCATTTTTGTCATTTTTGTCATTTTTGTCATTTTTGTCATTTTTGTCATTTTTGTCATTTTTGTAACACTTGCTTGATATTTATTTTTGCTTTTTTTTTAATCAATTTTCGTAATTTTTGTGATTTCAAAATTTTTTCTCATTTTTGTCCCTTGTTCTTGTCATTATTTGTAATTTTTATCACCTGTTTTTGTCTATTTTTTTTTTTTTTATTTTTGTCATTTTTTCATTTCTGTCAATTTTGTCATGGTTGTCATTTTTGTCATTTTTCTCACTTTTGTCACTGAGGTCACATAGATCAATTTTGTCATTTTTTGTCAGTTTTATTCAATTGCCAATTAAATAATTTTGTCTTTTTCGTCATTTTGCAAATTTTTGTTTTTTTTTTTGTCAATTTATTTTGATTTTTTTTTTCATTTTTTTGTAGCTTTTTGCAATTTTTTATTTTATTTTTTACAATTTTATCATTTTTTATTATATTTGTCTTTTTCCCCACTTTTATTAATCTTGTCAATTTTTTTCAATTTTTTTCAGATTGGTCAATTTTGTTTTATTGTCAGTTTTTTTTTATTTTAGTAATTTTTTCACTTCAACTCTTTTTTCATTTTTGCCATTTTGGTCAATTTCGTTAAGTTTGTCAATATAGTCAATTTGACATTTTCGTTATTTTTGTCACTTTCGTCAATTTCTTCATTTCTGTAATTTTATAATTTTAGCCATTATTATCGTTTTAGTCTTTTTTTAATTTTTTGTTAGTTATTTTCGTCGTCTATGTCACTCTTGTTATTCTTTTCGTTTTTATCGTTTTTGTCATTTTTGTCATCGTGTAATTTTTGTTATTTTTGTCATTTGTGTCATATTTGTCATTTTTGTTATTTTGATATTTTTGTTTAAAGGTTTAAACTTACGGATGTTCTTTTTCTGCGTGATGTGATAAACTTCGTACCTGAAAAAGAAAGAAATGTCTGGTTTATTATTTTTAATTTTTTGAAAGTATTCTTTCTAAGTAAAATCTATTCGTACACTGATGTTCGCAATTTTATAGTTGTGTTAAGATGGAAGTTGATGTTTTCTCGTGGTCTTTAGGTAAAGTGTATTGTGTTTTTAACACCTTTAGATCTTATTTTAAAATAAGTGAGTAGTAGTAATGACTGCGAAGAAAAGATTTTATGTGTTTTAGAACATTGACAGAGCTCCTTATGCAAATTGGCTTCTCGTGGCCCTGTCAAATGTTGTTACACCAAATTCAACATGAGATAAAACTCCAATGAAAAAAAATTAATGCAACTTTTGCACGACAATCGCAATAATTCCCATGATCGTGATTGCACAATCTCGGATGTGACATAATTTGGATGGCGTTTGAGTGCTCGGTCGCGCACGCTTCTTAAAATTCCAATCAAATCCATCTTTTGTCATTCACCATCATCCACCTGCTACTCAACCTGCTTCCTGGCATTGATTCAAACTACTTTTTTTATCGTGGTTCGTTCAAATCTCAACCTACGTACGAAATTGGACGGCAAATCAACGACGACGAATCATCATAACTAACAATCAGAGCTACCTGCTAGAGCTATAAAACGATGTGATTCGCACGCAAAACAATGTCATCGGGAAATGTCGTCGCTTGAATATCGTTCAGACTCAAGCT
The DNA here is from genome assembly GCF_029784155.1 of Uranotaenia lowii. Lineage (NCBI taxonomy): Eukaryota > Metazoa > Arthropoda > Insecta > Diptera > Culicidae > Uranotaenia > Uranotaenia lowii. The sequence goes on from NC_073693.1 coordinate 330,209,490, forward strand.
TGGATTAACGAAGCAACGAACGTCGCGATATCTCATCTCTACGAGTTGGCTTTGAGTAAGTGTAGGACATAATCAAATCAAATCTAGTTTAAACAAACCGGCTACGTATGGGTAACTAGTTTAGTTTAGTTTAGTTTAGGAATGAAACTATTCAATTTCGAGTCTGGGGTCGCTAGTTTTAAAATTTTGGTAGATACTTGAATGTGAAATTCCTCTAAGTTTGACATTTAAACATTTTTTAACGGTCGCCATGTATAAATAAAGTAAGTGTTAAAAAATCAACAGTAAAACATATACATAATATGACCAGGCTAGAATTAGTTCAACGATTTTTGACGGTCGCCATGTTGGAATCTGTTTTTTTTTTGTATCTTTCAACTGTGAGCGCACTTAAACACTGTAGATTTGTTCAACTTCATAAAGCAAGCCCTCGACTACATTCTGCTCGATAGCAATCAGTTTGTACTGTTCAATCATTGTGTCTTTGAGAGCTCTCAGTCAGTGTTAAGGATCAACTGACGACCAGCAACTGGAACAAAAAAAAAACAGTTCAATCACTCAGAACTGGTGTAAGAAGCTGTCATAAATTGTGAACGAAACAAGTAATATCTCCTTGGAGACTTAGAAAATCAATAGTTAGTGCTGACAAACGCTATATATTGTATCGTTTGTAGGGCTTGATTGTTAATTATTTATATTGATCGATTTTCAATATTTCAGAACGGACTACCCAACGAGAAGTTTTTTTTTAAACATTCGTTGCATGAAAATAAAGAAAGAGTAAATATTGATGCCGTCTAGATTCAAAAATTATTCTCCAGAGGAAATCCCTGGGGAACTTTTATAAAAAAAATTGTTTTACTCATAGTGAAGTTTGATGTTTATTACGTTTTCCACCAAGCTTGCAAGAACGTTAACAAAATGGAATCTAGTCGAACAGAGAGATTTAAGATGTCGTACTCAAAAGCCGCAACAATTATCATACTTTTCGTCATTCCATTGGGAAACTCAATTCCAATGTCACATCTTGTTAAAGACATTCTAACCGAAGAAATTTGCATAATTTCTTCGGATAGTACCCGGATCGACGACGCCGATTGGAAGTTACTGTCGGACATTCCTCATCACGTTACTAGTTCTGTGGAACCGATTTTTTCCAAATGATCTTGCATGTATCATCTCGTCATCCTTTCTGCTGACACCAAGGCATTGCTAACCCAGATGATGATTCAGGGATGCTGTTTGAGCTCGGCTGACATATTCCTGTTCCTAGGATCTAAGGAAAAACATGTGGATCAGTATTCGGGATTTGTTGTGGATTTCAACCTCTTGAATTCTGCTTGTGTTTTGTTGAAAGGAAATGAAATCGTTCGAATTTTTTCCCAGATTTATTCAAAAAACGTCACTGTTGAGCATGGATCAATAAAAAGACTTAAAAATTGGTTCCACAGAAATCAGCTGAAAGATCTGGAAGGATCTGAATTGGTTTTTATAACTACCCCGGATTCGTTTGGCTACGTTTACAACTTCGATGGGGAAGGCTCCAATGGAACGTTCTATTCTATGGCGTACGCATTCTGCCAATCTACCAAAATTGAATGTTCTTGGAAGAGATACACAAAAAACGAATCTGACTTTGGACAAATGCTTAAGGAAGGGCTAGTAGATGTTGTTATTTATCAAAACCTCGAGAGCGAACTTTTTGCTTCCGTCGGGCTTCACAGCTATCCTGAATACGGAATAATTATAAAGGAGAATCGAATCGCTAGCATTTTCAACAGTTTGCTGCAACCTTTCACGGAGTCTTTGTGGATCTTGATTGTGGCTGCTATCACATTCGTCTCAGTCATCAATATCTACTGTGATATACTGTTGCCCCACAGAATCTTGGAGTACGTTATGCATGGAGGATCTGTTCCCGATTATCGCTTTCAATTCGCAGAACGATCATTGATTGCTGTTTTAATCATCCTTCTGTTCCTGTTGTCGGAAGCCTACATGGCCAAACTCATGTGTTGGATGTTGATTATCCAATATCATCCACATGTCGCGACCATTGCCGAATTTGATCGATCCGGAATGCCCATCTGTTACACCGAATTGGAAACTAAGTATCTCGTCGAATCAGTTAGTCCTCAGTGGTCCAGTCGATTGCAAAAAGTTCCCGAAGGAGCTAATGTACCGAACTGTGGCAGCATTGGAAATTACATCGCTCTCGATGCCATGCAGAACGTATTCTGGACTATGTACCAAACGCAAAACGGAATGGGTTACGATAGAGTTTTCTACCTTATAAAAGAGCCGTTGACAACGAAAATGGCATTCGTTACACTCGCGAAAACAAACCCTATAGGAAAACTCTTCAAAAACACCTTCGACCACGTTTTTCAATCGGGCCTATGGGACTTTTGGCAGGTTGACGACTTTCTTGGTCGCCGATCATTGATGCACACATCTGCCGATGAATTGGAGTACAGATCCATCATTACGGCATGGTTGATACTTCCGGTAGGATTCGGGGTCGCCGCACTGTCCTTTTTTTTGGAACTCATATGGTTCCATCGTCTTGGAGGAAGGTTAAGGAACGATAGAACGCGATTCTTGCATTAACAGTTCTTAAGGTTATCTGTGGATTGTTTTTATTCCTGAAAAAGTGTGAATCAAAGAATTGTATCAATAGTGTATCGCATTTGGGTTCGTATGAACAGTCGCTTCAGACTTCGGTTGGCTCTTATTGTCAACTCTCCGTTCTATGAAATTACAGTGTTTGAGAATTGCACCACCTTTCATTTGATCCGATTGAGAATATTATTTTACTCACATTTATTGATTTTATTTTTCATTTATATCTGTATTCACTACAGGAGTGCCGAGCGGAGTTGAACAACGTATACGAAGTTTTTGATAGGTTCAGTGAAAGCACGTTACAGTAGAAGGGTTGCTGAAGGACTTGCAGGTCGTTACCAATCCATTTCACTATTTGGAGGGGGTTGGAGTGACTATATGAAATTATCATCGGCAAAGAGCCGAACTTTGCCATGCAGGTTCAGTTGTGGAAGATCGTTGATAAAAACTAGAAACATCAGCGGTCCTATGTTACTTCCTTATGGTTCTTCCGTTTGAATGAACCTTTTGCTACATGAGCATCCTTCCAGAGACACGAATTGCTGTCGAGCTGTTATGAAGCTTTCAATTAACCGATGGGGCTGGCCTTGTATACCATACCATTTCAATTTTTGCAACAGCAAGGCATGTTCGATTGTGCCGAATACTTTCCTCACGGCCAAAACAGGGCACCAGCGTAGTTACGATTGTCCAGATCGTCGTATACGTCTTCCAGGAGTTCAATAGTAGCTGTTGAAGTACTGCATCCCTTTTGGAATCCATATTGGGATATTGGGGTGGACTTATAAGGTCGAAACTCGACTGGTGCTCACTTATTCTAGTGGCAAGATGTTTTTCCAGGATTTCGTTCAAGACTGAGAGCGTTGAGGTTGGACGGTAGATTGAAACGTGTGATTTGTCTCCATACTTGAAAATACGAGTTACTGGGTTTGCTGTAGAGTCGCGCGAGCTCGTGGGTCATTCTTCGCCTCCTCACTTTTTTCTCCTGCACGCCGCCAAAGATGGTTCTAAACACTCGACGCTCAAACACTCCGAGTGTTCGCAGGTCCTCCTCAAGCAATATCCATGTCTCGTGGACAACCGGTCTAATGAGCGTCGTGTACAGGTTACACCCCGTGCGAGGGCTAAGTCTTCTCGACCACAGTTGCTTGTAGAGTCCATAGGAGGCACGACTTCCGCTGATCATTCGCCGCCGGATCTCACGGCTGGTGTCATTGTCTGCGGTCACCAGTGAGCCGAGATAGACAAGTCTTCGACTAGCTTCCGCTCATCGCCGTCGATCGTGACCTTGTTATAACTGGACAAACGGGTTCGGTCGGTCTCGAATCCGCAATCAAGCACATACCTTGTCTTGGACGTATTAATCATTAACCCAATACTTCCTGCTTCGCGTTTCAGTTTGCTGTAGATCTCCTTCACCGCCGCAGATGATCTGCCGACTATATCAATGTCATCGGCAAAGCAGAAAAGTTGACTGGACCACTCGTCAAATAACAGCTTCTAGTGCCACGTTGAACATCATGCAGGATGTTAAGACCATCGCCTTGTCGAAGCACCCTGCGCAATTCGAATTAACTCGACAATTCACCCGAAATCCGCACACAGCACTGCGTTTCATCCATCGTCGTCGCCTTGATTAGTCTGGTCAGCTTCCCAGAAAAGCCGTTCTCGTCCATGATTTCCCATAGCTCGTTACGGTCGATCGTGTCGTATGCGGCTTTGAAGTCGATGAATAGATGGTGCATAGGAACTTGGGACTTGGGCTTCCCGGCATTTTTGGAGGATTTGCCGTAGTGTGAAGATCTAGTCCGTCGTAAACCGTCCCTCCATGAAGCCGACCCGATAACTTTTCACGAATCTGTTTGCATTAGGCAGCCGAATAGGATTCAAGACAACACTTTGTAGGCGGCATTGAGGACAGTGATCGCTCGGTAGTTCTCACAGTCCAATTTATTGCCTATCTTGTAGATGGGGCATATAACCCCCTCTTACCACTTCCCCGGTAGCTGTTCTGTGACCCAGATCCGGACTATCAACCGGTGTAGGCAATCGGCCAACTTGTTCGGGTCCATTTTGATGAGTTCAGCTGCGATAACATCCTTCCCAGCCGACTTGTTGCTATTCAGCTGGCGAATGGCTGCCTTAACTTTACTGTTCGTTGGGAGTGGCTCCTCTACTTCGTTGGCTACGCCGTATGTACATATCTCCACGTCTTGGTCTCCTACATGTGCGCCGTTGAGGTATTCATCGAAGTACTGCCTCCACCTTTTGATCACCTCACGATTGTCCGTCAGGATGCCTCCGTCCTTATCCCGGCACATTTCGGCTAGCGTCACGAAACCTTTGCGGGATACGTTGAGCTCCTGATAGAACTTTCGAGAGCTGCTCCAGCTCCTCGAGCTCCTCCTCCTCCAGGCGGCACTTTTTCTTCTGGAAAATTCGGACTCACTACTTCTTTCGCTGTCGGTGATTTTTACGTTTCGATGGGTGCTTCTCTGCACTATTACGCCCACGCGGCTTTCTCTTCGTCCACCACCCTCCTACACTCCTCGTTGAACCAGTCGTTCCGTCTAGTTTGTTCCACATGCTCGAAGACGTTCTCCGGAACGCTGATGATGGCTGTCTTTATGGTATCCCAACAGTCCTCGGAAGAGGCTTCGCCAAGCTCGCCCTCTGCCGGCAGCGCTGCTTCGAGCGATTGCGCGTACTCTGCCGCGACAACAGGTTGCTTCAGTCGTGCGATATTTAACCGAGACGGGTGTCGGTTTCGTATGTTATTCACTAGGGAAAGTTTTGGGCGTAGCTTCACCATCACCAGATAATTGTTGGCGCCTCGACAGGATCTGGCGTCGATGATGTCCAAGAAGTGCCGATGGTCTATCAAAACGTAGTCGATCTGTGATTGCGTTTGATACGGTGATCTCCAAGTGTACTTGAGTAGGAGGCGGTGCTGGAAAAAGGTACTACGTACGACCATTCGTTTGGGGCGACGTAATCTATTAGTTTGAGGCCGTTTCGTTGGTCCGCTGGGCGCACTGAACCTTCCAGTGGTCCGTTACAATTCTGCCTACTGGCCGACCTGAGCATTAAAATCCCCGATGACGATCTTGATATCATGTTTTGGGCAACGGTCATATTCACGCTCCAGCTGCGCGTAAAATTCGTCTGTGTCGTCACCGGTACTTCCGAGATGAGGGCTGTGCACGTTGATAATGCTGATGTTGAAGAACCGGCCCTTGATTCTCAACCGGCACATTCGTGAGTTGATCGGCCACCACCCGATCACGCGCTTTTGCATCTTTCTCATCACTGTACCAAGCTTGTATGTGTTGCGGCAGCTCTGGAATATGGTATCACCGGCCATCTCGGCATGTTTGTACCGAGCCCTTCCAGCAAACCTCCTGCAACGCTACGATGTCGAATTTGCAGATCTTTAATGCGTTGGAGAGCACGTGGGTACTGCTAATGAAATTTACCGATCGACAGTTCCATGTTCCAAGTTTCCAATCGCTAGTTCCTTTTCGTCTTCGTGGGTCTTTGCTGTCGATTTCCATCCGAAATTTGTTTTTGCAATGTGTGCATTTCGAATCCCACAACCGCTGGAGTGGCTAAGTAGAAGCTTCTGATAGAATTCAACCTCGCCAATGTGCAATGGTTGCTACTTCGTGATTGACCGAGGCCATCAACTTTGCACAGAGACCAAAAAAATGGAGTTTGGGATTAGCAGCACATTCTCAGTGCACAAAGCTGATGCTCTCTCTAAAAAAAAAAAAATCAATAAAGGCGCCGGCCACGTCCTAGTAGTCAATCTGGGATGAAGGAAGGATTTTTAGTAATATACTTCTTAGGATCAACATTCAACCTACCAATCCAGAATTTTTCAAAAACTATTTTGAAAACTTTTGAAACTGTGGTGAGACAATATCTCCAGTTATAAAAACCGTTTATAGGTCTGCGAATCTATCTTCAAGTACCTAAGAAAGGGTGTTTTGTAAGTAAGGGAAAGGCAAATATCAGGATCTACTTTGGAAATAGGAAATGGAATTTACTCAAATGTCGCCTCATGTATGGAGCAACCGTCGGCTGATCCTAAACGACTCAGAAATCATGAGCAACGATTAGTCAGACGACAGAAAATTTGGCACTCCGAGAATTTGAGTGCACGTAGGCGACAACTGAGTAAACGTTGATCAATTTGTACCGGGCAGTCGACTTAGTCTGTTTTTGTCAACAAACAAATCAACTTATTTTAGGAAATATACATTTTAATAGTTAATTTATCAATAGTCCAACGATTTTTTATTCTATTTTAGGGTAGAGTAACGAAAAATCTCATAGTAATCATCATCGGGGGTGCCGAAACACATTAAACGGAGCTTTGAAAATATGAGCGCAGAGTTTCCGGAATGGATTCCTCAGACAAACCCTGTACGATGGCGTTGAAAAAGGATGGTGGCAATAGGTACAGATCCACCCGGTATGGTAAAATAGTCCCAGACAGAACCCCGTCCCGGATCGAAGAAGAAAGTGAATAGGTTTAATAATATTGAAGATAACAACGTTTAACAATAAAAGCTTGAACGATTTATTTTTTAGGTTTTTTTGTAATCAAAACCACTAACGCATCCTTTTATTATATAATCATATTAGATTTAACTATTTCACCATTAAAACCGGTCAAAAACCGCCCCGAAATTATTTGTGCATTCTGAGTAACCCCGACTCAGTTGTCGCGAAAAGGGCTGTTAGTCAGTTCTGAGTAAAGGCCGTTTAGTCAGAACTGAGTAGGTGCGGTTTTGGCGACAACTGAGTAACCGTCACTCTAAACTGAGTAGCTGAAAGTTAGCGAGTTGCTTGAATTTTACTGCCAAAAAACACACACCCGTCACTAAAAAGCGTAGCCTACTCTTTCTGATTAAATTATTCAAAATTTTCGCGTCGATAAACAAAAAACCCAAATTAAAAAAACTATTCAAAGTATTCATCAAAGATTTTTAGAGATTAATTCTTCGATAATTTAAGACCCGTGGAATTGAGTTGAAATTTTTAAGTTATACTCTGATAGAAAGAGCGGGACATTCCGAATAAACCGTAATGAAGGAAATGTACAAAAAAAAGCGAGACGATTGACAACTCAACATTTATTGTTTTTTTCATAGTTGATCAGCGAAGAAAAAAGGGGAAATGGACAACAAGTTCATCATGGTAAGACAAATTTTACCGGGTCTGCTAGTTTAAAAAAAAATTGTAGATAAACGAACTTTACTCACGGTCTCAAGAACTTCGTTCTTGTTTTCAATTTGTATTATAGACTGTTCCAGAAATTATAAGCACACTTTCAAAATAATAAAAAAATATTGTTTTATCAAATTTATTTATTTTTTTTTTTGACACACTGTATCATTATTTGTTTCCTACCCAACACTGTACTCTTATTTGATGAAAATCTTCAATCATATGCCAGACTTCACAATTTTCCTCAAACATGACTCATAAGCTTCTGCACAGTTGCATTAGTCACCATTTTTACCACTTTTGGCCAATCTTTTTTTAAATTTCCCGATGTCATCAGCTAGTTTTATGTATTTCCGTAGCTTTGCTTTGGTCAAAGCCCAAAAAGTCTCGATTGGCCGTGCCTCGCGGCAATTTGGCGGATTCATGTTTTTTGGCACAAAACAGACGTCTTAGCTTTTGTACCAGCCTAGTGTGTCTTTGGGTAATGACATGATGCCAAATTGGGCCAAAATATGACGGGTTCAACACATCTGGAGGCATTCCTTGATATAGTTCCGTGTGTTCATTGTTTCTTCCGTTCTGACGAACGGGATAGATATTTGGACGCACTCACAAATTGCCTGTCACATCATCACCTTCTTGCCAAATTTTTTGGTGAAAATGGCCTTCTCCGTTTCGGGGATATTCTTGTCCTTGCGTACAGTGTAGTGTAGTAATTGTGGCTCAGGAAGGGTTTTATAGTCCAATTTCACATACGTTTCATCGTCCATGATAATGCTCCCAGAACTTTTGCAAAATATTGAATCATACAGTGTCCAGGCTCTTGGTTTGACAGAAGCGGCCGGCTTTGGTTCCTTTTAGGTTTTTTCTGCTTCCGGTACGTCTTGAGCCCAAGTCGCTCTTTAACACGCATCTAAAGTGCACCAGATTTTCGACCACTCCTCGGTTTATCTTCAAATGTACAAAGTTCATCATATTTTTTAATAGCTGTCCGTACCGCTCCGACGCTCACATCCTTTTTTTTCGGCCAATTTTCTCAATGAGATTCCACTCACAGTTCACCACTTGTGTACGATACTAAATGTTTTTAGAGGTTATCACGTACAGAAATGTGTAAACAAAAGAACGCAGCCAGTAAAATTCGAGAAAAAAAATTCGATTCAATTTGACCGTTAACATTGGGTGTGCTTATAATTTCTGGAACAGTCTATGAAGCATGGATCACTACAAATCTGGACGCACTGTTTATTATACCATAGTGCTCCTAGTTGTCGGATCTAGAATGTTTTGGCAGCACTTTGTAGAGGAATGTTTCTTCTACCAGTGCTGAAAATTTCATTACGATTCGTTTTGTTTAAAAAAAGTTACACGTGATGAAAGCCGCGAGATGAAAATAAATTTTGAACACCCACGTCAAAAACCCGACGTGGTCGGGTTCAAAAATCGCGAAATCGTTAAAAATTGTCAAATCAACCGTGTGTAGCGTTCTCAAACATTTCCGTGAGATGCGTACTATAGATCCGCAGGTTCATAACAAGCGTTATAGTGGACCTAAGAATCAGAAACTGCATTTGAAGGTGTTGAGAACGATCAAGGAAAACACAGGGTAGTCGGACTATGACATTGCCAAGAAATTCAACGCTGACCGGTGCACCGTCAGCAGAATTCGTCTACGCGAAGGAATACGATCCTATCGGACCAGTAAGCAACCAAACCGGACATTGAAGCAGAATTTAGTAGCCAAAGGACGTGCCCGCAAGTTATACAAGAAGATTCCAACGAAGTTCGACGGATGTATCCTCATGGATGACGAAACGTACGTGAAGATGGATTTTGGGCAGCTTTCTGGCCAAAAATTATGTAAAGCCACTGCAGTGGTGCACTGCACTGGTCATGGTGATGTCCCCGGCAACTTCAAATTCGTTTTTGCTGATAAGTTTGCAAGAAAGTGTTTGATCTGGCAAGGTATTTGCAGCTGCGGACGAAAAATTCCGGTTTTTGTGAAAAACAAGACCATGGACTCCGAAATTTACAAGGAGGAATGCCTGAAAAACTTTTTTTTTCGTACATTAGATCTCACAAATGACTAGTTAAGTTTTCGCCAGATTTGGCAAGCTGCCACTACAGCTAGGAGGTTCTAGAGTGGTATTGGGCCAACGGGTGGATTTTGTCGAAAAGGACATCAACCCACCCAACTGCCCTCAATTCCGCCCTATCGAAAAATTTTGGGCAATTGTCAAGCAAAAGATGAAGAAGAATGGTAGGACGACTCGGGAAGCAACAGAGATGAAGAGATTGTGGAACAAAATGGCCGCTGAGGTCAGCGAATAGGGTGTTCAAACTATAATGAGTGATACTCAACCAAAAGTTCGAAAATTCATCAAAACAACATCGGAATAATTTTTTTATTATTTTTCCTTTAAAGTGCAATAAAAACCCTACATTCAAGTACAAAACATTCTAATTTCGTTTACATAGCTCCGAGATAGACCCGTTTTAATGCGTCCAGATTTATAGTGATCCATGCTTTAGTAGAAAAACGGGTTCCAATTGTATTTTTCCGGTTTGGGTCCTAATTTTTTTTTCAAGTTTTCCCGGTTCTGTGATCCCCCTTGTAGTAGAATAGTAATTATTGATGCATTCTATATGTTCTGTAATCGCTCTCCAGGGGAAAACCTGGAAATATACTTTATACTTAAAGTCAAAATTGATATCCATTGCGATTTTTACCAAGCTTGCAAGCGCTTTGTCAAAATTGAAGCTTGTCGATAGAAGATTTAACATGTCAAGCAAGAGACTCACAATATTTATCACGCTTTTTGTTATTCCGTTCGGAAATTCCATTCCAATGTTTGCTCTTGTTAAAGACATTTTAACCAAAGAAATTTGCATAATTTCTTCGGATAGTACCCGGATCGACGACGCCGATTGGAAGTTACTGTCGGACATTCCGCATCACGTTACTTCTCCCACGGAACCGATTTTTTCCAAATGATCTTGCATGTATCATCTCATCATTCTTTCTACTGACACTAAGGAATTGCTAAACCGGATGATGCTTCAGGGATGCTGTTGGAGCTCGGCTGACATATTCCTGTTCCTAGGATCTAGGGAAAAACATGTGGATCAGTATTCGAGACATGTTGTGGATTTCAACCTCTTGAATTCTGCTTGTGCTTTGTTGAAAGGAAATGAAATCGTTCGAATTTTTTCCCAAATTTATCGAAAAAACGTCACTGTAGAGCATGGATCAATAGAAAATCTCAACAATTGGTTCCAGAGAAATCAGCTGAAAGATCTGGAAGGATCCGAATTGCTTTTTATAACTACCCCGGAGTCGTTTGGCCACGTTTACAACTTTGATGGGGACGGCTCGAATGGAACGTTCTATTCTGCGGTGTACGCGTTCTGCCAATATGCCAAAATTGAATGTTCTTGGAAGAGATACACCAAAAATGAACCCGAAGACTTTGGACAAATCCTAAAGGAAGGGCTCGTAGATATTGTGCCTTTTCAAAAACTCGAGAACGAGCTTTTTGCTTCCGTCGAACTTCACAGGTATCCAGGGTTCGGAATAATTATACGGGAGAATCGAACCGCTAGTATTTTCAACAGTTTGCTACAACCTTTCACGGCTTCTTCATGGATATTGATTGTGGCAACCATCACGTTCGTCTCAGCTATCAATTTATATTGTGATAAAATGCTGCCCCACAAAATCTTGGAGTACGTTATTCATGGAGGATCTGTTGCCGATTATCGATTGCAATTCCCAGAACGAACATTGATTGCTGTTTTAATCATCCTTCTGTTCCTGTTGTCGGAAGCCTACATGGCCAAACTCATGTGTTGGATGTTGATTACTCAATATCATCCCCACGTTGCGACCATTGCTGAATTCGACAAATCCAGTATGCCCATCTGTTATTCCGAGTTGGAGACGAAATACCTTGTCGAATCAATCGCTCCTCACTGGACTAATCGTTTGAAAAAGGTTGGAAACGAAGCTTATGAAGCAAATTGTGGCGGCATTGGAAATTACATCACCCTCGATGCCCTGCAACATGTATTCTACTCTATCTACCAAACGCAGAACGGAATGGGTTTCGATAAGGCGTTCTACCTTATAAAAGAGCCGTTCACTACGAAAATGGCATTCTTGACACTCGTCAAAACGAATCCCATTGGAAAATTCTTCAAAAGCAGCTTCGACCATATTTTTCAATCGGGTCTATGGGACTATTGGAAGGTTGAAGACTTTCTTGGCCGCCGATCGTTGCTGCACACATCTGCCGATGAATTGGAGTACAGATCCATCATTACGGCATGGTTGATACTGCCGGTTGGATTCTTGCTAGCTGGACTGGTGTTTTTGTTCGAATTTGCATGGTTCTATCGTCTTGATGCAAGTTTGAGAAGCGATGAAAGGTGGTTTTTGTAATAGGTAAGAGTTCTTTAGAAAAGTGTGAAATAAAGAATTGTATCAAGAGAGTGTCTTACCCAAAAAAATAAATAAAAGAAATCGATTGCTTTTGACGCAAATTATTTTCTTTTTGCAACCCTACCCTATCTTTATGACAACTTCTGGGCGAAAGATAACAGTTGTGTGCACAGAATCCGTTTGTTGTTGTTTGCGGGCTGCTGCTAGCAGCGGAATACTTTTTGTTTTCAAGAGGTAAACAATCGAGGCGCCGCCGCACCATTTGCATTGGGGAGGAATTTCGATTCATAAATAGCGTTCCATCAAGTATCCACCCAACAAACATTTTTGCCAATTAATAACGCTAATTCTCTGATCGTATGCTGTGTTTAGGTGGTGATTGCTGTTTCAGCTTGATGGCTGAAGAATGAAATATTTCAGAGCTGTTTCATCGTGTAAGGAAATTTTATTTCAGCCAATAGAAAGTAGGAGAAAATTGGTTGAAGAGTAACTCGTTCAGCCTTTGTCCAACCACTTTTGACACCATTCAAATTTGACAGGCGTCAGCTGTACAAGGGTAGCTTCGAAAGCACCTTTCAGCTATATTAAACTTTTTGTTGTTCAGTTATTGATCAATCAATATGAATAGTGAATGAATCGAATCAAGGATTTTTTATCTTCTAATTATTCTAAATTTCTCACTTTTCTTGATAAGATGGCCTCGCCGGGAAATTTACTTTTTTTCTCGAAGCATTTCAATTTTTTAATATGAAATTGACCTTGGTTGAGAGATATTTCGGTCGCTTAAGAACGACACTTTTCTGATCCTATGCAGAATGCATGATTGGTTCTGCGTTCTGCAAACATGAGACCAACAAGCCTGAGGTTCAAAATTCGAGACAAGTTTAAATGAAGAAAAAAAAATAACACGAGAGGGGAAAAGAAGCTGGCAAACATTGGACCTACATCGGTCATCATTCTTTTTGTTTTGTTTTTTGTTGACGTTTCATGTCATCTTCGCTGGTTAATTTCTATAAATCTCGATGTTTAAGGGCTGAACAGCAGCTTCTCCCTGAATTTTTGTTGCCTTCTTTCAGCAAGATAGCTGATTTAAAAAGAACTAAATAATGTTTCAGCGATTGTTCAGCAAAAAATATTTGTTGGGCATACATGAGCAGCATATTTATATAGATTTGTTCTCAATTGTTGAGACAAGACATTGTCAGAGAATAAAATCTTAAGGACAAAATACCTGTGGAAAAAAAACCTAGATACCTTTGAATCACTATTGTTTTATTGGAATTCAGAGTGTTGAAAATTAAATTCATGTGTATCAATTTCTGATAACTCATACACATGAACTTTCCATCGAAACAGTTCCTCTAAATCGACTTTATGCGTAAGACTTTTAAGATAAAACATGATAGTCATACAACAGAATTAAGGCCTGTACTCGAGAATAATACACCTTGTTTTTGTAAAAAGCTTTTGATTGCACGGATTAAATCGAACGGTATTTCAAACCAAGTTAGTTTTACGGTAATGTTTACAAGTGCAAAATTTGCTGATCAACTGTCTGTCAAGTGATCTTTGAGAAAGCACCAAACTGGGGTCATCTTTCTCACTTATCTACTTGAGCCATTTTTTTTTTCGAATTCCGGGCACTTTAGACGACTTTTTCTATTTCTTGAAGTATGCCTATTAAAATACCATCAAACGGGGCGTCATGCAAAAGCAGAGTCAGATGCAACATTTATATACCACAACACTTATTCAATTTTAACGAATTCAAATGTGATAAAGTGATCATTTAATTATAACAAATTGATGATGATATAGTTTCTCACTTCGTGAGATAGTTTTTAAAGTTTTTGATTCTCGTAGAAAATTAAAAAGATCGAGCAATAGATGTAATTTTTTTTTACATTTTTGATGCTGTAAAAAATTTTACCCAGTATGACGGGTTGGCTTAATGATATCACCCACAAACTTTATATTGTTCGAACAATCACCAATTTTTTTTTTTGAATACATATTTTTATAATTCAATTACGAGTATGGGCTGAAATGCATAAAAATGCCAATCAAGGTTTAACCTTTTAAATCTCGTTTCCATATGCTGGAATCACTCATCACCGATAAGGCCGATAAATTAAAATAACGAAGATAAAAATATGTTTTAAGAAAAGTCTTCCATGTCTTTAAAACACTTCCCCATAAAATGTGTATCAGCACAATTGTTTTCGATTAGGGGGAAGTTGTCTACTACCGGACACTTAAGGTTTTCAAGCAATAACTTCAAAAATAGATTTTTGTAAATATTGGTTCCTCTACTGATTTGAAGAGTAACAATATTATGATCATTTAACTATATTAGAAAAAAAAATTACATCATATTCATGTGGTAAGAGAAATCATTTCATGTTAGTATTCACTCATTTCCAAAAGTGTTGTCTATTGCCGGACACTACGAATTACTTCACCAAAGTGGAAAGAAAGAATGGCACAAAAAGTAGCAAAATGACTGAAATCACTTGCACAGGTCTTGTGAGTAAGTGTTTTCCAATACCGAACGTTCTATGAAGCCAGTCTTAAATGTTTTTTTTTTTTTTGACAAACCAGAATGAAACATTTGTTTCGAAAAAACTAGAGAAAAATTGTCTATGACTGGACAGCAAAATTTATAGTTATTTGAGAGTGCTATAGAGATGAGAAAATGAAAGTTTCAAGTTGGAATCATCTATAATTTTGAATATTTTCTTGCCCGGTCATTGGCAACAATTTGGTATCCGGTCATATACAAATAGCATTTTTTTTTATTTTCCTAATATTTCGTTTGAACTTTCGTTCTATCTACTGTAGTTGAAAGATAACCAATCAACGATGTCGATTATGTGCAGTTCAAATTTTACAAGCCGAAAAAACTGACCACAATACAAATGCAAAGTTTAAGCGATCCTCTCTGTGCTACTAGGCAAAAGCTTTAGATGCCTATCTTTGGTTTACCTTTTCAGATTGGATTACCATATTTCTAACACCAGGCTTCTATTCAATATATTTTCACTAGCTGATTTTACCCGGCGTTGCTCGGGTTCACATAAAATATACATCAACATAAGTTGTTTGACTTTCAGAAATTTTTAAGCTTTGTATTCATCTTATGAAGAGATTAACCATCGTAATTTATGTTTGTTACTTTAACTTATCGGCCTTAGCGGTGAAAAGTGATGTCCTTTTTAGTAGAGACATCTAAAGATTATGGAATTTTTATAGAGTTGGATAGAAGGTGAAATGAAAGATGGTGAAAATGAGCGGGTAGAATTCATTTAGAAGCATTATCATCACATATCAAATTTTTGTTCATCACGGATTTTCATCATTATAAGAAATTTGGCCCATGTTTGGCCATGTAAGCACTATAAATTTTGTTAATCTTTTTAAAATTTCGATTGAGATTGTTCACTATGTTTATCGTTTTCATAAAATTGAAAAATTTATAGTTATGAGGTTTGTTTCAAAAGAAATTTGAAATTATTTCCCTTGAATGATTATACATCCCATCACGAAAAACATTTCATACCAACAATTATTTAGTCTTTTAAGATGATAAAACTTTATTTTTTTTTCTTCACCATCCCTCATCTACAGGGTGTCGACTCATATCAGGTAATAAAATTCCCTGATTTTCCCTGATTTTCCAGTCGTTTTTCCAGAAAATTCCAGGTTTGAAAAACAACCTGAGGAAGCAACTTAAAGTTAAAAAAAATATATTTCCCCGGAAAATAAACGCACAGAAAGCTTTGAGTCGAGAATACTAATTTATTACGATAATTTTAATGGAAGTATGATTTGTGATAGTAAACATTTTAAGATAAGTCAACCAGTTCGGATTCATTTGTAGAAATTCTTATGATTTCAGCATAAAAATTTTCTCTTGCAAGCTATCAGCCTTCTTCTGTGCGCCTTCCAAAATTTTCCTCCGTTTCACCTCAAGCGATTTTGCTTCCGCTTCTCAATGACGCTTCATCAGCTTTGTTTAATCTGATTCAAGAGCTTCCTTTTTGCGGCGATCTTTGTCTTCCAAATACAGAGCATGTGAATTTCGAACTCTCTGAATAAGTTTGTTGGAAATTTGGACTGATTTTATCCCTCCAGCATAAAAAAAAACAGCATCATAGATTTGTCGTTTAGCCACCACTGATTCTTCACGCATATTTTCGAAGAGACATTCGGAATTTACTGAAAAACCACGTTCAACATTCGCGTTGTCATGTGAAAGACAGCAGATCATTTTGACGATGTTGAAGAATTCTGGACACTTGGCATTTGCTAGCACTCCACTCCAAAAATGATCCAGCCTTTCTTTGCTACGGTCATAATTATCAAATTTATCGCCTCTGGCAATCTCTCCGGAATAATGCCGTACTGCTAAATCTACCGAGGATCCACTAACGCGTCCAGTATCTGTCAATATAGTCAAAATCTTCTCAAATCGTGTTTTGTCCAATTTGGTATCGCTGCTGATAACTGCCGGATCAAGGCAAGAGGCGGCCTTGGTCAGAGGATAAGTTAATGGCGTTCGCTTCATTAACTTAAGTACAATTGCCTCCTTTGCATTCGATACGAAATTGCAGAACTTGCTTTTCGCTGCGCTTAGGGCATTTTTTCATAGCATTCTTAGTGTCATATCCGAGAATAATGTCTTTCGATGGTAATCAAAAAATCAAAGTGCTAACGATAATTACATGAGCAACGTACACTGAAGTAAATTTTTAAGCAGATAATAAACTATGACGTTTCAATTTTTTCAAAAAAAATCAGGTTTATGATTTTTTCAGTGATTGGTGAAAAATTCCCTGATGTTCCCTGATTTTCCCTGATGCAAATTGAATTTCCTGATTTTCCCTGATTTTCCAGGTTTTTCCAGGTAGTCGACACCCTGATCTAATGGAAATTCTTTTTTGGAGGTTATCCCACTTTTCAAGATGGATGATCTTCCTGTACAATTGAATATTCAAGTTTTATTTATTTAGAGATTTCTAAAAATATCGAAACCTTGTTGAAGACTCATTTTGAATGTTCTCAATTGTATTTGTTCCCTTTTTTGCTGTTTAATTTTACACTATTTTTTCTTAAACGTTGAAAGTTCCTATAATAGTTTTTAAGTTTTTATATTCTTTGACACAAAAACCCCATAAATTATTGTGAAGAGTGATCAATGTAAGAATTCTGTGATTTCATTTGTTTGAATTCGCAATACTAAACAGTTTATGTTTTCTCATAATTGGATTATAGATTTGAAAATATTTATGACCAACAATAACTCAAAAGTTTTAAACTGCCCAATGAAATTGAATAGTTAAAAACTAAAAACCCCAGATTTATTTACTAAAAAGCTGCATGACTGGTTTTCACTGATTTTGCACGTTTGATTTTCTAATCCTACATTCCAATTCCCCGACGACTCAAAGCTAGAACTTGCAGCTTTCAACTTAAAACTTTGAATTTAATTATTTTTTATTTTTCTGTAAGAAATTTCAAAAATATGAAAATGATTAGTTCTTAAAAGCTGGAATTTAAGAACATTGGTTCATTTGTTTTCAGCCCTCATTCCAAATAGTTATTCAGCTTTAGGATCATTATATCATCTAAAAACCTCGTGCTTGTGCCCCGTGCTACAAACAGTAGAAAAAAATCCCGCCAAAAATTTCGCTGAACTTTTTAATCATTAGCAGGCACTGATTTGCTGTCCAGTACATGTGAACTCTAGATGGTCGTTTCTAATGCCCAGCCCATGGTGATGGTGAAAACAACCCCGAGAAGGAAACGAAAATCGGTTTTGAAAAATGGGTGCCATGACTTTTGGTTTGTGGGAGAAAAAACAAAAGTTATATGGGAGGGTCCCTTTTCTTAGATGGGAGGGTCTCAAAACTATTACTAAAACCTTACCATGGTCCAAACACATAACTGTACCAAATTTTGCCGACGATCTGAAGATTTTTAGAAAGATTCACAGCACTGTAGACTGTCTCGCCCTGCAAGCGGACATCGCTACATTAGAGAGCTGGTGTCAGATGAACGGAATGCAAGCAAATGCGAAAAAGTGCAAGATCATTAATTTTACCCGATCAAGAAATGTTATAAATTTTGACTACCAGCTATCCGGCCTCTGTTTGGAAAATACAAAATCTATTCTTGATCTAGGGATTAAAATCGACAACAGGCTCACTTTCGCCGAGCACATAGCGCTAACCGTGGCAAAGGGCTTTGCAGCACTTGGATTTCTTCGCCGAAACACAAGGGATTTTGACGACATATATGCACTGAAAGCCATCTACTGCTCGTCCGTTCGTAGTATCATGGAGTATGCTGTCCAGGTGTGGGCTCCCTCTCAGAGCACTCAATGCTTCCGCCTCGAACGGGTTCAACGTAGCTTCGTAAGATACGCTCTCCGGCGTCTTCCCTGGAATGACCCGCTCCGACTCCCGCCTTATGAGCAAAGGTGTGCTCTGATAGGCCTAACTACACTAGAAAAACGTCGTATTGAACTGCAGCAAGCCTTCATTTTTGATACCTTAACCCACCGTGTTGACTCCGCATACATACTGCAACGTGTCAATATATACGTTTCCACGAGGACACTTCGGCGACGTCAGTTCCTATGGATACCCTATCACCGTACTGTATATGGCCGGAACCATCCAATTGATAAATGTTGTGAAAGTTTTAACTCAGTGAGTCATTTGTTTGATTTTAATATGTGTAAACGTAGGTTTAAATTAGTTTTAAGCAGAGTTTCTTAGGCTTAAGCAACTAGTCTGTACGGTTAGACAACCAAAGACGTAAATAAATAAATAAAAAAAATTTCAGGCTGATCGGTTAAGCGGTGTAGATTTGTATAAGGTGCATACAAACAAACAAACATATATAGTCCAACTCATCTTTATATATTAGATGGTGGTAAAACCAGTGTTAAAACATTATTAGGTTATTGTGTTTTAGAAAAATCTAGGTTGTCCCCCCAATTTCTAATGAGGTTGATCTGAATATTCTGCTTGCGACAGTGATTCATTTTCGAATCAAATGATTTTGAATTTTATCGCCTCGAAAAAACAACTGCTGAACTATGCATAAATTTTTTTAAAACAAACAGTTAAGAATAACAATATTTATTTATTCTGTTTCCATATTATACACAACACGTATCATCACTTTTTCTATACTAGATGACGAATGAGTATTTTTTTAGTTGAACTCAAGTTTGTTCAACTTAATCAGAAAAGCCTATTTTGGTCCATAATATTTAAAAAAAATTAAAAAAAACCAATTCTCTAAATGGTAAGAAATGGAATTCTGAAAAAATATGCACTGATGCTTTTAAATAGAAAAAAAGTATAGTTTTCCAATTGAGCCATTAATAGGTTTTGCGACGATTCTGGATCAAAATATGATGCTGTTTTTTAATCTTGTACTGTGGTTTTCTTGTTAGACTTCGGAAATTTCTAATCAAATAGGCAAATCATCATCAAAATATGAGGTTTCTTAGACCATTTATCAAAGGTCTTTAATACATAAAAGAAGATTATACGCAGCTTGTATCCAACATGAAGGGGCAATGACAAAAAATTCTTTTTAATGTTCAGGTTTAAAAATTTAATGTTTACACATGGTTCCCGAAGGAAACAACAAAAGGCTATGAATTCTACATTAAAGAGGCAAGTTTGCATCATTTTTTTTTAAGGACGCAAACAAGTTTTCAAGTGAAGTCAAGCACAACGAACTTTCTGTTAATGTTCCATGTATTTATTTTGGAAATATTACTTGAATAGTATATGAATAGTAAACTGAGCATCTTCTTGATTGAACTGCAGTTCATATCGAAAAACACTATTTAAATTTCATCTGAACAAAAAAGTACATCGGTTAAATGCGTTCAACTATTTTATTGCATTGTCCGATGTCCTCAAAGTTTAACTACAAAATCGATCCTTAAGAATCCTAAGATTGTTTTGCTAGGATGCAGAGTTGACCTCGGTCCTAAAGCATAATTTTACATTCTATCATCCCTTTCTCTTATTTTCCTCTCTATCTATTGACTAGTAGGACGTGGTCGGCGCCGTTATTGATGTATAAAGAGAGAGCATCAGTTTTGTTCATTGTGAATGTGTTGTCAATCCCAGACACCATTTTTTTGACCTCTGGGCAAAATTGATGGCCTCGGTCAATCACGGAGTAGCAACCATTGGTGATGTAGAATTAATTGTACTGAGCCACACCAGCGGTAATGGAATTCGAAATGCTTTAGTACTATTATGATGAAATAAACTATGGAAAGCAAGAACTTTATATCATTTTAAAAGTATAATTCCGAATTTTTAACGGCATTTCGGTTTCAATGACTTACGGTGGATGTGAGTAGTCAATCAAGCTAAGCTTAGCTAAGCTAAAATCGACCCTTAAGATTATGAAGATTTTTTTTAATCAGAACAAATCAGGACATTTTAAAGACCATTTTTCAAAAACCAGAACAACTCGAAGGTTTTTCAAAACGGTACAGGAAAATCAGGACAAACTCTGAATAATCAGGACACATGGCATCTCTGATCAAAGCAAAGACATTTCTGTCACCAGGTAGCGCTGTTCATGGGTCTCGTTTTTTCGTAAGGTGGTGTATATCGGTAGATATACGCCTGCCTTTTCTTAATAGGGTGAAAATCGTATGTTTTTTTTTGTAAATTTAAAAATAACTTGTGAAAACATTAATTTTTTTAACTACGTCAATTTGATGTCCCATCAACTTAAAATTTTTGATGTACTAGCGGTATGATTTTCTGAGGACATTCAGTTTTTAGAATCCATTGCACAGTGGTGCAGAACATCAATCCAGCTGTACGAAATTAATAGCGCCCAGGGATGAAGAGAGAGACATTTCATTAACAATCATCAATCACTAAATTAATTATTTTCAACGTTTTTTCTTTAAGTAAAATAGGTAATTTTTATATCAAAGAGAATTTTCGATTATTCTAAACTCTGTTAGTTCCACCGATTTTCCCGCTTATTTTAAATGAGAATGGTTCCGCTTATCATCAAAAATACTCGCAAAGGTGTTGTTACGAAAATGTGCAATTTTTGACGGACGAGCCTTCCAAAATGTTCAATAAAATAAACTAAATGCTTTCTATAGAGCTTCAGCAACTTCTCAAACCATCATAATGTATGAGACAATTGTAGATATTGGCTTGTTACAACTTTGTTTCGAAGTCAGCGACCCATTTTATCCAATCTATAACGTGTCAGATTTAAAAAAAACTGTTTTTTCAAGGTATTTTTTACTTTGACTGTAACTCCTGAGAGTGATGTTATAGGACTTTGACATATTCGACAAATTCAAGTATTTTGAACAGATAAGCAACTTTCTGAAGACATTGAAGCCCTTATTCGAATAACAAAAAAGTTAGAATTTTCGACAAATTTATGTATTTTGACAAAAATCGGAAAAGTGATTGTCATCAATATATGTTTCTATATTTTTCATAGGATTAGACTCTTTGATTAAAATAAGTTCAAAGATAGTTCAAAGCTTGAGTTATTGATATAAAGTCGAACTACGCTTTTATTCCACTTCTAGCTCCCCACTGGGTTCTGTAGATATACTTTAACAATTTTAACATACGAATTATGGTCAAATACTTGATTTCAAGGTTCTTCAAGATCTGCCTGTTAAACTTTTCTCTATTTTCCAAAACCTTGAAAACAAAAAATTGTTGTCGATGTTCTTCTTGCTTGAGAGCTGTCTACTTGAATAATTCTCATTTTTCTTTCAAGCAGATCCAGTACACAGTAATTACACAGTAATCAGGAAAATAAGGCTTTTTAAAAAAATCACGGTAAAGCTGAAGTTTATCAGGACATCAAGATGGATCTTCAAAAATGGCAAATCCTGAAAAATTAGAAACATTTGCATCACTTCACATGTCATTTAAGTGAGTCCTCCCAGGGAGGCCTCTTCGAATGAAGCTCTGAGGGAGAAAAGAGTGAATTGCACACTCCAGCGGCCAGCGTTTCTGGCGGTTGAAGAGAGAGTTTCTTTCGAATCCCAGTAGTTTTTGGGTTCCGCCTCAATGAGAAGCCCTGCTCCTGCTCTTTTGAGTTGCGCCGAAGAAGCCTGCCGAAGCCTGTTAGGATGACTTAATACTGTTCAATTAAACAATACTTTGGGAAATTAATACCATTTATAGGAAAAGAGTATTTTTGCTTGCCCATAAGCATTTCAGGTGCTTTGTACCATCTTGTGGTAATATGAGAAAGGTACACCAAAGGAAGAGGTTACAGAATCTCAATGACAGTTGGTGCTTACTCTAAGCTTAAAATGAAATATAACGTGCATTACTCCAAAGATGACATGATTGGTTTTTACAGCATTGGCGTAAACACGGCCTTAGCGCAAAATTGTACAATACAACAACATTCATGCGAAACAAAAAAAAAATTCCGACGGGAGAGTGGCCATTGAACCCAAAACAACGTTCTCAACCTGTCTTGCCAGTTGCATCACTTAGCCATGTGTACTACTTGAGTCGGTTGAAAAACGCGTGTTCAAATTCAACGCTCAATCGATTCATTCAATTTGTTCACGTCTTCTACCTGACGCTTGACCGGTGGTTATTTCCATCCTCCTTTGGCGTGTGATAAGATAGGGATGGGGAACGAATTTTTTTTTTCTTTCAGGCATACGCAATGCTTATGCCTAGGAGGACAATGCCATTCGACGCTAAGCTTCTTAACGCCAATAGTGTGAGCACTCTATGCCAATGATGTGTAAATATCTGCATGTCATGATTGGCATACATCCTAACCGAGGTTTATAGATTCCGATATACATAAGCCGTTTACAATGGTATAATATTGAGATATCGACAAAGTTTCAAATTAGGGACGATGAACTGAACAGAACTGAATCTTTAAAAAGGATTTATCTAAAGCAGTGATGAAAATTTCTAAATTTTAGGTTTCAACTGAATCCAACCATTTTAGCATCACATATTGAAAACTAATGTTTCAAAAAGGTTATAGGCAGCCTTATGGCAGGAATTTAAATTACCCAGAAAGCCTAGATTATTACTTTTCGTTTTCGTTCATGTTAAAGTCAAGCACATTCTGCGTGAAACACAATTCGGTAGCAAAACAACTTAGAGGTCAATTTTAAATGGCAACTTGCGCTAATTCGGTTAACATTAACTACTTATTCACCATCTAGACTTGTTTCGCTTAAATCAACATCTTGATTCCAGGAAAAAAAATTAAACTGAGCAAATAAAATTCCAAAACAATCATCTCACCTATAGTGCTGCGGACTAAGATGGGTCACTCGGTGCGGTTCCCTTTGACCCGTCCAAATCATCAGAGGAGATCAGGAGCGACGGCGACAAAACGATGGATGGATGGATGGGATTATGGGAATTGAGTCAAACGTTCAACGCCGGCAGCAACCGGAAGTTTGAGGTTATGGTCGAGGCTCATCAAAAAATGACAATTACGAGCACGTTTCGGGAAACTTGTTCTGAGATCCGTCCAGCGGATCTAGTTTTTGAGTTGTGTTTTTATTTCTGCCTCGTTCTTCTTAGAGCCGTGGAGCAGGGTAATTATTTTCTAGCTTATTAGCGTTTTTGTAGCCTGTTTTTTTGTCGTTTGGTTTAGTGCGTTTTTCTTTTTTTTTTTTCGGGAACAGCTGCCGGACTCTATTGACCTTTAGGCTTCATCTTCTGGAATCTGCAACAACTGGAAAGAAAAGGAATGCGCAAAAACTAACGTTAATAGAAACAAATTTACGTCGATTGTAATCAACTGGTTGTTGAGGAATAGCACGAAAACATGGCAAATTGTTTTTGTTTGTTAAAAACACCAGTATCATTCCCAAAACTGTACTGTTCTTGATGCGTTTTTCATCTTTTATCTTCATCTTTTTCTGATAGTACACCTTTCTTTTTTTTCATTTATTCCTTAGTTTTTAACAATTTTATGATTTCTTGTACTTTCTTTCTCTTTTATTGCATTTCTTTTATTGGATTTTCGTTTTTTCTTTTACAATTTTTATTAATAATTTTTTTAAATTTTGTTCCTTTTATAACATTTTACCTCCCTTTTCCATTGTATGTATTAACCTTTTATCTTTAATTATTTTTCATTTGATTTAATTCTTCAAATCTATTTTTCTTTGTATCATTTTCCTTTTTTATATTTTTTTAAATTTTTTTTTATTTTGTATTCTTTTTATTTTTTTTATTTTGTTTTTTTTTTTTGTTATTTTATTAAATTTTTTGTTAAATTGATTATGATTTTCTTTATTTTCTTTTTTTCATTTTATTTTTTTATTTTTTTTTCTTTTTTTCCTTTTTTTCCTTTTTTTTCTTTCTTTTTTTTCATTTTTTTTCTTTTTTTTTCAATTTATTCTAATTTAAAATTTTAAAATATTTTTTATTTTATTCTTCAATTAGGCTGGAACAAATATCAATTTCTTCTTTTGTCACCCCCCCCTTCGAAATTTCCAAAAACCTGAAGGGGGAAATAAATAAAGTTTGAAGTATTTAACGTAAATTTCGGAAAAAAATTCAAGAATCCAAAAGATTACTAGACGAAAAAACAAATTTTGGAAGATGGACGTTATTTCACCTTTTGTATTCTTGATTTTATTGAATTTTTCGATAAAAAATAACTTGTTTTTTAGGTTTTGTGCAACAATATTGTATGCAACTTTGTTGCAGACAAGCTTTCGTGAAATTTATTCCAATTTATTTGTTTTTCACTTAATTTTTCATTGTCCCCCCCTCGCGATGTTCCAACTCCAAGTGACAAAAGAAGGATTTGAAATTTGTTCCGGCCTTATATTTATTTATTTTTTTCTCTTTTTACAATTTGATTTAATTTATCCATTTTATATTATTTTTAAATTCTCTTTTAACTTATTTTAGTTTTTATTCTTTTTTAATTTTTTCTATTTTTTTTTAATTTTTTATTTTATTTTTGTTTTTTTTATCCATTTATTTTGTTTCTATTTATTTTTATTTATTATTTTTCTATTTATTTTTATTTAAATTTTTTCATTTAATTAAGTTTTTAATTTTTTTTTACCATCTTTCCAATTTTAATTTATTTTTTATTTTTTAAATATTTTTTTTAAATTCGTTTTATTTTTTTTCTCTTTTGATTTTTTTTATCGTTCTCATTCATTGTATGTTTTTTCCTTTCAATTTCTTTCAGGTTTATTCGTTTTTATTGCCTTAGTTTTCCCTTTTAATTGTAATTTTTTTTTTTCATTTTTCTTGTCTTTCCTATAGTTTTTTTTTTAAAAAAAGACACACACCGTCTTAACCGATTTAGGCTTACAGACTGAATAAATGACATGGACAACTTAACCCAAGTAACAATTTAAGTTTTATTCCAACCTTAACAGTTCGCTTAAGACTATTTCCTAAAGCTACTTTATAAGCCAAAGCGCATTCTACGCATTAGCACAACTACTTTAAAGCTAACATATGGCCAAAAGGGCCCATTTTGTTAACGTTTTTAAAGCTAATTCTATACGCTATAATAAAACATCCAACAGAATAGTTTTATTCGACCTTATAGACATAGCTTTAAGAAACCTTTCAGAGCCCTCTTCAGACTATCCACAGCTCTTTTAAAACTACGTCGTGGAATCTGATAGGAATTTTACTGTGGGAGCTGTGAAATCTGATAAGAATTTTACTGTGGCGGCTGTGGAATCTGATGAATATTTTACTGTGGGAGCTTTCTGTTCCGTGTTTTTTCTCGTTTTATCACTTACTCTCCCAAGCATTTGATGATAGGTAAAGATTCCATTTAAAATATTTTAAAAATATTCTCATTCTCATTTTCAATATATCTAAGCAAGAAACTTCCTGCAACCTCAGATTTCTGGTGAAGTATATACGAAATAGCATCAAAACTTAAGCGCGCCTCAAAGAAAATCAACGTTGACCATATTTTAAGCATTTTTTAAATAAAAAATTATAATTTAAGGAAAAAATAAATTGGCTCAAAAGATGTAACTTTTGTTTTGCGTTGAAAATCATCACCTATACAACAAATAGTACCGCCAACATTGTCAAATTTGATGAAAATGTCTAGTTTTTAGTATTAAAGTATTATTTCCAGCAACATGGCGTCAGTAATTTCGATTCAATTTCACAATCAACATGGCGTTCAGTAAATTAATATTGAAAATCTTAAGGCAGTTGTAAAACAGTGTTAAAATGGTTTTATGCCGGTTAGAAAAATGTGGTAATAAAACAATTTCAATAAACAGTTTTTAAATGGTTTTAAGAGACCTTGAATGACAGCTTCGTTTGACGTTTCTCTTAATGGAATACACGCTCATGATGGATTTATCCATTTTTGAGAAAGAGAAGTTTTTCGCAATAAATGAGAACATTTCGATTTGTTGCTTGGCAAAAAGCATTCATGCAACTTTTTGTTTTGTTTCCTTTTAACTATGAATAGAGGATGGTCAATTATCTTTAAATAACAAGTAGGAATTGCTATCAAATAATCTCAAACTGTTTTGGAATAGAACATTTTCTGTCATCAAAAACCTGGCCTCAAAGCTAAATAATAACCCGCATAAATGAAGATTATAATCAAATGATTTTTGAAGCGTAATAAAACGTTTAGCAAACGATTATTGAAATTGTAAAAACATTGCCTGAATCGTGAATTTCGAAATGATTGAATTTTGAATGTGTAGTAAGGTTATGTAAAACAGTTAAAAACTGTTAAAACAGTTGTATGGGAAAACATTGGAAGCGATAAAACGATTCTTTAAAACGTCCTTCGGATGTTTTGCTTACTATTACCAGAACTGCATTACGCTTTAAATAAATCGTTATTTTCAATGATCGGCCAATGCTAGTGGTCTTCATTTTGAATATATCATCTGAAGGCTGATTTAGAATGAGCATTTTCGCTTGTGACGAAACTCAATTTCTCCTTCTTTGCTGAGTTGAAGCCGGTTTCTGCAGTTTTCTAGAAATTTTCAAGGACGGTTAATCTGAAAATAATTTTGTTAGTTCTGGATTGGATGACGTAAATAAAGATCAACTTCGCATTGAGAGACAGAGATGAATAAATAAAACGAGTAGTTTAATAGGCATACTTGTAAATAAATTTTCTAATACAGTTATTCTTATCGAATCAGAAAAACCGTTTATTCACAGTAGGCTTTTATTCGAATTGAGCGAATAATGATGTGGACTGATTTGCGGTTGTTTTAAAATATGAATGCGGATACAACAAAGTTGTTTTTATTTTTCAGATGAATTAGACTGTGTTAATTTATATCATTTTGATAGCACGCTTTTCTCAATTTTGAGTGATAATCCTGTCAAAACAGGTTATGCTATCTCAAAAAGAGGTAAAAAAGTTTAAGCGTGTATACGTTCTTCTCGATTGTCAAATCATCTGTCACTTAGTTTTATCATGCCTACATCCAATGTTCCAATAAAACAGTTTTTCAACTTGGCTTGAACGCTAGTTTTAAAAGCGCATTGAGCGCATTATTAAAACTGGTACCAAAGCTCTAATAAAAAGAGGAAAATATGTGTTTTATTGAATCTTTAGCAATACTTTTGCAACTTTATTACAACACTGTTAAGATAGTGTTTTATTCAAGTTTTAGCAAAACTTTCAGGGCTCTTTTAAAACACACGATAAATGAAGCATTTCCTATGTTACAATAAAACCGTTTTAAAAATTGGATGCCATCGAAAAGTCTTCATAAAACAATATTATAACTCAAAAAAGCCAATTGGCTTGATCTGTGTTACTTGGGTAAGATTAACATTTAATACCCAGTACCGAGATGGGAATCGAACCCATGCCATCAGTGGACCAGCGATTACCGTCTTACCACGCTAACCACTCGACCACCAAGACGTACTTATTTCATTTTATTTTAAAATTGTGTTTTTTTGTTTGTTTTTTAATTTCTTGTTTTTTCTTTTATATTTTAAATTGTTTTTAATTTTCTTTCTTTTAATTTTTTTTTCTTCAATTTTTTTTAAATTTTTTTCCATTTTTGTCCCTTTTTTTTTAATTTTTTGCGTTTTTTTTCATTTTTTTTTATTTAAAAAAATTTTTTTTTACTTTTTAATTTTTCTTGAATTATATATATTTTTCTTTTCTTTTTTATTCTTTTTTTCTGCCTTACTTCTCTTTTTTCATTTGTTTTCATCTTCCTTTTTGCATTTCATTTTTTTTCGTTTTGTTCTCAATCATTGTAGATTTTTTCTTTTCTATTTTTATAAGGTTTGTCTGTTTTAATTTCCTTGATATTTTCTTTATTTTTTTTCCTTTTTAACTTTTGTCCATTCTTTACTATTTTCCTTTCTTTTAGTTTGTCTCTTTTAATTTCCTTGATATTTTGTTTAATTTTGTCCGTTCCAACTTTTGTCATTTTTTCTCTTTTTTTCCTTTTTTATTATTTTCAATTTTTTACAATTTGTTTTGATTTATCCCTTTTTTATTATTTTCATTTATTATTCTTTTTTTACTAACTTTTTACCTATCTTTTAGTTTTTTTTTCAGTTCTTTTTATTATTTTTTATTTATTTTTCGTTTTAATTTTTTTTTATTTGAAATTTTTTAATTTTTCATTTATTTATCTTTTTTTACTTTTCCTTTAAATTTTATTTTTTTTTTCATTTTACAATTTCAATTTTTTTTAATTTTTTGTATTTTTTTTTAATTTGTTTATTTTTTTCTCTTTTGATTTTTTTTTTTGTTTTTTCTCAATTATTGTATGTTTTTCCCTTCCAATTTCTTTTAGGTTTGTTCGCTTTTATTTCCTTAGCATTCCGTTTTATTTGTTTATTTTTCTCATTTTTCAGAAATGTTTTTCTCTTTCTTTTTTATCTCATTTTATTCCTTTCATTTTTCAAAATTATCTATGTTTTCATTTTCGGCTTTATGTTTTGCTTTTTTTCTACTTTTATAATCTTTTTTTTCTAATATTTTTTTTATTCAACTTGATTTTTTATTTTTTTTTTTTCGTTAGTTTTTTAACATCTCTTGTTTTTTTTCTATTATTGGTAATTATTCCATTTTTTTCCTATAATTCTTTTATTTCTTATAAATCTTTCATATTGTTTGTAATAGGGAAAATCCTAGGTTTTTGTTTTATTTTGCTTTTTTTGGATGATTATCTTTTTTTCCTTTTGCTTCTCAAATTCTGTTAATTTTTTGGCTATTATTTTTCTTTTTTTCCTCACATATTTTCTTGAGTTTGTTTCCTTAAATTTTGCATCCAAGATTTTATTTCTTGAATTTAAAATTTGTTTATTTTCTTTTGATTGAGTTTCTAGTCTAACAATTTTTTTAAATTTTTTCGCTTTATATTTAATTAATAACTTTTCTTCAACCTTTTTTGTAACAATATTCGTTTCACTTTTATCTTTTCTTCTTTACATAATGTTTTTCATTCTCACCAGTATTTTATCTTTATTTGGCTTATATCATTTTGTTCATTTTCGATTTATTTTTGCTTTCGCATTACATTTCTTTATATTTATGTGTTTTTTTCTATTTTTTTTTTAATTATTATCAGAGAATGTTTTTTCTTATGTTTCATTTTCTTATGTTCCTTTTAAGTTTTTTTTGTTTGCAATTTTTTTTCATTTTTTATTCTCTATTGTTTTTTTTTTAATCTTTGGAATTGTTTTTTTTTTTTGTTTGATTGTTCGTTTATCCTTATTTTTGAAATATTTTTTTTTTTGTATTTAGACTTGAATTTTTTCGTTTTTCCATAATCAATTATTTTTTCATTGAATTCTTAAAGTTTTTTCCTTTTATTTAACATCATGTATAGACACATCAACTTTTTAAACTATAACTAATATACCTTTTTTTTATTAAATTGATCCATTCTTTTTTTCTTTTGATCTTTTTTATTTTGTCCTCAATTTTTTAAGAATGATTCTCTTAATAGATTTTTTTTCATTTTAAAATGCATTCATGCTATTCTATTTTATTTAATGCTTTTTCCTTTTTTTATTGCAGACCTCGTTCGCTTTTGGCAACACTCGATTTTGGCAACATTCGATTTAAACACATGTGCCAAAATCAAAAATTTTATTTTTGGAACGATATTTCCATATAGATTTCGCTATAACAGGACCAATATAATTAAGACAAACATCATAAAAACGTTTTGATGTACTTGAGTTTTGATAAAATATAACAACAAGAACAAAAAATTTAAAAAAAACACTCAAAAATGACAAAAAAACAAAAAAAACTCAAAATACCCAAAAACAAATATGTACAAACAAAAGAGTAGAAATGACAAAAAATATCGAAAAAAAAGGTTCAAAATGACAAAAATAGCAAATATGATATAATCAACATTTTAAACATAACAAAAAAAAGATCAAAATGTGTCTAAAACATGATAAAAATGACTAAAAATTATCAAAAAATGGAAAATTGAGTGAGTAATAATAACAATGGTTTATGATTATTATTAGATAAGAAAAAAGTTGATGAAAAAACCGTTCGATTATGGCAACACAAAATTCTCAAGCATATTTCCAAAATAAGAAAAGCACTTATATTTACTTTTTTTGCGTTTTTCCTCTCTTTTTTAATTTTTATGCTATTTTATTTCATTTTCAGATAATTTTTTAATGTTTTTTTTTCTTTGATCGTTTTTTTTTGTTCTCTCATTTAACTGGTAACGTGTATTTTTCAAATTTTAATTTTTTTTGCGTGTTTTTTCCCTTACATTTTTTATTATTATTTCTTTTCCATATTTTTTTGTCTTCAAAACTAACTGTTTCGTTCAAATTTTTTCAACGTTATCAAGCAAATTCTATTTTTTTTTTGTATTTTTCTGTGACTTCAAAATATTGGATTTTCTTGAAAAATTAGTTGAACAAAAATGTTTATGCTTCAATGGAATATATTAAAAAAATATAAAAACTAATTAGAAAAAAGCTTCAGGGCATATAGTCTAAGTTACTGGCCCTTAATCCAGAACTGCCGCGGCGATCATCGATGCTGCAAGCAGTTCAAGTAGAAGGAAGAAGAAGAAGAAGAAAAAAGCTTCAATAGCATTACGAAAAATATACTGACTTCCAAAAATATTAACAAGTAAAATGAATTAATATTTCACAATTTGGAAAACGAAACTTTTTTTAAGAATTCCAATAAATAAGTGAACAAATATTTACGTGATCGAACCTAAAAGTTTGTTTACTTTTGAAAAAAGTTTGATAGTAAACCAAAGTCAAAACAATAAAAAGATAATAAAAAAATACCACGAAAGAATGGAACAAGTTGATCTCACTCCACTAAGATTTTCGTGCTTGTAATGCTAATTTTTTGATGTTTTTTAATTATCAACCATAACTTAAAATAGAATGAAATAAAAAAAAATCAAAAAAGAACACATCAAATTAGACATGGATATGAAAAACCTGTTTTAATTGTTGACATTGTTAAGGTAGGATTTTAGAATGGTTTTTTTCTGCAATAAGCAGCTTAACTACTAGTTTTTATAAGTGGAAAAACTTTGTTTAACGAAATTTTCCACAGTTTTGAGAATTTAGGAGGATTCGGAATTCAAAAACCATAACCAGAGTATTTTTACTACTTGATGCAAAATTCGTTTATATTTCTAAAGAGTCCACATTTCATACCAGCGTTTTTTTTTCAAGATTATTACTGAACCAATGCAGATCAATACTACTTAGGGCAAACTTTATTAAAAAGAAAAAAAATTGGAACTCAACTTTTGTTATCCGGAACAAATTCAAACCTTGGTTTGTTGTCTATGATTTACGATTCTAATAAAACAAAGATGATAAAAATGGCAAATATCAAGCACCCACCATAAAAGTTAAACTGTTTGTTAAGTTTTACTTGAATATCAACCTGACTTTATAACAAAACTGTAAAACCGGCCACCAAGTGCCTGTAAAACCAGAAACCGGCACAAATTGGTGAAGGTGCTATAAATTTAGCTAAATTATGTGACATTTGCTAGTGCCGCGCAAAATATGCAAATCGTTTGTCAACCTTATGCAATTTTGGGGGGATGTGAATATTTCAATCGTCCGAAACTTAGGTCTTTGTATTGTTTGCAAATATCCGAAGCGAAATTTCTCATACCGTAAAAAAACACAGAGACCTTAAACTTAAGGATTTTATTGCTGCACAGCAAAATGAGAGGAAAAAAATTGAAACAACTCTCTCGATCAGCTGAGATTTTTTAAGTGTTTTTAAGTCTGAAAGACATAACCCCAACTAGCGAATAAAGTCGCTGCTCAAGTGGCTGAAATTGCTGAAACGAGAGCGAGAGATGGTAAATGTGCATTTCTAATTCGATTACACGATCATTGTTCCGCTTGCCCCGGTACAGTATCGGTAATGGTAGGCAGGTTCATGTGAATGGTACGGAATTTTGCCCCCATTTTTTTCTTGCCAACCGACCGGCGACAATTGGCGATTGTGGTGCCGGGAAAGACTTTGCGCCGTTTCGCCCTTTTATCGGCACTTTCTTCGGACTGTGATCGGTCAGCATTATGTTACCTAATGAAAGATCATCACCATTCGTGACCGGGGCGCCCTGAAACTTTGGTAACTCCCACACATCAAAATAATAACCCCAAGCGGTTGTGGTGCTCTTTCACAGCTGAATAAATGAAAAATACATCTCATTTGTTTGAGAAAAAAAAATCAAAAAACTAACATTTTGAATCATCAAAAAGAGTACACATTGTTGTTAAAAATTCTATTTAGAGTTAATAAAAACGGTTGAACCAATTGTGTTTATAATCATAGGATTCAATGAACATTAAATTTATGGTCATGATAGATTTTAACATCAAATCGAAAACATGTCACCTCTTGCCATCAACAAATTTTGTAACATTGTAGTCGTATTAATGGAAAGAAAAAATTAGCACCCCATGTAGTGATGACACTCTCTTTTTTCTTTTGTAAGTGTAAAATGCCATAAAAATCCTACGAATTAATATGCCATTCAAAGGCTAATGAATACTATTATTACCTACACCATTGATGCTTCGGCGCTGCAGCTCCAATACCACATGAGTATGAGCTCATTCGGGAGGGTCTTCACCGGGTTTGTTCATTAATAAAAAGCCACTCGATTACGCCACTTCGATATGACGGCAGTTGGTGACATTCGTTCCGAAGCTAATCTTTTCTAAAAGACGTCCATGACTGGATAGATCCGTTATTAAAGGATGTACTGTGAATGAAAGTGTTTGTCCGTCCAGGCAGCACTTCAAATGGCTACCTTATAGGCGATAGATTGTAGCCGGGTTTCATCGTCGGACAAAAGCTTCTACACTAAGTTTCGAAGCTAATATGGTATGAATTATGAACGGATTGCATTAGACCCTCGCCGGCGTGTATTAGATCGGTCAATGCACCCATGTGTAGGAAAAGACCCGTGTACAAAATAATATCCGAAATAGAGGCCGTGCGAATGGGCGGTTTCCAGGGTTTGAACCCTGAAGTACCGCACGGAGATTTTTTCCAAGTAAAATTTTCAGTTCAAGAAATGAATTTTCCGTAGTTTCGTAGAATGACTTAATTCAAAAAGGTGTTTAAAAATAAGTGTAAAAAATTTCAGAAAATTTGCTTTAAAATACGATTTCTGGCCTTTAGAAGCATTTTTTGGTCATGCTGAGCTTAATTTGGGATCTCAACTTTAAAATGCGATTTCTGGCCTTTAAAAGCGTTTTTTCGACATTCTGAGCATAATTTGGGATCACAACTTTAAAATGCGATTTCTGGCCTTCGGCGGTATTTAGCCCAACTTAGTCACCCTAAACCTAAGAATTTTCACTTTATAACACTTTATAACGTTCACGAATTTAAACTAATTTTTAATTGTTAGTTTCGATTTACAATTTAATAAACTCAAATCTTGACACACAAAAACATTACCTCATCATTTAAATTGCTTTTTTTTTGGAAAAGTGTATCTAAACAAGTTCGTCCATTACTTTATTACTTACCATTTTGATAATAAAAAAATCTGCTATCTCATTACAAATTTTATGCTGATATGAAATATTTTCGAGTAAGCAAATTCAGCCTTAATTTTGTATTGTATTTCTCGATCTTCAAAATGTTCAACTCCACATTCAAAAGGGTTTTGATGAATTACACAAGGCCACAATTCACATTTTTCTGAGGTGAGAAAAAAGAGAGCTAATTTTGGTGCCCTGAAACTTTTGGAAATAGATCAAAATTATTTAAGATCTACACTTTTCTGACATAACTTTAAAATATTACAAAAAAAAACTTAAAATATTTTTTTTATATTTGTTTTATTTTCCCAATACTGTGAAATAGTAATAGATTTTTAATGAATTTTTGAATAAGTAATAACTTAATTGAATTTTAACATTTTGAAAGGCAAAAATCAATTCGTTTTTCAGACTTCAACCAATTTGTTAGATGAAATAAAACCTTGTTTTTTACTATTCAATTATGTCAGAAATACTTACTCCCAATTTTTTAAAACTGTAGATTTTAACTTATTCAGATCATTCATTCATCATCATCATCATCAAAATTATATTCCATAATTGAATAAAGCTTGATAAACAAATTCGAAATCAGTTTTTTTTTCTTGTAGATTTGTGATTTGTCAGTTATCAATAATTGATTTCACTCAAAACTGATTCATTCTTAAACTTATAATCTTCATATCATCAAAAGAAGAGCGAGTTCAGGACGCCATAAGCTACCATAGGCATCAAGATGAGTTAGCAATTAAACTCCATAAAAAAAAAAGTTTAAAATGGATGGTTTTTATTAACAAAAACTCTTTCTAAAATGATAAATCATATCATTCTCATCTTTATGTTATATTCAAATTTTTGAAGAGTTTAATCACCGTTAGTTTTTAAAAAAAGAATAGAAAGTTAGAAGAATTGAATAGATATTCAAAATGAACGAGAAGAATTTTAATATTTATTAGGATTTTCATCAAACAACCCAAGGTGCCCAAGGTGTGCTGCTCATGGAAGCGCTAAAACGGTCCCATGCATAAAACCGTGCTTATGAGGTGGATGGCTGGCGGGTTGTAAATGTGTCAGTCGATAACGGTAGCCTGTGGGGCACCGGGACAAACCCAACAGTCCTTGCAGTCCTTGCTGCGCTAAAGCAGGGCACTGACGTAGTCGACCGTATATTTCCCTAGCTACTCGTGGGGTTCAAAAATGATTCAAAATATGTACTGAAACTAATGATAAAAGAAAGAAGGAGGAGAGTGCGGAGAAGGGTGCAAGCCCTAATCCGTTCGGTGGCGGGAGTTTACGGCGATTTCCAGCTCGGCAGCTTGCTGTCCAACTGGTAGAAACTCCAGAAGGCTCCATAGCGGAAGAAAGAAGAGAGCCTGTCAGCTCTCCAGAGAAGAAGGAAGTTCCTATGCCGAAGGCAATGAAGGACGCGATGACAGAAATGAAGGCTTTGACTAGCTTGGTTTTGAGCAAGCAAAACATTCATAAGGAGGTCAAGGACAAGCTTGTAAAGGCTATGGCTCTTTTTACAGAGGCAAACAAAGCAGTCCTAGAGATGGTAAGAGCGCTAAATGGCAGCGCTACTAGTAGAAGAACAGAGGCGGAGAAACCCTCTAAGGCGAATGTCAGTCGCCCGAAACGGATCGATGCCTTCGTTCAAACGGTGAGGAATGAGCTCATTACTCCGAAAAGCTCTAAGAGTGTAAAGAGGAAACGAGGGTCACCAGGTGATCCAAGACCTGGCATCCTAAAGAAGAGGGCCCGAGACCCGATGGTTCGACAGGAACTGAAAGGCAAGGACGACAGACCCAACGAGGGAGCGCCCTTGGAATGGCAAACAGTGACGCGTAAACACCGTAAGGAGAAAGCTAAGAAAACAAACCCCAAGCCCAAAAAGCAGCAAAGCCGCGTAAGGGAAAAAGGTGAAGCTATCGTAGTTAAGGCGCCAGAGGGTACGTGCGCGGACGTGCTTCGTCAGATGCGGACCGAGGACAAGCTTGCTGGACTAGGTGAAAACGTGAGGAGGATCCGTCGTACTCGTTCCGGTGAGATGATCCTCGAGTTGAAACGAAGTTCAGCAACAAAGAGTGCATCCTTCAAGGTGCTAGCGGAGGAAGTTCTAGGCGAGAAGGCGGAGGTTCGTGCGTTATGTCACGAAGTAACCATCCGTATCAAAAACCTCGACGAAATTACGACAGAAGATGAAGTCAGGACAGCGCTAGTCGATCAGTGTAAGAGTTTACCCCTAGACCCCTATTATAGTTCGGCGATCCGCTGCAGCAGAAGGAGGGTCCTGGCGAGTGTGACCTCGTCCATTCTGCGTTACGGAGTGGCAGCCTGGAAGGCAGCATTGAGCAGGCAGTGCAATCTGCAAAAGCTCTGCAGTGTGCAGCGGCTGATGAACCTGCGTGTAATCAGCGCATACCGAACGGTGTCCTCGGTAGCTGCTGATGTTGTGGCGGGGGTCAAGCCCATCTCGGTCTTGCTAGAGGAATATGCCTTCTGCTACGAGAACAGGCACATGCCCGACGTGCGGAAACATGCCAGAGAGATCTCGCTGTCCAACTGGCAGCACCAGTGGGACAGCTCGGAACGTGGCCGGTGGACCCATCGCTTGATCCCTAATATCGGATCCTGGATGGATCGAAGACATGGTGAGGTGGACTTTTGCATGACACAGTTCCTGACTGGTCACGGATGTTTCATGCAGTACCACCATCGGTTTGGACACGTGGCTTCGCCATCCTGTCTAACTTGCGGAGACATAATAGAGACGCCAGAGCACGTAGTGTTCAGCTGTCCAATAGACTGAGTCGATTTGGGGTCATTTTTGAATTTCTCAAACCCTGGGGTCTTAAAAGCTTCGCCTTGGTCCAAAACTCATCCACGATTTTTTGCAGAATTTTTAAGTAACGTTTACATGAGTAAATTTGAACTTTTAGGTTTGTATGGGAAAATTAAATATTTTGTACTGAAAAATCAACATCGTTTCTGTTTCTTTTTTGGAGCCGAGCCAGTTGATGGTTTTTGTGCCAATTTATAAAATTCCTAAGGGAAATTTTCCGCTGAACAACTTTGTCGAAGACCGGAACTTTGTATCTCATTAGGCAAAAAAGTTATTAGCAGTTTAATAGGGGTATGTCTTTTCGCAAAAAATCTCCATACAAATTTTAAGTTCTTTGCGCCAGCTCGTCCTTCTGCCAAACGACCTGAAACTTTCAAAAAGTCATTTTTTCACTTAAAGGCACCAATCTAAGGGGTGCCGCATGGAATATAAGGATTTTTTTGGTTATGGGCCAGTCTAGTGTGCTGAGACAGGCGCGAGTCTAGGATAAGCTGCTCTCGATTCGGCACACGGCGGGCAAAAACCCTAGGGTTGCCAGCCAAAAAGGGAAGAGGAATACCGGACCACGGTCGGAGTAGAATGTCCTTTCGGCGGGGGGCATTCGAGTAGTGTGCGTCCGTTCCTAGCAGTAAAGCATACAAAGATAAGACTTTACCTTCTGCGTATGCCGAACTGTTTAGGTACGTCGCGATCGTTGTGTAGGATACCTCCACCGCCGCGGAGTATCTGAGTAGAACGCGCTCCCTACGAGGGAGGCTGCGGGGATAAAACTAGACCTTCTTCGTAGTCGAACTCGTAGGGGGAAGAGTATTTACGCCGCGAAATACTCTCGGGTAGGGTGACTTCACGTCGTCGCCGGGTGAGGATGAATTCTTCGCCGGGAATCATCCGAGTAGTTTTTCGTAAAGCCCCGGACGTGTGCTGTGACAGGCGCGTGTCCAGGATAAGCTGCTCTCGACCGGCACACGGACGGGCAAAGAGGAGAGGGCCTCGAGCCAAGCCAGGCAGAGCCAAGATCTCAAGTCGTTAGAGGAGAGGTCATTGGTCTCTTGCAGTGGTCTCGAACAGAGGCGGAGTGCACGTTTTTCGTGGGAACCAAGCTAGTCTCGAGTTGCGAATAAAGGCCGGATCTCAAGTCGTTAGAGGAGAGGTCCTTAATCTTGAATCGTAACAAGAGGCAGGGTATGCTGGTGTTTGACTCGAACTGGAGTTTGCCGATGAGCGCTTAAGCGCGGACTTGGTCTCCCATCTCGGGTATAGCCTTCGTTGCAGGTCTGGATGGGAATTATGGCCAGAGGCCCCAGGTGGACTTTATGATGTAGGGGTACTTAGTATCATGAGTCGTCCAATTGCACCCATGGACCCAGAGTAGCATACTGGGGGGACTCGGTCGCTCGACGTGCCTTGGAATGCAATCCGTAAAAAGGATTTACCACCTAGGTGATCAACTAATAAAAAAGACCCCTATTATAGAGCCCTGAATGGCACAAATTGGGTGACCGATAGTGCCAATCTGGGCCCAATAGGGGTGACAGGAAAGTTTTCCATACAAGAAGTGGTCACATCGAATGAAGAAGGCTTCGTGATAGCCAAATTCAATGGGATCTTCTTCTGTAGCTGCTACGCTCCACCGAGGTGGACCTTGGAGAAGTTTTGCGCTACGGTGGATAGGGTAGTCGAGTTGCTCACAGGCCGAAGCCCCGTTATTATTGCTGGGGATTTCAATGCGTGTGCCCAAGAATGGGGTAGTTCCCTTACGAACGCCAGTGGACAGAGTCTACTTGAAGCACTTGCAAGGCTGAATCCATTATAGATATCACATTTCCTAGTCCCAGATGGACATGTAATTGGAGGGTGAGCGAGGACTACACTCATAGTGACCACTTTGCGATTCGTTATCGTGTGGGTAAAAGTGCACGGTCAGTCAGAGGAGAGGTAATGACAGGTGAACGACGCTAGAGGACAAAACAATTTGACCGGAATGTCTTTGTCGAAGTTTTGAAATGGGAGCAAAACCTGTCAAACTTGTCGGCGGAAAACCTGACGAAAGTACTCACACGTGCTTGTGACGCAGCAATGACGAGGAGAGCTAATCGTAGAAACCCACATCCACCAGTTTATTGTTGGACTGGGGAAATCGCGATTTTGCGTGCCAGCTGCCTTCGCGCTAGGCGAAACATGCAAATGGAGAGAGACGAGCGTAGGCCGCTTTTCAAACATGCGAAAAGAAACCTATGCAAGGCAATTAAAGAGAGTAAAAAGGCTTGTTTAAGGAAACTTTGTCTTGATGCCAATGACCGACCATGGGGCGATGCCTACAGGATAGTTATGGCAAAAAAAAAACAAAAGCGGTAACACACCACCTGAAATGTGCCCCAACAAACTGAGGGAAATAACGAGAGAGATGTTCCCTTATCATGATATCAATAGTTGGCCGCAAGTCACGTACGACTGTGGGATACGAGCGAGGAGGAGTTAATATCGTTGGAAGAACTGCGCGACAACGCCAAATCCCTTCAACTGGAAAAGGCTCCGGGTCCAGATGGTATCCCGAACATTGCAATTAATGATTATGGAATTTCCCGAAATGTTCCGATCGTCACTGCAAATTTGTATAGGGGAAAGGATGTTTCCAGATATTTGGAAACGGCAGAAGCTGGTTCTGCTGCCCAAACCAGGAAAGCCGTTGGGGAACCCATCGGCATAGAGACCAATATGCCTACTGGATACGGTTGGAAATATTCTGGAAAAGGTGATCTTGAATCGTA
Source organism: Uranotaenia lowii (assembly GCF_029784155.1). Lineage (NCBI taxonomy): Eukaryota > Metazoa > Arthropoda > Insecta > Diptera > Culicidae > Uranotaenia > Uranotaenia lowii. Next base: position 330,249,462 of record NC_073693.1, read on the forward strand.
TCCAGCGGTACACCGAGGGCGAAGGCGGATTGTCCAACAATCAATTCGGCTTTCGAAAAGGGCGATGCACAGTCGACGCCATTCGAACTGTCATCGAAACGGCTGATAAAGCCAGACTCAAGAAGAGAAGAGGGGACCGTTTTTGTGCGGTAGTGACATTGGACGTGCGTAACGCCTTCAATAGTTTCAGCTGGGAAGCGATTGCTTCTTCGCTTATAAAAATGAGGATACCGAAATATCTCTGCAAATTAGTGGAAAGCTATTTCCAGAACCGCAAGCTTCTACACATGACGAGCGAAGGATTTTAGGAAATGGATGTTACAGCTGGAGTGCCGCAAGGGTCGATACTGGGCCCGGTTCTGTGGAATATTACGTTTGATGAGGTGCTGACATTGAGCCTGCAAGAGGGAGTAAAGTTGGTTGGTTTCGCGGACGACGTCGTGCTACTAGCGACGGGTTACTCTACAGAAATCGTCCAGCAAAGAGCTTCAGAGGCTGTAGATACGGTAGAGAGCTGGATGCACTTCAAAAGTTTGCAGTTGGCTCACCACAAAACCTAAATGGTCCTGATATCAAACCTGATTTCACCGCAAACAGGCAGAATTACAGTTGGATCATGCACTATCGAATCAAAGCGTGAGGGGGTTAGGGTTAGGGTATGATGATTGACGACCGGCTCAGCTTTAAAAACCACGTTGAGTATGTGTGCAAGAAGGCGGCAACAACAACGGCCGCACTCACGAGGATAATGGCGAACAACTCGGGGATCCGAAGTAGTCAGCGAAGGATAATTTCGAGTGTTGTTTCGTCAATCCTTCGGTATGGAGGGGCGGCCTGGAA